>NC_138301.1:90660512-91003012 GCF_965601325.2 Salmo salar
ATTTTTGTACCAATTGAGAACTTTGGTCTAATTCCCTGAGATCTGGATCTTCTCTGGAAAATCATTATTTTAGTCTTTTTGGGGTTTACTGCCAGGGCCCAGGTCTGGCAGTACTGCTCTAGCAGGTCCAGGCTCTGCTGTAGGCCATGTGCTGTGGGTGACAGCAGGCATAGGTCACCTGCGAAGAGTAGGCATTTACCTTCTGAATTGTGGAGACTAACACCTGGCGCTGAGATTTTTCTAGAATAGTGGCCAATTCGTTAATGTAAATATTGAAGCGTGCAGGGCTCAGATTGCAACCCTGGCGAAGGCCCCGCCCCTGGTTAAAGAATTCTGTTTTTTTCTTACCAATTTTAATGCTGCACGTATTGCCAGTTTACATTGATTTAATTATGTCATATGTTTTACCCCCTACACCACTTTCAATAACTTTGTAGAACAGTTCTGTATGCCAAATAGAATCAAATGCTTTATGGAAGTCGATAAAGCAACCGTATATTTTGGTATTATTTTGGTGGACATGTTTATCTATCAGGGTGTGTAGGGTGTAAATATGATCAGTTGTGCGACGTTTTGGTATAAATCCAATTTGGCTTTTACTCAAGACATTGTGCTTATTAAGGAAGTTTAGAACTCTTACATTGATAATACTACAGAAAACCTTCCCCAGGTTACTGTTCACACAAATGCCTCTGTAATTGTTAGGGTCAAATTTGTCTCCGTTCTTAAAGATTGGGGTTATGAGTCCTTGATTCCAGATGTCAGGGAAATAACCTACACTCAGGATCAAATTAAACAGTTTTTAATTTAATTTAATCTCTCTCTCTCTCTCTCTCTCTCTCTCTCTCTCGCTCTCTCGCTCTCTCGCTCTCTCTCTCGCTCTCTCTCTCCCCCCCTTCTCTATCTCTCTCTCTTTCTCTCTCTCTCTTTTTATCTCCTCATCTCTTTCCCTGGGGCCAGACAGGTGACACATTTTCTTTTGATTCCATTGGGAGAGAACTCAGATTGATGCTTGAGGGAGCACCAACACAATACAGGAATTGCAATTATTAACTGGAGGAAGGTTGTCTGGGTTAACTCATGTTACCACACATATATGCTTACAGGTACACTATTTTATCTTAAGTTAATCTCAAGTGTGTATATTTTAGTCTAACCTATCAGGTTATTTTACTACATATAGTAATTTCACTCAAGGCTAAACATACAATCATATACATTGATAAGAGCCTCCAGTTGGTTTCAGTGTATATGGGCGAGCAGTGGTCCAGTCTCCCTGGGTGGTGTACTGTGGGCACTCGGTGATACTCTCACACGGTCAGATGACCCCTTTCATTAGCTAGCACTGTGCCTTCCTTCCTTTCCAGAGTTCCTTGGTGAAGCGGCCTATAATAAGACCGTGACGTCAGCCCCTAACTCTCTCTATCTCCCAAGGCCATGGCCATGCCTCACCACAAATGGAATTTGTGTCACAACCACAGCAGGCTCTGGTCTCTAACAATCAGTATCCCCCCCTACAGCCAGTGAGCAGATCATTCCTCACTCCAGAAATGGCTGCCTGCCACTGCTTTTTTCACACTATTTTATTCAATGTTAACAAAAATTATAAGGATTTGTGTATTATTTTGACGAGGCTTATGGGGAGAATTGTAAGATTTGAACTAGTGACCGGGGCTAAGAGGGTGCTAAGGCTTGCTTTAGTTTAGTCATCAAGTCAGCCAGTCCGTGTGGCAAAACCCAACGGCCAGGCTTTTCTTTCCTTATTTAACTTAACAAATCTGACAATGGCTAAGAGCATTCTATGGCGTGTGGAGAAGGAAGGAAACGCATGTCTCAGTCCTTTTCCCTTTCTTCTTTGAGATGTTCTGCAATTAGTGCAGGATCAACTTGTGGTACATTAGTGGGCTGGGAAGGGAAGGGAAGGGAAAGGGAAGGGAAAGGGAAGGGAAGGGAAGGGAAGGGAAGGGAAGGGAAGGGAAGGGAAGGGAAGGGAAGGGAAGGGAAGGGAAGGGAAGGGAAGGGAAGGGAAGGGAAGGGAAGGGAAGGGAAGGGAAGGGAAGGGGGTTACCTAGTCAGTTGCACAAACTAATGCATTCAACCAAAATGTCTTTCCGCATTTTTATTTTTATTTTTTATTTCACCTTTATTTAACCAGGTAGGCCAGTTGAGAACAAGTTCTCATTTACAACTGCGACCTGGCCAAGATAAAGCAAAGCAGTGTGACAAAAACAACAACACAGAATTACACATTGGATAAACAAATGTACAGTCAGTAACACAATAGAAAAATCTGTATACAGTGTGTGCAAATGAAGTAAGGAGGTAAGGCAATAAATAGGCCAATAGTGGCAAAGTAAATACAATTTAACAATTTACACTGGAGTGATATATGTGCAGATGAGGATGTGCAAGTAGAAATATTGGTGTGCAAAAGAGCAGAAAAACAAAAACAGATATGGGGATGAGGTAGGTAGTTGGTTGGATGGGCTATTTGCAGATGGTCTGTGTACAGCTGCAGTGATCGGTAAGCTGCTCTGACAGCTGACACTTAAAGTTAGTGAGGGAGATATAAGTCTCCAACTTCAGTGATTTTTGCAATTTGTTCCAGTCATTGGCAGCAGAGAACTGGAAGGAAAGGCGGCCAAAGGAGGTGTTGGCTTTGGGGATGACCAGTGAAATATACCTGCTGGAGCGCGTGCTATGGTTGGGTGTTGCTATGGTGACCAGTGAGCTGAGATAAGGCGGAGCTTTACCTAGCAAAGACTTATAGATGACCTGGAGCCAGTGGATTTGGTGAAGAATATGTAGCGAGGACCAGCCAACGAGAGCATACAGGTCGCAGTGGTGGGTAGTATATGGGGCTTTGGTGACAAATCGGATGGCACTGTGATAGACTGCATCCAATATGCTGAGTCGAGTGTTGGAGGCTATTTTTTAAATGAGATGGCCGAAGTCAAGGATCGGTTGGACAGTCAGTTTTACAAGGGTATGTTTGGCAGCATGTGTGAAGGAGGCTTTGTTGCAAAATAGGAAGCCGATTCTAGATTTAACTTTGGATTGGAGATGCTTAATATGAGTCTGGAAGGAGAGTTTACAGTCTAGCCAGACACCTAGGTATTTATAGTTGTCCACATATTCTAAGTCAGAACCGTCCAGAGTAGTGATGCTAGTCGGGCGGGTGCGGGCAGCGGTCGGTTGAAGAGCATGCATTTAGTTTACTAGCATTTAAGAGTAGTTGGAGGCCACGGAAGGAGTATTGTATGGCGTTGAAGCTCGTTTGGAGGTTTGTTAACACTGTGTCCAAAGAAGCGACAGATGTATACAGAATAGTGTCATCTGCGTAGAGGTGGATCGAAGAATCACCCGCAGCAAGAGCGACATCATTGATATATACAGAGAAAAGAGTTGGCCCGAGAATTGAACCCTGTGGCACTCCGATTTGACACACTGAACTCTATCTGAGAAGTAATTAGTGAACCAGGCAAGGCAGTCATTAGAGAAACCAAGGCTGTTGAGTCTGCCGATAAGAATACGGTGATTGACAGAGTCGAAAGCCTTGGCCAGGTCGATGAAGACGGCTGCATGGAACCGTATTTTATCGATGGCGGTTATGATATCGTTTAGGACCTTGAGCATGGCTGAGGTGCACCCGTGACTAGTTTGGAAACCAGATTGATAGCGGAAAAGGTACGGTGGGTTTCGAAATGGTCGGTTATCTGTTTGTTCACTTGGCTTTCGAAGACTTTAGACAGGCAGGGCAGGATGGATATAGGTCTGTAACAGTTTGGGTTTAGAGTGTCTCCCCCTTTGAAGAGGGGGATGACCGTGGCCACTTTCCAATCTTTAGGAATCTCAGACGATACGAAAGAGAGGTTGAACAGATTAGTAATAGGGGTTGCAACAATGGCGGCAGATAATTTTAGGAAGAGACGGTCCAGGTTGTCTAGCCCAGCTGATTTGTAGGCATCCAGATTTTTCAGCTCTTTTAGAACATCAGCTGTCTGGATTTGGGTGAAGGAGAAGCAGGGGGGGGCTTGGGCCAGTTGCTGCGGGGGGTGGAGAGCTGTTGGCCGGGGTTGGGGTAGCCAGGTAGAAAGCATGGCCAGCCATAGAGAAATGCTTATTGAAATTATCGATTATAGTGGATTTATCAGTGGTGACAGTGTTTCCTAGTCTCAGTGCAGTGGGCAGCTGGGAGGAGGTACTCTTATTCTGCATAGACTTTACAGTGTCCCAAAACCTTTTGGAATTAGTGCTGCAGGATGCAAATTTCTCTTTGAAAAAGCTAGCCTTTGCTTTCCTAACTGACTGTGTGTGTATAGGGTCCTGACTTCCCTGAAAAGTTGCATATCGCGGGGACTATTTGAAGCCAGTGCAGTACGCCACAGGATGTTTTTGTGCTGGTCAAGGGCAGTCAAGTCTGGAGTGAACCAAGGGCTATATCTGTTCTTAGTTTTACATTTTTTGAAAGGGGCTTGCTTATTTAAGATGGTGAGGAAAGCACTTTTAAAGAACAACCAGGCATCCTGTACTGATGGGATGAGGTCAATATTCTTCCAGGATACTTGGGCCAGGTTGATTAGAAAGGCCTGCTCACGGAAGTGTTTTAGGGAGCGTTTGACAGCGATGAGGGGTGGTCGTTTGACCGCGGACCCATAACAGACGCAGGCAATGAGGCAGTGATTGCTGAGATCCTGGTTGAAAACAGGTGTATTTAGAGGGCAAGTTGGTCGGGATGATATCTATGACGTGCCCATGTTTACGGCATTGGGGTTGTACCTGGTAGGTTCCTTGATAATTTGTGTGAGATTGAGGGCATCTAGCTTAGATTGTAGGACATCCGGGGTGTTAATCATATCCCAATTTAGGTAACCTAACAGTACGAACTCTGACGATAGATGGGGGGCAATCAATTCACATATGGTGTCCAGGGCACAGCTGGGAGCTGAGGGGGGTCTATAACAAGCGGCAACAGTGAGGGACTTCTTTCTGGAGAGATTGATCTTTTAAAGTAGAAGCTCGAACTGTTTGGGTACAGACCTGGATAGTATGACAGAACTCTGCAGGCTATCTCTACAGTAGATTGCAATTCCGCCCCCTTTTGCAGTTCTGTCTTGACGGAAAATGTTGTAATTGGGGATGGACATTTCTGGATTTTTGGTGGCCTTCCTTAGCCAGGATTCAGACACCGGCTAGGACATCAGGGTTGGCGGAGTGTGCTAAAGCAGTGAATAAAGCAAACTTAGGGAGGAGGCTTCTGATGTTAACATGCATGAATCCAAGGCTTTTACGGTTGCAGAAGTCAACAAATGAGAGTGCCTGGGGACACAGAGGGCCTGGGTTAACCTCTACATCACCAGAGGCACAGAGGAGGAGTTGGATGAGGGTAAGGCTATAGGCTAATAGAACTGGTTGTCTAGTGCTTTGGGAACAGAGAATAAAAGGAGCAGATTTCTCAGCGTGGTAGGATAGATTCAGGGCATAGTGTACAGACAAGGGTATGGTAGGGTGCGAGTACAGTGGAGGTAAACCTAGGCATTGAGTGACGATGAGAGAGGTTGCATCTCTGGAGGTGCCAGTTAAGCATGGTGCGGTCTCCGCATGTGTGGGGGGGTGGGACAAGGTGGCGATCTGAGGCATGTTGAGCAGGACTAGGGGCTCCGCAGTAAAATAAAACAATGAGAGCTGCCCTATACAACAGTATACAGTATTTAGTCAGCCACCAATTGTGCAAGTTCTCCCACTTAAAAAGATGAGAGAGGCCTCATCATAGGTACACTTCAACTATGACAGAAAAATGAGAGAAAAGAAATCCAGAAAATCACATTGTAGGATTTTTTATGAATTTATTTGCAAATTATGGTAGAAAATAAGTATTTGGTCAATAACAAAAGTTTATCTCAATACTTTGTTATATACCCTTTGTTGGCAATGACACAGGTCAAACGTTTTCTGTAAGTCTTCACAAGGTTTTCACACACTGTTGCTGGTATTTCGGCCCATTCCTCCATGCAGATCTCCTCTAGAGCAGTGATGTTTTGGGGCTGTCGCTGGGCAACACGGACTTTCAACTCCCTCCAAAGATTTTCTATGGGGTTGAGATCTGGAGACTGGCTAGGCCACTCCAGGACCTTGAAATGCTTCTTACGAAGCCACTCCTTCGTTGCCCGGGCGGTGTGTTTGGGATCATTGTCATGCTGAAAAACCCAGCCACGTTTCATCTTCAATGCCCTTGCTGATGGAAGGAGGTTTTCACTCAAAATCTCACGATACATGGCCCCATTCATTCTTTCCTTTACACGGATCAGTCGTCCTGGTCCCTTTGCAGAAAAACAGCCCCAAAGCATGATGTTTCAACCCCCATGCTTCACAGTAGGTATGGTGTTCTTTGGATGCAACTCAGCATTCTTTGTCCTCCAAACACGACGAGTTGAGTTTTTACCAAAAAGTTATATTCTCCCAATCCTCTTCTGGATCATCCAAATGCTCTCTTGCAAACTTCAGACAGGCCTGGACATGTACTGGCTTAAGCAGGGGGACACGTCTGGCACTGCAGGATTTGAGTCCCTGGCGGCGTAGTGTGTTACTGATGGTAGGCTTTGTTACTTTGGTCCCAGCTCTCTGCAGGTCATTCACTAGGTCCCCCCGTGTGGTTTTGGGATTTTTGCTCACCGTTCTTGTGATCATTTTGACCCCACGGGGTGAGATCTTGCGTGGAGCCCCAGATCGAGGGAGATTATCAGTGGTCTTGTATGTCTTCCATTTCCTAATAATTGCTCCCACAGTTGATTTATTCAAACCAAGCTGCTTACCTATTGCAGATTCATTCTTCCCAGCCTGGTGCAGGTCTACAATTCTGTTTCTGGTGTCCTTTGACAGCTCTTTGGTCTTGGCCATAGTGGAGTTTGGAGTGTGACTGTTTGAGGTTGTGGACAGGTGTCTTTTATACTGATAACAAGTTCAAACAGGTGCCATTAATACAGGTAACGAGTGGAGGACAGAGGAGCCTCTTAAAGAAGAAGTTACAGGTCTGTGAGAGCCAGAAATCTTGCTTGTTTGTAGGTGACCAAATACTTATTTTCCACCATAATTTGCAAATAAATTCATAAAAAATCCTACAATGTGATTTTCTGGATTTTCTTTCTCATTTTGTCTGTCATAGTTGACGTGTACCTATGATGAAAATTACAGGCCTCTCTCATCTTTTTAAGTGGGAGAACTTGCACAATTGGTGGCTGACTAAATACTTTTTTGCCTCACTGTACAAGGCATATTGACATTAGAGAGAGGCATAAAGCAATCACAGGTGTTGATTGGGAGAGCTAAGACAACAACGGGTGAGACAACAACGGGTTAATGGCGATGAATGGGCAGAGAGTGTCAGTTAGCTACACACTGGGCCTGAGTTCGAGGCTGGGGCCGACAGATCAAGAAAATGAAGTACCGTGTTAATGAACAGTCCAGCAGGCATCAGCTGTGTAGCCGAGTGATCATATGGTCCAATGAGCAGCAATAGATGAAACAGGGAGCCGTTCAGTAGAGATTACTACGCAAGGCGAGCGGGAGACACGGCGTTCAGGAAGCTAGTGGGCTGGGGCTAGCAGATAGATCTTCACCAACATACACGACGCAGAGGCCGGTTGAGAGCAAATCGGCCGGATTACACCAGCAGACCAGTCGTGATGGATCGGCGGGGCTCCGTGTCGAGAAAGGGTCCAGGCCAATTGGCAAGTTAGGTATTGTAGTTGGTGTACTTCGTTTGCTAGCAGGGAGATGGGCCTAGCACGAGGCTAGCTCGAGGATAACTGGTGCATGCTTCTGGACAAGGGCGTTAGCCACAATAGCCACTCGGTAGCAGCTATCTAGCTTGCGGCAGGAATCCGGTGATGTAGTGGATAAAAAGCAGTCCGATATGCTCAGGGCTGATATCGCGCTGTGCAGACTGGCAGGTATTATCCGGGCTATCCGGCTATAGCGGCTGGTGTCCGAGCTAAAGGTAAAGACCACTAGCAGTGGCTAACAATGACTAAATAGCTAGTAGCTAATTCGCTGGCTAGCTTCTGATGGCTAGCTGCTGATGGAGGTTCCAGTTATAAGGTCTAAAAAAATAGCAGATCCGTACCACATTGGGTGAGGCAGGTTGCAGGAAGGTATTATTAATTCAAAAATGGAAAAAAAGAGATTGAAATATAATGAAATGTATACAAAAAAACCCGAAAAAGACTGAATATTTTCATGGGAGAAAAACAAACACGTCTTCCTATTGCGGCATCTTGGATTTTTTTTTTTTAACCCAACCCCTTTGAATTAGAGAGGTGCTGGGGACTACCTTAATTGACGTCCACGTCCACATTTTCGCCAGCAGCATACTGCCCTGCATCCTGCTGCTGGCTTGCTTCTGAAGCTAAGCAGGGTTGTTCCTGGTCGGTCCCTAAATGGGAGACCAGATGCTGCTGGAAGTGGTGTTGCAGGGCCAGTAGGAGGCACTCTTTCCTTTGGTCTAAAAAATATCCCAATTCCCCTGTGTAGGGTGCTGTCTTTCGGATGGGACGTTAAACAGGTGTCCTGACTCTCTGAGGTCATTAAAGATCCCATGGCACTTATTGTAAGAGTAGGGGTGTTAACCCTGGTGTCCTGACTAAATTTCCAAGTTGTCCCTCATACCATCATGGTCACCTAATCATCCCCAGCTTACAATTGGCTTATTCATCCTCCTCCTGTGACTATTCCCCAGGTTGTTGCTGTAAATGAGAACAGGTTCTCAGTCAACTTACCTGGTAAAAGATATAAAATACAAATTGGTGCTTGGGATGCAGTTATTGTTACCCATATGGGAAAATTACATGAATTTCACATGTGAAAACAAGTGAACTGTTCCAAAAACACATGTTTACATGTGATCTTACACTGAGTACACAAAACATTAAGAACACCTGCTCTTTCTATGATGTAGACTGACCAGGTGAAAGCTATGATCCCTTATTGATGTCACTTGTTAAATCCACTTCAGTCAGTGTAGTTGAAGGAGATGGGTTAAAGTATTTTTAAGGGTTGAGACATGGAGTGTGCATGTATGCCATTCAGAGGGTGAATGGGAAAGACAAACGATTGAAGTGCCTTTTGAATGGGTTATGGTCATAGGTGCCAGGCGGTTTGTGTCAAGAATTGCAACGCTAATGGGTTTACGCTCAACAGTTTCCCTTGTGTATGAAGAATGGTCCACCACCCAAAGGACATCCAGACAACTTGACACTACTGTGGGCCAGCATCTCTGTTGAACACTTACGACACCTTGTAGAGTCCATGCCCCGACGAATTGACAGTGTTCTGAGGGCAAATGGAGGGGTGTTTGGTATACTCATGTGAAGTTAATGTGGTAACATGTGACAACATGTAAAGCAACATGTGATAACATGAAACTATAAATGTCAAAACGTGAAATTTCAGGTGAAATCGTGATTTTCCAGATGTGAAATCATGTGGTTTTTCTGTAAGGGTAACTAATGTTCCGAGCTCTGCTGTGTTAACTGCTGTGTTAATTGACTGATGTGGGATCAGGCATAAGACTGGCTCAGACTTCAACCTCTCACCTGAGTCTACAGTACAGGAGGTCTCACAGGAGAACACATTGTACCCTGCCTGCCTGCTGTGACGATGACATCACTGCTCAAGCTGCGCTGCTCAACACTCAACCCAGAGAATATTATTTCTAGATAGACACCGCATCTGCCCACAACAACAGTAAGATAACCAGGAGAAAGACAGCCTTGCATGTCAAGGTCCATGTGATGCAGGCTGAACGTGAGAATGCGAAGTTTGGCTACGCAAGACTAGGAGACAGAGAACAGACATTAACATCTTACTTTTGAAGCTGTGTATTGTTGACGTTGGCTGGACAGTTGGGTTTGTCTGTCTCTCCTATCCTGGTCTTTAATGTGTTAGATGTTTATGGCTCTAATCTGGAAGTGTCTCGTCTCTCCGTATGATGAGCGCCGTTAAGCACAGCCATGCGACTGCTACAGGCGGCCGGCCGTCTTTGATCCAAAGGAGCCTTGGCAGGCACGATGAGTTCATTAGACCTGTTCTTATGGGGCATTGTGGGAAATGCCTCTCTCCGTTTCCGTCTCGGCACGGCTGTCTTCTCAGATCACTTGGTGGCTTGAGGCTGCGGTCAAGGCTTTGCTGATGAAATGACCCCCACCTAGCAGACTAACAGGATATGACACGTTGAAGACTGCCGCCACGCGATTGGTGGACTTGACGGAGGTCCCTTTCTATTAAAGGTGATGGCAGAAATGTATTAGCCCTAATTGGCAAGAAATGGGCTGTGTCTAATGGCCAGCTCACGGTGTGTGTCGTGTCTCTGTGTGTGTTTTTTTTTGTTGCATTCAGAGAAATTAAGAAAGACAACTATACAGACAGCCAAGCATTCTGTCTACCTGTATCACGGTGTAGGTCTGGAATAAAGCCTTTGGCCTATCAAGAGACAGACAGGTCGACAGCTAGATATTCATGCAGCCAGCCAGCTAGGCAGACAGGCAGGCAGGCATAGGATCAGGTAGAAAGCCAGGGAGCCGTTAGTAGTCCCAGCCAGTGGTCCTCTCTCCTCAGACAGTCAGTCAGACAGGCTGTCATCACTGTGCTCACACCACTGTCCTCTCCTCTGGGAGTGGCGTCTCCTTTAGTCAGGACGTGTGAAGAACTCAATCGCTGCCCCCAGCCTGCCTGTCAATGTTTCAGTAATTAAAGTGTTTCACTCACCCACGGAGGACGAGACACCTTTCTCTCCCTCTCTCTGCCACTCTCCCTTTCTTTCTCTCTCTCTCTCTCTCTCTCTCTCTCTCTCTCTCTCTCTCTCTCTCTCTCTCTCTCTCTCTCTGCTGTGCGGAGCCAGATGAAGGAAGGAGGTGCTGTATTCTCACACAGTCTCCAGAGCCACTGAGGCATCTTCAGGTAACAGGCTAACATAGCAGAGGCAGGAGGAGAGCAGCCTGAACGCATCGACAGCAAAACCTACCCTCACAATGTCAGCTTCAAGACTCAATCAGTGAAATAGTCTGGCTGATGACATTTATGACTCATTTGTCAGTAATGTTGTTACGGTTACCATTTACAACCAGATGGTCTAATCAGACCTTGATGATGCAGCTTTACCGTCAGCCTGCGGCTCCTAATAGCTTGCCTCATCTACCTCACTCCAATATGCAATTTAGCAGACGATTTAATCCAAAGCTACTTATAGTAATGTGTGCATACTTTTTTGCACGGGGGGCCCCAGCGGGAATCGAAGCCACGGTCTTGGCGTTGAAAGTGCCGTACTCTACCAACCAAGTCACACAGGTCCAATAGCCGAGAGCAGCGACAGGTATCGGTGACAGTGGTAGAGAGAGAAAGTAGGTCGGTACTATACCTCCTCAAGCCTCCCCTCTCCAGCTGCGGAGGGAAATCTGTCATGTAAGAGCGCATTTCCTGTGTGGCTCTGTGTAAATATAGTAGCACTGGTGTTTCTCCCAGGAACCTTCCCTTGGTGTGTGATTTGGTGTGAAGACTCTGCCCGCCACAGGACTGCCTGCCATCCAGTCTAAGCCATGTCCTGTTAGCTACTAGGAACAGAGTTGTAGACAATCTAGAATATAAACTCGGCAAAAAAAGAACCGTCCTCTCACTGTCAACTGCGTTTATTTTCAGCAAACTTAACATGTGTAAATATTTTTATGGACATAACAAGATTCAACAACTGAGACATAAAATGAACAAGTTCAACAGACATGTGACTAACAGAAATGGAATAATGTGTCCCTGAACAAAGGGGGGGTCAAAATCAAAAGTAACAGTATCTGGTGTGGCCACCAGCTGCATTAAGCACTGCAGTGCATCTCCTCCTCATGGACTGCACTAGATTTGCCAGTTCTTGCTGTGAGATGTTTCCCCACTCTTCCACCAAGGCACCTGCAAGTTCCCGGACATTTCTGGGGGGAATGGCCCTAGCCCTCACCCTCCGATCCAACAGGTCCCAGACGTGCTCAATGGGATTGAGATCCGGGCTCTTCGCTGGCCATGGTAGAACACTGACATTCCTGTCTTGCAGGAAATCACGCACAGAATGGGCAGTATGGCTGGTGGCATTGTCATGCTGGAGGGTCATGTCAGGATGGGCCTGCAGGAAGGGTACCACATGAGGGAGGAGGATGTCTTCCCTGTAATGCACAGCATTGAGATCGCCTGCAATGACAACAAGCTCAGTCCGATGATGCTGTGACACACCGCCCCAGACCATGACGGACCCTCCACCTACAAATCGATCCCGCTCCAGAGTACAGGCCTCGGTGTAACGCTCATTCCTTCGACGATAAACGCAAATCCGACCATCACCCCTGGTGAGACAAAACCGCGACTCGTCAGTGAAGAGCACTTTTTGCCAGTCCTGTCTGGTCCAGCGACGGTGGGTTTGTGGCCACAGGCGACGTTGTTTCCGGTGATGTCTGGTGAGGACCTGCCTTACAACAGGCCTACAAGCCCTCAGTCCAGCCTCTCTCAGCCTATTGCGGACAGTCTGAGCACTGATGGAGGGATTGTGTGTTCCTGATGTAACTCGGGCAGTTGTTGTTGCCATCCTGTACCTGTCCCGCAGGTGTGATGTTTGGATGTACCGATCCTGTGCAGGTGTTGTTACCTGTGGTCTGCCACTGCGAGGATGATCAGCTGTCCGTCCTGTCTCCCTGTAGCACTGTCTTAGGCGTCTCACAGTACGGACGTTGCAATTTATTGCTCTGGCCACATCTGCAGTCCTCATGCTTCCTTGCAGCATGCCTAAGGCACGTTCACGCAGATGAGCAGGGACCCTGGGCATCTTTCTTTTGGTGTTTTTCAGAGTTAGTAGAAAGGCCTCTTTAGTGTCCTAAGTTTTCATAACTGTGACCTTAATTGCCTACCTAAGCTGTTAGTGTCTTAACGACCGTTCCACAGGTGCATGTTCATTAATTGTTTATGGTTAATTGAACAAGCATGGGAAACAGTGTTTAAACCCTTTACCATGAAGATCTCTGAAGTTATTTGGATTTTTACGAATTATCTTTGAAAGACAGGGTACTGAAAAAGGGATGTTTCTTTTTTTGCTAAGTTTATCAAGAATATAGCCACACTCATCTAGCACATAGCATTGAGAACTATATGTTTCTTAGAGCTTGGTGAACGTGGTTGTCCTATGGTTATTTAGCATAAAATCTTCATAAAACGTTCTGGGAATGGTGCAGGATAGTCGCTTGGAAAATTCTCAGCACGTATTTTTTAATTGAACCTTTATTTAACTTGGCCAGTCAGTTAAGAACAAATTCTTAATGACGGCCAAACCCCGACGACTCTGGGCAAATTGTGCGCCGCCCTATGGGACTCCCAGTTCTTCAGCATAACGTTTCCTACTGGTTTCCTCATGGTTCTATTTAAAGTCAAGTTCTCAAATTGTTCTGAGAATGTAAAAAAAACAAAACCTACATTAAGTTCTCAGAACGTTAAGGAAACTTTCCATAAAAACCACAATTACTTTTTTTTTATGTTCAGTGAACGTTCTAAGAATGGTATTTAAAAACATATACATTCCGTTCTCAGCATCAACAAAACTCTCTCTATCCTCTGTCTTGTTAAGTGCGTTCAGTGTGTTTGCCCCACCCACTAATTGGCCACACCTGATCTTAATGTTTGCTTGTTTCCTTTGAAATGGGGTTTGTTTGAATATACTAAATGAACAGATTTGTATGTGTAAAAAAAACATAGCTTATTAGCACCATCCTGGTGGTGCAGTGGACTAATTTCATGGATAGGGAACAGAAGATCATACAGTAGGTTTGACTTGCACTGATTCTGTGTCACCCAAAAAAAGATGACGGCTTACCAAAAGGCCTCCTGCGGGGACGGGGGCCTGGGATTTAAAAAAATATATAAATACAAGATAAATAAAGGGCAAAACACACATCACAGCAAGAGAGACAACACAGCACTACATAAAGAGAGACCCAAGACAACAACATAGCAAGGCATCAACACATGACAACACAGCATGGTAGCAACACCACATAACAACAACATGGTAGCAGCACAACATGGTAGCAGCACAAAACATGGTACAAAAATGATTGGGCACAGTCAACAGCACAAAGGTCAAGAAGGTAGAGACAACAATACATCACACAAAGCAGCCACAACTGTCTGTAAGAGTGTCCATGGTTGAGTCTTTGAATGAAGAGATGGAGATAAAACGGTCCAGTTTGAGTGTTTGTTGCAGCCCGTTCCAGTCGCTAGCTGCAGCGAACTGAAAAGAGGAGCGACCCAGGGATGTGTGTGCTTTGGGGACCTATAACAGAATGTGACTAGCAGAACAGGTGTTGTATGTGGAGGATGAGGGCTGCAGTAGATATCTCAGATAGGGGGGAGTGAGGTCTAAGAGGGTTTTATAAATAAGCATCAAACAGTGGGTCTTGCAACAGGTATACAGAGATGACCAGTTTACAGAGGAGTATAGAGTGCAGTGATGTGTCCTATAAGGAGCATTGGTGGCAAATCTGATGACCAAATGGTAAAGAACAACTAGACGCTCGAGAGCACCCTTACCTGCTGATCTATAAATTATGTCTCCGTAATCTAGCATGGGTAGGATGGTCATCTGAATCAGGGTTAGTTTGGCAGCTGGGGTGAAAGAGGAGTGATTATGATAGAGGAAACCAAGTCTAGATTTAACTTTAGCCTGCAGCTTCGATACTGTATGTGCTGAGAGAAGGACAGTGCACCGTCTAGCCATACTCCCAAGTACTTGCATGAGGTGACTACCTCATGCTCTAAACCCTCAATAACACCTGTGGGAAGAGGGGCATTCTTCTTACCAAATCACATGACCTTTGCTTTGGAGGTGTTCAGAACAAGGTTAAGGGTAGAGAAAGCTTGTTGGACACTAAGAAAGCTGTTTGTTGTAGAGCATTTAACACAAAATTCGGGGAGGGGCCAACTGAGTTTAAGACTTGAGTCTTGGGGTACTCCCTTGGTGACAGGCAGTGGCTGAGACAGCAGATTTTCTGACTTTATACCCTGCACTCTTTGAGGGAGGTAGTTAGCAAACCAGGCCAAAAACCCCTCAGATACACCAATACCTCTTAGCCGATTAATGCCTAAGGAAATTCATTTCCATGTGTCGTATCTGTACTTGGAGTTCAAAAAAGTGAACTGAAAATAAGGTAGCAGTGTTATTAAGAGTCTTCTTGAAATATTAAGTGAAAGTTTTCAAGAAGTTCATCAAAAACTTCCAAATAACCTATCATTTATGTTCTCAGAGCATTAATAAATCCTTCCAGAAAAACTTTCAAGGAACCAGAGTAAAATTTTCTCAGAACCTCCCTGAAACCTAAACATCAAAATTCCCCTGGACAGTCGAAATGTTCATTTCCGTTCTTAGAACGTTTTAAGAACGTTCTGTTTTGCCGGTCAGGAAACATATGGTTTTCTTCCCACAACCAATGTGAAACCAAAAACGTACGTTCCCACAACTTCCAAGGAACCAAATGTGCTTGCTGGGCAGTCCATATACAGGTGAACGCTCTCTACAATATACACTGAGTTCTGCCATTGCTACATTTTTTTACTTTTTTTTATGTGTCATATGAGAACAGTCCCAGTCCCAAGTTAGTGAGTTCAGTCCAAAGGTCCATACGGGTGAAAGCTCTCCACAATATACGCTTAAGATTTCTGCCATATGCTATTTTTGGTATACTGATAAGGGGTGACTGCCACAGGATAGGGAAACATCACCAAGGACCCACAAGAGGAAATAAATGTGTGTGTGTGTGTCCATGCTTTCATCAGTGTGTGTGTGTGTGTGTGTGTGTGTGTGTGTGTGTGTGTGTGTGTGTGTGTGTCTTTGTGTATTTGTCTGCCGTCTGACTGTGTGTGACTAATGGCCGATAGCATCATCCTCCATATTTCCTGTGGCATCGCCTGGCGCCCACATAGATATACTGTGGTGATGAGAAAGGGATATTAAAACCCACTCCTCTTCAGCTCTGAGCTGGCTGTCTGCCCCTCACACATAAAAACCATGCCCTCATGTCCCCATCACACACACACACACACACACGCACGCACGCACACGCACACGCACACGCGCACACACACACACACACATTTAAGAGCTAAGTTTCATTGTTGATTCGGGCTGATCCATTATTACGATATCAAACCTATCAAATTCAATGATACATTACAACATATTGTATATCATTAAACTGATTCTTACCCACTACAACATATTGTATATCATTAAACTGATTCTTACCCACTACAACATATTGTATATCATTAAACTGATTCTTACCCACTACAACATATTGTATATCATTAAACTGATTCTTACCCATTAAACTCATTCTTACCCACTACAACATATTGTATATCATTAAACTGATTCTTACCCACTACAACATATTGTATATCATTAAACTGATTCTTACCCACTACAACATATTGTATATCATTAAACTGATTCTTACCCACTACAACATATTGTATATCATTAAACTGATTCTTACCCACAGTAACCTTTGTTCATTACCTCACTTGTAGTGTCTTGTTTTGTCTCATGGTCAAAATGGAGTCATGTCGAGCACATGTCTGGCGTCTCCTGCCTAGCCTGTGCTCATTATATTGTGACTTGACCTGCCTGTTACTGACACAGTGGTGTGAGGCCTCGCCGGGATCGCTCTGTCTCTATCTCTCGCTCACTCTTTCTCGCTCTCCAACTTTCTTTCTCTCGCTCTCCCTCCCCCCCTCTCTATCTCCCTATCTCTCTCCTCTCTCACTCTGTCTGTCTGTCTGTCTCTTTCTCTCTCTGAGTACCCTGTGTGTGCGTGTGTGTGCGTGTGTGTGGCTGTGTGTGTGTCTGGCGCTGTGAGTCACACCACGTGTCTGTGCTGATGCAGAGTGTGCGGTGGACTCTATTGTCTGGGTCCTGTGGGCTCTTAACTCACACACGCACCCATGTGCCCAGTCTGTGTGTGTGTGTGTGTGTGTGTGTGTGTGTGTGTGTGTGTGTGTGTGTGTGTGTGTGTGTGTGTGTGTGTGTGTGTGTGTGTGTGTGTGTGTGTGTGTGTGTGTGCAGTGCAGTCCTCTGGGTTTATCAATAGAGGGAACCGTAGATTCTTGCTCTATAAGCTGTACGTTTGATTCAGTATTTGATAGGATAATATTTGATATTAGATTAACACAGACATTGATTGTCTGTGTCTGCGCATGTGTGTGTCAGACCTGGGTTCAAATACATGTGTATTAAATACTTGTTTTTTGTGTATTTGAGTATTTTCAAATAATGTGGCCCAAAGCAACTACTTCTATTTGAAGTATTTCAAAGTATTTCAAAAACCAAACAGACCTGGGTTCAAATGCATGGGAGTGTAGGAGTATTTATTTGTATGTGTATTTGAGTATTTCCAAATACAGTATGAGTATTTTCAAATGTTTGCCAATACTTTCCAAGGGTATTCCCTTGTGTTTTCCAAAAAAATGTCTAAATACTTATTCCAAATGTCTTTGAAAGTAATTAAAATACCCTAAATAGTATATGAACCCAGGTCTTTGTGTGTGTGTGTGTGTGTGTGTGTGTGTGTGTGTGTGTGTGTGTGTGTGTGTGTGTGTGTGTGTGTGTGTGTGTGTGTGTGTGTGTGTGGATGCACAGTGGGGTTGTTGCAACAACTCTGTCACATGTAGTGATGCATAATGCCTTTACCCTCCAACACCCTGCATGATCTCTCAACCCATAAAGCTACTCTACACCTCTCTCTCTTCTCCTCGATCCCTCTATCCTCCCTCTATTTAGCTTAAATCATTACGTTGTTATTTATATTCATGCGTTATATCCTCTCCTCCTACTCCCTCTCTCCTCACAATAATCCATATATATCTCCCTCTCTGTCCACCTCTCCTTCTCTTCCTGTCCTTCCAATTCCCCCTCTCTCTCTCTCTCTCTCTCCAGCCCAGAGCGTGGGTTTTAGTGCAGCACTTAGTTGTCTCTGCTTCTAATGCAGCCTGCCAGCTGTGGCTCTGAAGCTGACGTTCACACACAATGACCTGCTGCTCGCTGCTCCACTGGGAACACATCTTGAGAGAGAGAGAGAAAGGGGGAATCAGGCGGATTCAAATTTGATAGCACATGTAATCAAACAGTAATTATTATGCTATAGGCTGTGTGATAGGTACTGAATATGGCCCTGAGTAGACATGCGTCTTCTGAATGCACTCACCTGACTCGCCTTCCGTTGTCTTGTGTGTACCTGAACAGGATCCTGGCTACGGTGGGCTCAGACTTTGACCTGAGGACTCTGCGGGCGGTGAGAGTACTCAGACCTCTCAAACTGGTGTCTGGCATCCCCAGTAAGTCACTGACATCAACAACAGGTCAAAGGTTGCTCAGTGTGCACCATAACGTTACTGTAGCATGAATGAAAGATTCAAGATTTTTAAACAGATCATTCGCTTTTCAAAACACAAACACAAACTGACTAGACAAATAACATATCTTATTTTACCTTACATGGACTACATACCAATGGTACCCTCTCTCCCTACAACCTCCACCTCTCTCCATTCCCCCTCCACCACTCTCCTTACCCCTCCACCTCTCTCCCTACCCCTCCACCTCTCTCCTTACCCCCTCCACCACTCTCCTTACCCCTCCACCTCTCTCCCTACCCCTCCACCTCTCTCCTTACCCCTCCACCTCTCTCCTTACCCCCTCCACCTCTCTCCTTACCCCTCCACCTCTCTCCTTACCCCCTCCACCTCTCTCCTTACCCCTCCACCTCTCTCCTTACCCCCTCCACCTCTCTCCTTACCCCCTCCACCTCTCTCCCTACCCCTCCACCTCTCTCCCTACCCCTCCACCTCTCTCCTTACCCCCTCCACCTCTCTCCTTACCCCCTCCACCTCTCTCCTTACCCCCTCCACCTCTCTCCCTCTACCTCCACCTCTCTCCATTCCCCCTCCACCTCTCTCCCCCTCCACCTCTCTCCTTACCCCCTCCACCTCTCTACATTCCCCCTCCACCTCTCTCCCCCTCCACCTCTCTCCTTACCCCCTCCACCTCTCTCCTTACCCCCTCCACCTATCTCCATTCCCCCTCCACCTCTCTCCATTCCCCCTCCACCTCTCTCCCCCTCCATCTCTCTCCATTCCCCCTCTAACTCTCTCCCTCCCCATCTCTCTCTCCCCTCCACCTCTCTCCATTCCCCCACCACTTCTCTCCATTCCCCCTCCAACTCTCTCTCCCTTCCCCCTCCACCTCTCTCCTTACCCCCTCCACCTCTCTCTCTCTTCCTCCACCTCTCTCCCCCTCCACCTCTCTCTCTCTTCCTCCACCTCCCTCCCCCTCCACCTCTCTCCTTACCCCCTCCACCTCTCTCTCTCTTCCTCCACCTCTCTCCCCCTCCACCTCTCTCCTTACCCCCTCCACCTCTCTCTCTCCCCCTCCACCTCTCTCCCCCTCCACCTCTCTCCATTCCCCCTCCAACTCTCTCCATTCCCCCTCCAACTCTCTCCCTCCCCCTCCACCTCTCTCTCCCCCTTCCACCTCTCTCCCTACCCCCTCCAACTCTCTCCCTCCTCCTTCCACCTCTCTCCCTACCCCTCCACCTCTCTCCCTACCCCCTCCATCTCTCTCCCTCCCCCTTCCACTTCTCTCTCTACCACCTTCACCTCTCTCCCTCCCCCCTCCACCTCTCTCTCTACCCCTCTACCTTTCTCCTTCCCCTGCCACCCCCTCATCTCCCCCCTCCACCTCTCTCTCTACCCCCGGTCCATCTCTCTCCACAGGTCTTCAGGTGGTGTTGAAGTCTATCATGAAGGCCATGGTGCCTCTGCTCCAGATAGGCATGCTGCTCTTCTTCGCCATACTCATGTTTGCCATCATCGGAGTGGAGTTCTACATGGGCAAGTTCCACTCCACCTGCTTCACTGTCGACACTGGTGAGTGCTCAATGGATTACACATACATAGTTCATACACACAAACACAGACAAACCAGCACAGACACCACACAGACAAACACACACAGACATACATACACACACACACAATAGGTAATGGGAACGCAACACAGAGTACCAAGTTTTAGGCCTCGCTGGCTTGTTTACATGTTGATAGACTGCTTTTTTATTGGCAGATTTTGTTAGCTCACCTCTCAAGGTTGGATAAGTATGTCTGTTTGGGGAAGGAGTGGACAGAGCTGAAATGTAGATATTCTCCCACTGGAGTCAGCGTGTAGAGTGTAGAGTTGAACATGGATCTGATAGTAGATAGTTACAGCATGCATACTTTACCAGCTGCAGGGTGTAGAGGGTGAGTTGAGCATAGTGATGACAGCTGTCCCAGCTGGAGCTGTGTGTGTGTGTGTGTGTGTGTGTGTGTGTGTGTGTGTGTGTGTGTGTGTGTGTGTGTGTGTGTGTGTGTGTGTGTGTGTGTGTGTGTGTGTGTGTGTGTGTGTGTGTGTGTGTGTGTGTGTGTGTGTGTGTGTGTGTGTGTGTGTGTGCGCGCACGCATTTGACCCCCTGTATGCTGGTGGTGTGGAAAGGTCTTGACAGTGTGCTAAGTGTGTGTAGATGTTGAGTTGTGTGTGTGTGTGTGTGTGTGTGTGTGTGTGTGTGTCAAGCACGTGAATCTTCAGCAGGTGTGCGGCTGCGTTCAGCGCTGAGTGCATGTCAGTGTGTTTCTGTGTGTACAGTCGCTAGTGAACATCTACACACCCCTTGTACAGTCTTTACATTTTGCTGCCTTAAAATTACATCTCAGAAGGGAATAAATGACATTTTTTTTCCCCTTACCGATCTACACACCCTACTCCACATTTTCAAAGTAAAATAAGAATTATAGAAATGTTCCAAATTAATAAAAAAAGAAATAAAAAACATGTCTTGATTGCGTATGTCTTCCCACCCCAGTAATATTTGGTGGAAGCACCTTCAGCAGCAATTACAGCTGTGAATCATTTTGAATAAGATTCTACAAACTCTGCATAACTCGTATGGCAACATTTATCCATTGTTTTTGTAGAAATTGCTCAGGCTCAGTACATTTGGATGGGAGTCATTGATGGACAGCAATATTCAAACCTTGTGTCTGATTTTCAAGGAAATTCCTGAGTGGTCCAGCCTCAGGAATGAAGCTGGACCACTAAGGAACACTCAACACCTCTTGGAAAGCTATTCTGGTGTGTCTTGAAATCTGCTTGAGACAACGTTTGAATATTGCTGTCCATCAATGACTCCCAACCAAATATACTGAGCTTGAGCAATTTTTGACAAAAACTATAAATAAATGTTGCCCTAAGAGTTGGTGTCACGTTCGTCGTATGGTGTGGACCAAAACGCAGCGGGAATGTGTATGCTCATCTTCTTATTTATTAGAGAAACGAAACAAAACACTTGAACAAAAACAACGACGAAAAACAGTCGCGTAAGGACAAATTTTACATTTTTACATTTTAGTCATTTAGCAGACGCTCTTATCCAGAGCGACTTACAGTAGTGAATGCATACATTTCAATTAATTTCATACATATTTTTTTTTCTTTTTCGTACTATACGGAGAAACAACTACCCACAAATCCCAATGAACAAACACCCCTATTAAATAGGACCTTCAATTAGAGGCAACGAGGAACAGCTGCCTCCAATTGAAGGTCAACCCAATAAACTTAGCATAGAAATAGAATACATAGACACAGACATAGAAATAGACTAACATAGAACATTGCCCAAAACCCCCGAAACACACTAAACAAACACCCCCCTGACACGCCCTGACCACACTACAATAACAAACAACTCCTTTACTGGTCAGGACGTGACAGTTGGTAGAAAGTTGGTAGAATCTTATTCAAAATGATTCACAGCTGTAATGGCTGCCAAAGGTGCTTCCACCAAGTATTACCTCTGGGGTGGGAAGACATATGCATCTTCATTTTGTGTTTTTTATTCATTTGAAAAATATTCAAAACATTTTCTTTCAGTTTGGAAATGTGGAGTAGGTTGTGAACATCCATAAGGAATATAATCTAATTGAATAAATGTGTAGATTATATTTTAATGTAACAAAATGTGCAAGGGGTGTGTAGACCTTCGCTAGGCACTGTATGTGTGTGTATGTTGTATTTTAAGCTAATGTAATTTTCCAGTGTGTTTGTTTTATATGTAATTACTAGGGCTGTGACGGTCATGGAATTTCGGATGATGGTTATTTGTCCAGTCAAATGCTCCCTCCCCCCTTCCCTCCCTCCCTCTCCCTCCCCCCACCTACTCTCTCTCTCCCTCCCCCTCCCTCTACCATCTCATCTCCCCCATCCAGGTGAGCGTGCGGCAGCGTTCCCCTGTGGTACAGAGGCCCCAGCCAGGATGTGTCCTAACGGTACAGAGTGTACAGAGTACTGGATCGGCCCCAACTATGGCATCACCAACTTTGACAACATCCTGTTCGCCGTGCTCACCGTCTTCCAGTGCATCACCATGGAGGGATGGGTGGACATCCTCTACAACGTGAGCTCTCTCTCTTTCTTTCCCTCGCTCTACTTCTTTCTTCTCTCTCTCTCTCGTTCTCTCTCTCTTTCTCCCTCTCTCTCTTTTGCGCTTTCTCAAACCACATATCACTTACAGTATTCTTAACTCAAATATGAATAGGTTAGCAAAAATCCAGTAACTTTCCTAAAAATTCCCCCCAAAATCCTGGTCAGAAGATTCCTTAGAATCAGACGGGGAATAAGCAGGAAATCCGTGAATCCTGGGAGATTTGGGGAAAGTTTTCGGAAATGTGCAACCCTACAGTACACACACACAACACTGTTTCACCTTTTCTTAACTTAAAGCTGACACATCACACACGTTCTTTCTATCTCTGTGTATTCTATCTGGTATGCAGTGAGCTGGAGCATGACAGTGTAGAGAAAGCATGAATGGAGAGAGCTTCTGTAGGGGTTTGATTTGTCAGTTTGGGTTCTACATGACTGAGTAGCAAACAGCACAGGGGATCTGGAGGGAGTGTACCTGTCTGCTGTGCCACTGTGTGTGTATGTGCACAGAATGTCACACACACACACACACACACACACACACAGACACACGCACACATCCGTGCAATTCCCTGGGTCCTGGCTCCACACTGTCTTGAGTTGGAAAGCTGAATTAGTTAAATGTGGTTTTTGTCTAGACTGGGATTGCAAAATGCTGGTAACTTTCCAAAAATGCTCAGGTTTTCCTCTTATTCCCTTCTGATTCCCCGGGAACCTGGTCATTTTGGGGGAGTTATCGGAATATTGCAGCCCTAGCCTAGACAGTTTGAATAAAGACCAGCTCATGTTGGAGAACCAGGACTAGCAGATGGCAGTTTAGATTTCCCCCTGCTGCATTCTGGCTTTTTCCTTTTTCACCCCAAATCCTAGGATAGCAGCATATGCAACCCCCTACAACTTCCAGCACCAATACCTCCCCCTCCCTTTTCTCTCCATGCTCCTCCTCTTGTTCCTCTTCATAAAGCCTCTCCTGTTGCCTGTTTTCTCGTAATGCTGAGCAGCTCCACCTGTGTGGATCCATGCTGCTGTTGGAACAGATTCACCTGGCTTTTAGTGCACCTGTCGCTTCCTGTCCCTCTCTCTCTTCCTCTCCCCTTCATTTCTTCCTCTCCTCTTTATCTCTCCCTCTCTTCCCTTTTATCTATCTCTTTCCTCCCTCTCCCCTTGCTCTCTCCCATCTCTTTCTATCAGTGATTCAGTTTAATTCGAAGGGGCTTTGTTGGCATGGGAAACATATGTTTACATTGCCAAAGCAAATGAAATAAACAATCAACAAAAGTGAGAAGAATCAAATTCAACAACATCAACAAAAGATGTGAAAAAGATGAAGACATTTAAAGTGTTATATTATTAGCTACGCACAGTGTTTCATCAATGTGCAAATAGTTGTAGTACTAATTGTTAGGGAAGATAATTGAACAGATAAATATTGGTGGTATTTACAGTGTTGTTTGTGCTGCACTGGTTGCCCTTTTCTCATGGCAACGGGCTACAAATCTTTATGCTGTGATTGCACACTGAAGTATTTCTCCTAACAGATATGGGGTTTATCAATGTTTGATATATTTTTGAATTCTTTGTGGGTCTGTGTAATCTGAGGGAAATATGTGTCTCTAATATGGTCATACATTTGGCAGGAGGTCAGGAAGTGCAGCTCAGTTTCCACCTCATTTTGTGGACAGTCGGCACATAACTTGTCTTCTCTTGAGAGTCAGGTCTGCCTATGGTGACCTTTCTCAATAGCAAGGCTGTGCTCACTGAGTCTGTGCATAGTCCAGGATGTTCATCATTTGGGGTCAGTCACAGTGCTCAGGTGTTCTGCCACTGTGTACTCTCTGTTAAAGGCCAGATAGCCTTCCAACTTGCTCTGTTTTCTTTGGTTGATTCTTTCCAGTGTCAAATAGTTCTCTTTTTGCTCTTTCATAATTTGTTTGCGTTTATTGTGTTGCTGTCCTGGGGGTCTGTTTGTGATTGTGAACAATGCCCCAGAACCAGCTGGCTGAGGGGACTTTTCTCTCTGTAGATGAGGGCTTTGTGGTGGAATGGGTGGGCATCACTTCCTTCTAGGTGGTTGTAGAATTGAACAGCTCTTTTCTGGAGCTAGCAGGTATGGTGTTAATTCTGCATGCATTGTTTGGGGGTTTGCATTGTACACAAAGTATATTTTTGCAGAATTCTGTATGTCTCAATTGGGCGTTTGTCCCATTTTGTGAATTCTTGGTTGGTGAGACCTCACAACCATAGAGGGCAATGGGTTCTACAACTGATTGAAGTATTTCCCTAATTGGGATGTTGAGTTTTATGTTCCTTATGATGGCATAGAAGGCCCTAGCTTGCCTTGTCTCTTAGATGGTTCACAGCCTTGTGGAAGTTACCTGTGGTGCATTCTTTGTGTGCTCTAGGGCAACGGTGTCTACTGTAGATAGAATTTGTATTTGTTGTCCTGGCATTATTTTGGTCTTCATTTCTATTGCTCACTCTCCCCTCTGTCTCTCTCAATCAAAGTTTATTGGCCTCGTACACAGTTTATTAGATGTTATAGTGTGTGCAGTGAAATGCTTATGTAACTAGCTCCTAGCAATGCAGTAAAATGTCAATCAAGTACACAAATAATTAAAACGTAAAAAAAGAAAAGAAAGTAAGAATGTTGGGTTGAATCCAATTAACAACCCAAATAGCACTGTAACAGTAATCACAATGCAATATATACATAAGTACAGTGCATTCAGAAAGTATTCAGATCCCTTCCCTTTTTCCATATTTTGTTACGTTACAGCCTTATTCTAAAATGTATTAAATAAAACACTTTCCTCATCAATCTACACGCAATACCCCATAATGACAAAGCGAAAACAGTTTTTGGTAAATTTTTACAAATTTATAAAAAATAACAAACATAAATACCTGATTTACATAAGTATTCAGACCCTTTTGTATGAGACTCGAAATTGTGCCCAGGTCATCCTGTTTCTATACATATGTACACCAGATTAATTTACACAAGATATAAGAATGATATGTACAGCAGTAGATATATTAGAGTGAGCCATGCCAAGAACACAGTGTATAAATAAATAAGTGGTGTGTATAAAGTGTAATTAAAAAACAAAGTACAGTAGTATACATTTTAGAATGAGCTACAGTACCAGCCAAAAGTTTGGACACACCAGGGTTTTTCTTTATTTTCACTATTTTCTACTTTGTATAATAGTAGTGAAGACATCAAAACTATGAAATAACACATATGGAATCATGTAGTAACTAAGTGTTAAACAAATCAAAATATATTTGAGATTTGAGATTCTTCAAAGTAGCCACCCTTTGCCTTGATGACTGCTTTGCACACACTTGGCGTTCTCTCAACCAGCTTCATGAGTGAAAGGCCTTGTTAAAAATGTATTTGTGGAATTTCTTTCCTTCTTAATGTGTTTGAGCCAGTCAGTTGTGTTGTGACAAGGTAGGGGCGGTATACAGAGGATGGCTTTATTTGTTTTTTTAGTCTCTCTATTTTGGCACTGATGCACTTGTACTGTCTCCGTCTGCCAGACGATAGCCAATTGTATGTGGGTGGGTGACTTGGGTGGTTTGGGTGACTGAGATCCTTAAGGATTTTCTTGGCCTTTCTTTGACACTGAGTGGTGGAAATGTCCTGGAAGACAGGCAGCGTGCCCCTGATGATGTGTTGTGTTGACCGCACCACCCTCTGGAGAGCCATGCGGTTGAGGGTGGTGCAGTTGCCGTACCAGGGAGTGATGCAGCCCTACACAATGCTTACAATGGTGCATCTGTAGAAGTATGTGAGAGTCTTATGCCGAATTTCTTCAGCCGCCTGAGGTTGTAGAGGTGCTGTTGTGCCTTCTTCACCATGGTGTCGGTGTGGTGAGACCATATCAGGTCCTCAGTGATGTGCACGCTGAGGAACATGAAGCCTTTGACCATATCCACTGTGGCCCCATCGATGAGGATGGGGGCGTGCTACCTCTTCCGTCTCATGTAGTCCACAATCAGCTTCTTTGTTTTGTTGTCACGGTTGTCTTCGTCCTCTGATGATATAACGAAATCATCGTTGGAAAATGTGGACCAATACTCAGCAGGTACGTGTATGCTCATCTTGAGAATTTATTTACTTCCAAAAATGAACGTACAAAAATCACAAAACAAAAGAACGAACGAACAACTACAAACAGTCTGGCTAGCATAGGCTCAACACAGAACAATCACCCACAAATCACAAACACAAACACACCCTAATATATGGGACTCTCAATCAAAGGCAGATAGACAACACCTGCCTTCAACTGAGAGTCCCAACCCCAATTAACCAAACATAGACATACACTCACTAGACTCCACATAGAACTACCTAGACATAAACCAAAACCCGGAAATACTAAACCAAACACCCTTTTAACAAACACACCACCCCGAACCACATAAAACAAATACCCTCTGCCACGCCCTGACCAAACTACAAAACAATTAACTTTATATACTGGCCAGGACGTTACAGTACCCCCCCCCCCCTTAAAGGTGCTACCCCGGAAGCACCTTAACAAAAAAAAATAACCCCAAACAATACCCAAAAGAAAAATTCCCCCTTACTAAAGGGAGGGAAGGGAGGGTGGCTGCCGTCAACGACGGCACTGTGCTACACCCCCCCTCCCCAACCCACCTATTTTTTGGAGGTGGCTCCGGCTCAGGCCGTTCCAGGCTGTCTGGGCAGTCTGGCAGCTCGGGACAGTCTGGGCAGTCTGGCAGCTCGGGACAGTCTGGGCAGTCTGGCAGCTCGGGACAGTCTGGGCAGTCTGGCAGCTCGGGACAGTCTGGGCAGTCTGGCAGCTCGGGACAGTCTGGGCAGTCTGGGCAGTCTGGCAGCTCGGGACAGTCTGGGCAGTCTGGGCAGTGTGGCAACTCGGGACAGTCTGGGCAGTGTGGCAACTCGGGACAGTCTGGGCAGTGTGGCAACTCGGGACAGTCTGGGCAGTCTGGCAACTCGGGACAGTCTGGGCAGTCTGGCAACTCGGGACAGTCTGGGCAGTCTGGCAACTCGGGACAGTCTGGGCAGTCTGGCAACTCGGGACAGTCTGGGCAGTCTGGCAACTCGGGACAGTCTGGCAACTCGGGACCGTCTGGGCAGTCTGGCCACTCCGGCAGTTCAGGGCAGTCTGGCCACTCCGGCAGTTCAGGGCAGTCTGGCCACTCCGGCAGTTCAGGGCAGTCTGGCCACTCCGGCAGTTCAGGGCAGTCTGGCCACTCCGGCAGTTCAGCGCAGTCTGGCCACTCCGGCAGGTCAGCGCAGTCTGGCCACTCCGGCAGTTCAGCGCAGTCTGGCCACTCCGGCAGTTCAGCGCAGTCTGGCCACTCCGGCAGTTCAGCGCAGTCTGGCCACTCCGGCAGTTCAGCGCAGTCTGGCCACTCCGGCAGTTCAGCGCAGTCTGGCCACTCCGGCAGTTCAGCGCAGTCTGGCCACTCCGGCAGTTCAGCGCAGTCTGACCTCTCTGGCGACTGTTGACTGGCGGGCAGCTCTGGCGACTGTTGACTGGCGGGCAGCTCTGACGACTGTTGACTGGCGGGCAGCTCTGACGACTGTTGACTGGCGGGCAGCTCTGACGACTGTTGACTGGCGGGCAGCTCTGATGACGACTGTTGACTGGCGGGCAGCTCTGACGACTGTTGACTGGCGGGCAGCTCTGATGACGACTGTTGACTGGCGGGCAGCTCTGATGACGACTGTTGACTGGCGGGCAGCTCTGATGACGACTGTTGACTGGCGGGCAGCTCTGATGACGACTGTTGACTGGCGGGCAGCTCTGATGACGACTGTTGACTGGCGGGCAGCTCTGATGACGACTGTTGACTGGCGGGCAGCTCTGATGACGACTGTTGACTGGCGGGCAGCTCTGATGATGACTGTTGACTGGCGAGGCTGGGTTGACGCACTTGTAGCCTGGTGCGTGGTGCTGGTACTGGGCTTACCAGTTTATGTACACGCACCTCCAGGCTAGTGCGGGGAGCGGGAACAGGACGAGTCGGACTGGGTTGACGCACTTCCGGGTCCGCACGAGAGACAGGAGCTGGAAACCCAGGGCTATGGAGGCGCACAGTCGGTCTCGATCTTACCTCCTGCACAACCCGTCTTGGCTGGATGGAACTAGTAGCCCTGTACGAGCGGGGTGCTCGTACAGGGCAGACTGGGCTGTGCAGGGGCCTGATGGTAGCCGTGCGTAGAGCGGGAGTTGGGTAGCCTGGTCCTCGGAGGCGTACCGGCGACCAGATGCGCTGCGGAGGCATCCTCCTACCAGGCTGGATGCCCGCTCTAGCACGGCACCTGCGAGGGGCTGGAATAACGCGCACCGGACTGTGCGTGCGTATGGGTGAGATAGTGCGCTCCTCAGCGAAACATAGCGCTCTCCACCCCATACGCTCCTCCATATAACCACGGGTAGCTGGCTTCCGGCTCTTCTTTCGCCTAGCCAAACTACCCGTGTGCCCCCCCAACATTTTTTCTTGGGGGTGCCTCTCGTGCATCTCCTTCAGCGCGTCCACTCTGGCCTCGTACCACCGCCTCTCTGCCTTGGCTGCCTCAATTTCCCACTGCGGGCGGCGATAATCCCCAGCCTGATGCCAGGGTCCGGCCCCGTCCAGAACTTCCTCCCAAGTCCACTTCCCTAATATATGGGACTCTCAATCAAAGGCAGATAGACAACACCTGCCTTCAACTGAGAGTCCCAACCCCAATTAACCAAACATAGACATACACTCACTAGACTCCACATAGAACTACCTAGACATAAACCAAAACCCGGAAATACTAAACCAAACACCCTTTTAACAAACACACCACCCCGAACCACATAAAACAAATACCCTCTGCCACGCCCTGACCAAACTACAAAACAATTAACTTTATATACTGGCCAGGACGTGACATTTGTTGACATTGAGGGAGAAGTTATTTTCCTGGCACCACTCCGCCAGGGCTCTCACCTCCTCCCTGTAGGCTGTCTGGTTGTTGTTGGTAATCAGGCCTACCACTGTCGTGACATCAGAAAACTTGATGATTGAGTTGGAGTCGTGCATGGCCACACATTCATGGGGGAACAGGGAGTACAGGAGGGGGCTTAGCACACACCCCTGGGGTGCCCCAGTGTTGTTTCCAACCCTCACCACCTGGGGTCGGTTCGTCAGGAAATCTAGGACACAGTTGCACAGGGCTTTGTATCCGTCTCAGAATGGAGAATAACAATGTAGTATTTCTCTCGCAAGTGGGGCAAGAGATGTGTTCGTGGAATTTTGGGAGAATTTTCCTTAAATGTCCTTTGTTAAAGTCCCCGACTACAACGAATGCGGCCTCGCGATATACTTTTTCTAATTTGCATTTGGGATCACATGCGAATTGTAAAGCAGGCATCTTAACAGATGGTTTTGACACCTTGCTTATGTCTTGCTCACACATTCAGCCTCTGAGTCAGTCCCAGTGATAATGGCACATCACACCAAATGCATTGTGAGGAGGCTGGATGTGTGTGTGTGTGTGTGTGTGTGTGTGTGTGTGTGTGTGTGTGTGTGTGTGTGTGTGTGTGTGTTTATACATGCCTGTGTGCATGCATGCATGTGTGTACTTAGTATGGTTGTAGGGGGAGGAACAACACAGTGGCATAATGATATAAGAGCACAAGCCCCACTCCATTCTGTACATTGCGTGTTCTCGTAACCCAGCGTTAACCTTGTCGATTTATGGCAGTTTATCCTCTCCACGGGAATGCTGCTTAATGGTGCAATGAGCGCTACCCCCCCCCCCCCCCCCCCCCCCCCCCTCTTCCCTCTCCTCAGCCCCAGGCAGCTGATGTTGTGGAATGGAGTGTTTCTGTGGTATCCCGAGCCCAGAGGGGCGATGATCAGGAAGTGTCTTAGCCCAGGCACAGGCAACAGTACATTAATATCACTACACTATGGCACTGTGAGAGTGAGAGTGAGAGTGAGAGTGAGAGTGAGAGTGAGAGTGAGAGTGAGAGTGTGAGAGTGTGAGAGTGTGAGAGAGTGAGAGTGTGAGAGTGTGAGAGAGTGAGAGAGTGAGTGAGTGAGTGAGTGAGTGAGTGAGTGAGTGAGTGAGTGAGTGAGTGAGTGAGTGTGTGAGTGTGAGTGTGAGAATTCGCTGCATGCTATTGAGGAAAATAATCGCCTTTTCAAATCCACGTGTGTTTGACAGCAGCTGATGATCATCTGATAATGAGGAGATGCGGCGACACGCTGTACCAAAATTAACGATTGGAGGCACCCTATTTCCTATGTAGTGCACTACTTTTGACCAGATCCGTATGGGCCCTGATTAAAAGTAGTGTGCACTATATAAGGAAAAGGTTGCCATTTGGGACGCAGGCCCAGTCAGGCTAGATGCTGCTGTTCTAGTGAGCGGGGGTGGTTCCCAGCATTAATAATGTGGCAATCTTCATTTCATGCCGGTTGATTTTAATATGCACTCTGTCTCTCAATCTCGCTCTCTCTCTCTCTGTCTGTCTCTCCCTCTCTCCTGGCAACCTAATGACTGCCGGCTAACTAGAACCATCTCTAATCACCTCTGCAGTGTCATGTTTTACTTTATGTCCCCCATAATCCTCCTTGGAACAGCGGTCACATCCCGACCGCATGATGTACAGAGGACTTTATCTCCCTTGAACTGATGGCAGCTTTGTCTGAATGTAGTGTGATCTTGCTTTGGATAAAAGCCTCTGGTAAATGGCATAAAGTAAGTAGCCTTGTTCAAGTCAAAATAGTGCAGGAGCCCATCTGGCCTGTTTCTGTAGCATGAGGCAGATAAATGTACATCCCCTGGACAGGATGCTTGCCTATTGCAGGGCCTTACCCACAATCCATCTCCTTAATGCTGAGTACTAAACATTCAGTAAATCATTCTCTTTCTCTACCCCTCTGTCGCTCATTGTGTTTCTCTCTGTATATTTCTCTCTCTGTTTCTTGCTGACTGCTGCTCTGATCCTAGGCTGCTTCCAAAATGGCACCCTATTCCCTATGTAGTGCACCACTTTTGACTAGAGCTGTATGGGCCCTGATTAAAAGTAGTGTGCACTATATAAGGAAACGGTTGCCATTTGGGACGCAGGCCCAGTCAGGCTAGATGCTGCTGTTCTAGTGAGCGGGGGTGGTTCCCAGCATTAATAATGTGGCAATCTTCATTTCATGCCGGTTGATTTTAATATGCGCTCTCTCTCTCTGTCTCTCTCTCTATCTCTCCCTTTGTCTCTCTCTCTCTATCTCTCTCTGTCTGTCTCTCCCTCTCTCCTGGCAACCTAATGACTGCCGGCTAACTAGAACCATCTCTAATCACCTCTGCAGTGTCATGTTTTACTTTATGTCCCCCATAATCCTCCTTGGAACAGCGGTCACATCCCGACCGCATGATGTACAGAGGACTTTATCTCCCTTGAACTGATGGCAGCTTTGTCTGAATGTAGTGTGATCTTGCTTTGGATAAAAGCCTCTGGTAAATGGCATAAAGTAAGTAGCCTTGTTCAAGTCAAAATAGTGCAGGAGCCCATCTGGCCTGTTTCTGTAGCATGAGGCAGATAAATGTACATCCCCTGGACAGGATGCTTGCCTATTGCAGGGCCTTACCCACAATCCATCTCCTTAATGCTGAGTGCCAAGCAGAGAGGAATCAAGTCCCATTTCTAGAGTCTTTGATAGGACTCGACCAGGGAATAAAACCCCAAACCTTCCAATTGCAGGACGGACACTCTAACTACAAGGCCACAGAGTTGGTGGTAAATGGCATGTGTAGCTTTATTGGTAACATGTAATCGGGTTAGGGCCCCAATTAGTCGACTGGTCGATTGTTTGGTCGTTGGCTGTTGGTCGACGGAGGTTGTTTTAGTCAAGCAGTAGCAAATATATATATTTGCGGCCATCTCAGTGAACTGAATTGCAGAGGCCGAGACTAAAAGCCAATTTTTGCTTGATTCGAAAAGGTGGTCGGAGGCTCCATATGGAGGGTGTGACATAATTGTGGAGCCTCCAGAGGCATACAGAGGCCAAATCGAGTTCCGTACGACATTGTTATGCGCCTCCCAAATTTTGTAACAATGCCTAGGGCTCTGTATAGCTCCGCATTGACGTGATTGGTTGACGGTAGCTTGGGGGGGTACACCCTGTATAAATACAAACTCACTTCCTTGACAACAGATCTGCACTGCTCCGCAAAGCGCAAGAAGTATGAATGCCCTGATTTCGGTTGAGGCCACATCACCGTAAATGCTGCATGGCCAATGCAAACATCGGATTGACCATGCACCCAGATGCACAATGCACTTCTCACTCCAGAATGTGCTCTCTTCTGCCAATTTGTGCACATTCATTGTTTCATAACGTCTTCGTGTGAAATGTTTGCATTTAATTGTTAGTGTCGATCAATTCCCCGTAACATTTATCACCAGTAGTACATTTACCGTTAATTCCTATGATTTCTAATCTACAATGTTTGTTACTTTGGTTATGGTCACTTATTTTAATGCATTCTATATTATTCCAGCCTTCCTGTTCTCAATGTCGGAGTGGACACATTGTTTGCAGAGTTCACAACCTATGCTATACTTGGGAAAAACATGGAAGTAGGCCTATACATGATTTGTAAAGGCACACACCTGTTTATATAAGGTCCCACAGTTGACAGTGCATGTCAGAGCAAAAACCAAACCATCAGGTCGAAGGAATTGTTCGTAGAGCTCCGAGACAGGATTGTGTCAAGGCACAGATCTGGGGAATTGTACCAAAAAAATTCTGCAGCATTGAAGGTCCTCAAGAACACAGTGGCCTCCATCATTCATAAATGGAAGAAATTTGGAATCACCAAGACTCTTCCTAGAGCTGGCCGCCCGGCCAAACTGAGCAATCGGGGGAGAAGGGCCTTGGTCAGGGAGGTGGCCAAGAAACCGATGGTCGCTCAGATTGAGCTCCAGAGTTCCTCTGTGGAGATGGGACAACCTTCCAGAAGGACAACCATCTCTGCAGCACTCCACCAATCAGGCCTTTATGGTAGAGTGGCCAGACGGAAGCCGCTCCTCAGTAAAAGGCACATGACAGCCCGTTTGGAGTTTGCCAAAAGGCACCTAAAGACTCTCAGACCATGAGAAACAAGATTCTCTAGTCTGATGAAACCAAGGTTGAACTCTTTGGCCTGAATGCCAAGCATCACGTCTGGAGGAAACATGGCACCATCCCGACGGTGAAGCATGGTGGTGGCAGCATCATGCTGTGGGGAGACTTGTCAGGATCGAGAGAAAGATGAACAGACCAAAGTACAGAGATCCTTGATGAAAACCTGCTCCAGAGCGCTCAGGACCTCAGACTGGGGCAAAGGTTCACCTTCCAACAGGATAACGACAATAAGCACATAGTTGATTTTATTAAAACAAAAGGAAAGTGAGGGTTTGTCTATATATGGAAAAACAAATGTTTACAAATTTCGAGCAATCGATTGGTCGAAACAACAGACGACTTTCAGTCGACCAAGATTGTTTGGGTTAGAGGACAGCCCGGGTTAATGCAGTGTGATTGTCTTTGTATGGGCATGGTTATGTAACAGTCAATGAACATATAGTCATATAGTGTGTATAAGCTGGATATAAAAGCCTAAATGTTGTTGTTCATTAGTTTACTCCAATTAGGGGAGCGGTGGTAGGGTCAGCGAAAAATAATAAAGGAAAATATATGATAAGATATATTTATATGATAATACTTGATAATATAAGATATGTATGTATATATATACACACAGTACCAGTCAAAAGTTTGGACACACCTACTCATTCAAGGGTTTTTCTTTATTTGTACTATTTTCTACATTGTAGAATAGCAGTGAAGACATCAAAACTATGAAATAACACATATTGAATCATGTAGTAAAGAAACAAGTGTTAAACAAATCAAAATATATTTTATATTTAATATTCTTCAAAGTAGCCATCCTTTACCTTGATGACAGCTTTGCACACTCTTGGCATTTTATCAACCAGCTTCATGAGGTAGTGACCTGGAATGCATTTCAATTAACAGGTGTGCCTTGTTAAAAATGAAGACTGCCACAGGAATACAAGACCTGGTGTTACCTCTTCTGCAGAGGATAAGTTACTTAGAGTTACCAGCCTCAGAAATTGCAGCCCAAATAAATGCTTCACAGAGTTCATGTAACAGACACATCTCAACATCAACTGTTCAGAGGAGACTGCGTAAATCAGGCCTTCATGGTTGAATTGCTGCAAAGAAACCACTACTAAAGGACACCAATAATTTATTTAGAATTCAAGGCACACTTAACCAGCATGGCTACCACAGCATTCTGCAGTGATAGGCCATCCCATCTGGTTTGCGCTTAGTGGGACTATCATTTGTTTTTCAACAGGACAATGGCCCAAAATACATCTCCAGGCTGTGTAAGGGCCATTTCACCAAGAAGGAGAGTGATGGAGCGCTGCATCAGATGACCTGGCCTCCACAATCACCCGACCTCAACCCAATTGAGATGGCGGGCCGACTCATCCCAAACCAAGGGAAGAAAAAGCAGCCAACAAGTGCTCAGCATATGTGGGAACTCCTTCAAGACTGTTGGAATAATATTCCAGGCGAATAAAGAAAAACCCTGGAATGAGTAGGTGTGTCCAAACTTTTGACTGATACTGTATATTTACCCCAAAAATATATGGGGGGGTTGGAAATGATGCAGACAATTACATTGATGGAAGTTACAATCTGTCTGCAATATTAAAACTGATCTACCCACAACAAAAAAGTAAATGTACATGTGGTCATTGTGCCCCCTTTAAGGTTTAATGTGTATTTTTGTTTGGTTACAGTAGTCTTTGTGGTCCTAGCTTCACGGACACGGTAGTCCTTGTGGTCCTAGTTTCATGGCCACAGTATTCTCTATGGTCCTAATTTCATGGTCACAGTCATGGTTGTGGTCCTAGTTTTATGGTCACAGTAGTGGTTGTGGTCCTAATTTCACTGTCACTGTAGTCCTTGTGGTTCTAGTTTCATGGTCACAGTAGTCTTTGTTGTCTCTCGCCTCATTAGAGGCATCTGAGTCACTGTAGTCTGGGCGCACCTTGACCCCATCGCAATGGTATCCTGTACTGTCACAACCATCACAGAGAGGAGGGGCAAACGGTTGGTGCAGAGTGAGAGGGGCCACATTGAGACTGATATGATGTGTGTTGTTTCTGTTGTCAGTGAATCATCCCTTTTTGGTTGTGGCTAATTGGAGCGGCAGTAAAACACGATGGGAGTAGAGGAGACTGTGTGTGTGTGTGTGTGACTGTGTGTGTGTGACTGTGTGCGTGGGACTGTGTGTGTCTTCTATCGAGACAGACGGTTCCACATTCCAGAGGCCTTCGTTAGCTCTGTGTGCAGGGAGACAAAGAGGAAGAGAGAAAGACAGAGGGAGAGGCAAGGATAGGGAGTGTGTAGAGGAGTTAAATATGGGTGTTAGAGAGATATACAGAGAGATAGACAGAAGAGAGATTGACAGAGAGATGTAGTTCCTTCCTGTTTTACACTAATAACATTCCAGAGTTCATCTCATGAACAAAACCAAGTTGATTACCAGGAGAGTAGTGCACTTCACATCATCTACAACCGTAAAGGAAATGGCTTTCCTTTTCTGAATCCTCTCAGTGTCCATTCTCCTTTTGTTTCCCCCGGTGTTCACCACAGTTTGTACCTCGTTCTCCCTGTGTCTGCACTCTCAAAAGAGCTCCAGAATTGATTCTAAGTGCCTAGGCTGGTCCTAGTGTCTTAATCTTTTACCAAGTGTCTAGCACGCTGACCTTTTTTCAGATCAGTGTGTATGCGCGCGGGCGTGTGAGCGGATGCACTGTAAGCCGAGCGTAGGAGTGGATCATCACTATGTAATGGCATGATGTGTGACACCAAATAACTGTGCTATTATTTTTTACATTTCAAACAATGACTTTGATGTTCTGGTAGCAGTTTTCTTGACAGTGATCCATGTCAATGCAGAATGTACATATTATCCTATATGGATAAGGGGTTAATCAAAGCGTGTTCTTGTTAGTATGCCAATTGCTGTAGCTGACAGGGGAAGTTATTACGGTTAATTATGATCAGGATAACTATGATTAATATTCTAACAATCTCTCGTGGACAGACTACCTGAAATACATGGTACTGTAACATCTGTCAAAAGACTGTGGGATGCAACGACTAGCGAGAAACATTTGTCGTCATTGTCTATTTTAACGAATCAGGATTTAGTAGGCATGCGCACCTTTCGAAAATCAGAAGGGGGGGGACACTTGGCCATAGACTTGCCAGAAACTTGCGGAGGGAGGGGGTGGAGCTGCCGTACAGCTTCTGCTCCTCGTTCCAGTATATTTTCTCATACATTTCCCCCTAAATCCTAATTGAATATCTGAAGCAATTATGCACTATTTTAGTTTTGGGTTTCCAGATTAATATAATAACAATATATTCCATTTAGCATATGCTTTTATCCAAAATACATATGTGCATATATTTTTGTATGGGTGGCCCCAGCAGGAGTTCTGGCATTGCCATAATCCTGGCATTGCAAGCCATACGATGCCTTACCAACTGAGCCACCCAGGACCACTGCTTGCTTGTGTATCTTGCATATTTCTGACGCACACGTTGGTATGTACATTCTGACAGTTTAAATTACCTTGCTCAAGGCACAAGGCTACATCAGCCTGTCTCGCTAACCTGTAGCTAGCATTAGTCACCCTAATGGCCTTGACCACATCATGCCCAGAATCTCTAATCTCCTCTCTCTCTCTCTCTCTCTCTTTCTGTCTCAGCATTTAGAGTGGTTTCATCTCACTGCATGGCTCATCTCTCTGTCACCTGGAGCAGAGGAAGCTCATTATGGTTGCCTTATCCATATGAATCACACACACACACACCACCACCACCACCACCCTCATCTACCCACCACACACACACGCCTCCAGCTGGAATGCAGATGTGATGCAGCCATGGCTCCTGTGTGTAGTAGTACTGCGTTGTGCCACACCCCCTGCCAGGTCAGAGTGATGGTGTCCCGCCCTGGAAGACCAGAGCATCTTTCTCTCATCTGTGTGTGTGTGTGTGTGTGTGTGTGTGTTGTGTTTGTGTGTTTCTCTCTCTCTCATCATTATGCTTCTACAGCACTTTTCCTACTCCAGGAATGCAACCCTGTGGAATTTTAAAAGCCAAGGATGGGTTTGGAGGGGTTCGGTCGGGTTGGGGGTTGAATATATTTCCGTATAAACTGTCAGACTATCTGCTTGAGAGCCTTACCCATTATTGTTGAGTCTTTTCTGGAATTCAGAACTTTTCTCTCCCCCATCTCTTTCTCTCTCTATTTATACAGTCACACCAGAAATGATTGTCACCCTTGGTAACGATGAGCAAAAAGACTGTATAAAATAAATAACACAAATACCCAGCTACTGTATATTGTATGCTCTGAATTATATTATTTTCTACTAATACAATTACTCAGATAAAAATGTTATTTTTTTATCTAAAAAGATAAGTGTCAAAATGCACTGCTAATGAATCTTATAAATAATATCAAACAAAACGTGATCTCGTTAACATTCTACTTTTTAAAATGATTCTCAGGTTAAGGAGCAGTATTTTGGCCTTTAATGGCTTCCTGTCTTACTGGGGGTATAGAAATTAGGTAACATGCATGTAAAATCCATTTGTCACGGGGAAAGGAAAAAACTCACAAATGAAAATAGACAAATGGTTGTTGACTTTCATAAAACAGGCAATGGGTACAAAAAAACTACTGAAAAACCAAATATACCACTTACCACTATTAGCGCCGCAATTAAGAAGTTTAAAAGTGACTGGAACAGTGGTAATCTTGCCTGGTAGAGTGTATCTTTACCCAAGTCTATCTTGTCCCCACGCAGTGAGGAAGATGGTTGGGTAAGCAAAAAAAAGTCCAAGGGCCACAGTTGGAGAATGACAGAACTTTGTCGTTTCTTAGGGTCACCAAGTCTCCAAATCTTCAATTAGATGCCACCTCCATGCCAATAGGCTATTTGGAAGGGTTGCCATAAAAAGCCTTTGTTGAGAGCAACCAACAAAATGTAAACGCCTGGATTTTGTAAACGGCATTGGCATTTGGATTGGAACCGGGTGCTATGGTCAGATGAGACAAATTAGAGCTCTTTGGCCCCACACACCAGTGGTGGGTTTGACGTCGAAAGAAGGATGCATATGCAGAAAATAAACTCATACCTACTGCAAAATATAATAATAATAACAATGAGCATAATAATGAATTTAATATACAGGTAACATCAGATCAGATAGTTTTTTCGTCTTGCTGAAGGGAGATGGACCTGGATTAGCAAAGGGTGCATGTGGGGCAGGAGGGTAGGATGAGGTCAGACAGATACTTTGGTCCAGAGTTGTGGATACCTTGGTAGATGTGAACCAGGATTTTAACTCAATGTGTGAGCATATGGGGAGCCAGTGGAGGTTGAACCGCACTGGAGTGATGTGCTCACGGGGGGAGGTGTGGATGAGGACACGTACAGCACAGTTCTGGATATAAGGCGCCAGCGAGGAAGGCAGACGTTTTACGTGTCCCCAACCGATTGTTTTTTTGTTTGTTTATTTGCATTGTTTGTATTTTTTTATTTTTTACTTATTTTGTACATAATGTTACCGCTACCGTCTCTTATGACCGAAAATAACTTCTGGACATCAGGACTGCAATTACTCACCACGGACTAGCAGAATCCTTTTTTTCCTTTCAGGACACTGACGAGCCCGACGCGAAGGATATACTGCTTTCTCGGGATCAGGCCCAGATCTCTGCGATTTGCGTGAAGAGGAGGCAGAGAAAAAGGGGCCAAAGGGCGGGCTGCCTTCTGAGAATTCGTAGGCAATCGAATAAACCCCCACTTCCGTCCATTCTGCTAGCAAACGTGCAATCTTTGGAGAATGAAATCGACAAGCTATGCGGAAGATTAAACTACCAACGGGACATTAAAAACTGTAACATCTTATGCTTCACGAAGTCGTGGCTAAACGACGACACTATCAATATACAGCTGGCTGGTTACATGCTATACCGGCAGGATAGAACAGTGGTGTCTGGTAAGACAAGGGGACTATGTATTTTTGTAAATTACAAGGAAGTCTCAAGCTATCTACCTAGAGAGTTTTCATCTGTATTTTTTGTAGCTGTTCACATAACACCACACTCAAAGCCTGGCACTAAGACAGCATTGATTGAGCTGTATTTCGCCATAAGCAAACAAGAAAACGCTCACCCAGAGGCGGCGCTCCTAGTAGCCAGGGACTTTAATTCAGGGAAACTTAAATCCGTTTTAGCAATTTTCTATCAGTATGTTAAATGTGCAACCAGAGGAAAAAGAACTCTGGACTTCCTGTACTCCACACACAGAGATGCATACAAAGCTCTCCCTTGCCCTCCTGATTCCTGCTTACAAGCAAAAATTAAAGCAGGAAGCAACAGTGACTAGATCAATAAAAAAGTGGTCAGATGAAGCAGATGCTAAGCCAAAGGACTGTTTTGCTAGCACAGACTGGAATATGTTCCGGGATTCATCCGATGGCATTGAGGAGTACGCCACATCAGTCATTGGCTTCATCGATAAGTGCATTGATGATGTCCTCCCCAAAGTGACCGTACGTACATACCCCAACCAGAATCCATGGACTACCGGCAGCATCCGCACTGAGCTAAAGGCTAGAGCTGCCGCTTTCAAGGAGCGGGACTCTAACCCGGAAGCTTATAAAAAATCCCGCAATGCTGTCCGCCAAACCATCAAACAGGCAAGCGTCAATATAGGACTAAGATCGAATCGTCCTACACCGGCTCTGACACTCGTCGGATGAGGCAGGGCTTGCAAACCATTACAGACTACAAAGGGAAGCACAGCCGAGAGCTTCCCAGTGACACGAGCCTACCAGACGAGCTAAACTACTTATATGCTCGCTTCAAGGTAAATAACACTGAAACATGCATGAGAGCACCAGCTGTTCCGGAAGACTGTGTGATCACGCTCTTCGCATGCCGATGTGAGTAATACCTTTAAAAAGGTCAACATTCACAAGGCCACAGGTCCAGATGGATTACCAGGACGTGCACTGCGAGCATGCGCTGACCAACTGGCAAGTGTCTTCACTGACATTTTCAACCTCTCCCTGTCTGAGTCTGTAATACCAACATGTTTTAAGCAGACCATCATAGTGCCTGTGCCCAAGAACACTAATGTAACCTGCCTAAATGACTACCAACCCGTAGCACTCAAGTCTGTAGTCATGAAGTGCTTTGAAAGGCTGGTCATGGCTCACATCAACACCATTATCCCAGAAACCCTAGACCCACTGCAATTTGCATACCCATGCAATGGCACTGCAATGGCATTGGCAGTGGCAGTGTTAGTGGAGACATATAGCTGACTTTCGTCAGCATAAAAGTGAAAGCCCAGTCCGTGTTTCCTCAAGATGTTTCCCAATGGCAGCATGTAGATACAAATAGTAGTGGCCCTAGGACCGTGCCTTGAGGGACTCCTGGTGGACCACCACTGTGTCTGACCTACTAGGTCCGGGGGCTACATACTGGGAGCGATCAGTGAGATAGGACCTGAACCAGTCCAGGACAGTGTCTGACAGGCCCAGGAGCTTCTACATACAGTCCAGCAGAATGGCATGGATGACCGTGTCAAATGCTGCACTGAGGTCCAGCAGTATGAGGATGCTGGCAGTTCCAGAGTTTGCATTCATGAGGAGGTCATTGGTGACCCTTACCCGGGCAGTCTCTGTGCTGTGTCTAGTTCTGAAAGCCGACTGGAAGGGCTCGAGTAGGTTGGCCAGATAGTGTTGGAGTTTTCTAGATACAGGACATTCGAGGAGCTTACTCAGGAAGGGCAGGTTGGAGATAGGCCTGTAGTTCTGGAGGTTGTCAGGGTCAGATCAAGGCTTTTTGAGTACTGGTGTGATTGCAGCGAGTTTGACCTGAGGGGGGACACATCCATTGGTGAAGGACTTGTTGATGATTTCTGTGAAGAAAGGCTCCAGAGCAGGTAAGCAGGTCTTGACAAGGGAGGTTGGGATAGGGTTAAATGAACAAGTGATGGGCTTCATTGTCTTAACCAGCTTGGTTACATCAGCTGCAGTGGCTGTGGTGAAGGTGGCGAACCTTGACTCAGGGAGTGGAGGACTGGGCATATCAACTACAGGGGCTGAAGAGGTCAAAAGGGTGTTATTGATGTTTTCAATTTTGCTTTGGAAGAAGCAAAGGTATTGATTGCACCGTTCTGGGGAGGCTGAGGTAGCAGAATTGTTCACAGATTGGATGAGCACTGCCGTTGCTGATCAGTTGGGAGTTACAGGTTGTCCGATCTGCATTTAAGTCCTGTTTATAGTCTTTGACTTTCTGATGATGCTCATACATCTTCACATTTACAGTTAGCCCAGTTTTCTAGACGATGTGCAGTTGCTTTGGGAGAGCATAGGTCCTCAGTGTACCAGGGAGAAGATTTGGAGAAAGACACCAGACGGGTTTTTAAAGGAGCAACTTCATCCAGTATGGAGCATTAAGTATTAAGCCACAGCATCACCAACTGGCAGGTTGGAGATAGATTCAGGAAGCTGGGCTGTGTTTATAGTCTTGTGCCGAGTGGGTAGAGGAATATCTAGGTTGAAGGTGATGAGTTTGTGGTCAGACAGCCCTGACACATTCCATCCAGTTTTGCCAGATCCACGCCTGAGGTACAGACCAGGTCCAGTGCATGGCCTTTGTTGTGGGTGGAAAAGTCCACATGCTGTTGGAGTCCAAAGTTGTCCAGGATATCAGCCAGGCCAGTAGAGAGACTGCAGTCAGGGGAGTCGACATGTACTGCATGCTGAAATCACCAAGCGCCAGCATAGCAGGGCACAAGGGGCTCAGGAGTGTTAGTAGCTCAGATAGTTCAGAAATAAAGTCAGAGTTGAGCTTTGGAGGGCGATAAACCATATAAATCAATATGCTAGTGGATCTTTGATGTTATGGGGCTGTTTTCTTCCACTTGTTCTGAGGCCCTTGTTAAGGTCAACAGCATCGTGAACTCTACCAAGTACCAGAACATTTTAGCCAAAAACCTGGTTGCCTCCGCCAGGAGGCTGAAACTTGGACGCAAGGGGATTTTCCAGCAAGATAATGACCCCAAGAACACATCAAAATCCACAAATAAATGGTTAATTAACCACAAAATCAACATTTTGCAGTGGTCATCTCAGTCTCCGGAAAACCTGTGGTTTGAATTGAAGAGGGCAGTCCATAAGCGCAGACCGAATGATATCAAGTTTCTACTATAAAATAAGATCATTTCCCAAAAATGTTGAGCTCAGTATTTGTATTTATTTTACAAAGTATTTTTTGCTCATCTTTATCAAGACTGCCAATCATTTCAGATGTGACTGTATATACAGTATCTGCCTCTTTGTACATGCACAAAGTACGATACAAATCAATTTATGTGAGAGGAGTCATTATAGTATCAGCCATGAAGCACCACAGGTTCATTTTAATATGTTAACCATTCCACTACTGAATCCGGGTTTTGTGTACAGTGTTATGACACTAATGACAACATCACCCTACACTGTGTTCTACAACATGCGTTTACCCTTCTACATGGCCTTTTATCCACTGTGAGTGTTCTTGTTGTGAGCATGCAGTTTAGGGCGATGTATTACCTGGCTGCGCCTTAGAGAGAGATAGTTATACCTGGTCTCACCTCAACAGAGGAGACTTCCAACAACAGCTCTGTGTGTGAACAGAAACACAGTAGCAAATTAAAAAGTCACTACAGAACCTTGTATCTCCCTAAAGATGCTTGGTTTTGCTTTGATAGGTAACTACAAGTGACCTGTTAAAATTTGAACAATCTTTTCTATTTCATCCGCTTGGCGAGGCAGTGCCGAAAAATTGCCCATTGACTTTGGAGTAAAGTGGTGACTGGAGGCATTATCAATTTCAGACTTCATTGTTTCAAAATATTCAGAACCTCACTTAAACTCAGTCTAGTTGGATGAAAAAGCAGGGAAAGAAAGCTTTCTACCTCCACAGCTGACATGGCGTTGGCAAAGCTGCCGTAACAGTGTGTCTTTTTACTTCATTTTCACTTTCCTACATCTACAGTCCCCAGAGAGGCTGGGGGAGAAAATGAGACAGTGAAAGACGGAGAGATGGAGAGACAAAGCTAAGCTAGAGAGATAATGACAGAGTGAGAGAGAAGTTAAAGCGATAGAGAGACAAAGGGATTGATGGATGCTAAAGCAAGGCGACACACAGAGGCTGATGCCGGCCATTCATCCTGTGTGTGAGCTGAGACAGTGACAGCTGAGGGAAACGGTAGGACAGTGTGTGTGTGTGTGTGTGTGTGTGTGTGTGTGTGTGTGTGTGTGTGTGTGTGTGTGTGTGTGTGTGTGTGTGTGTGTGTGTGTGTGTGTGTGTGTGTACATGCCTGTGTGCACTTAGTATGGATGTAGGGGGAGGAACAACACAGTGGCATAATGAAATAAGAGCACAAGCCCCACTCCATTCTGTACATTGCGTGTTCTCATAACCCAGCGTTAACCTTGTTGATTTATGGCTGTTTATCCTCTCCACGGGAATGCTGCTTAATGTGTGTGTGTTGGTGTGTGTGTGTGTGTTACTGCGCCTCTATTGATCATTAGCATTCATGAATGTGTTCTGATCAGGTTACGAACAAGGTCCCTATGGGTTAATGACTGAGCTGTTAATTATTGCTGTTAAGACAGCCTCTTACTCTGTCAACTTCCCTTAATTGGCCAGTACAAGCTGTTGGTCAATATGTGTTATTGTATGTTTTATCTAATCAATGGAGTCCTCACCCTATGGCCAACTATGGAGAGTAGGATTGATTCAGGATATTTTAGGAGGTTAGAGAGGGCACCTGAACTGGTGTGATTGATAGTAATGCCTTTATAAACGAATCTCAGGCCAATGTCAATGCTGCAGGTTACCCACTGCAATACTGATATTCTCTGCCTATGCACAATCTGAGGCTGTCTCAAATGGCAGCCTATTCCCGATATAGTGTACTACTTTAGGGATTACTTTTTATATAGGGAATGGGGTGTCATTTGGGATGTGCACAGAGAATTATGATGCAGTTATTTGATGGGTAACTATTTATATTAAGGTCCCTTTTATAAACACTATTGTCCTTAAATTGCCTTTTTTGTCAGCATGCTCGGCTAGCTGATGCTAAAACAGCCCATTGGATTCTATGAAAATGCGACGCCTATCACTGAGGCGAGTTGCTGCCGGAAGTGTTGGAATCCAATGGGCTACTTTAGCATTAGCTGACCTAGCATGCTGATGAAAAAGGCAGTTTCATTAAAACAGTATTCATAAATGCGTACATTACTATTTAGAGATTGATTATTGACATTTACAAAGGTAGGATCAATGATTAATACATGGTAAGTAAACTCTTTACAAACGGTTTATAATGGTTCACTAAGGGATGTTAATATAAAAAGTTACCATTTCATGGAGAGCTCATGGGTAGGTAAAATTCCAGGTTCTTGCAGACACATAAATGTAAGTCAACATGAAATAAAATACATGTGTAACACTACAGCATGCCTAGTTAGATTAGAGTCAAATAATCTACTGTAGCATATTGTACCAGTACACACCTGTGAGTTCAGTGATGCTAGAAAGATTAGTGCCTTACTAGATTGTGTATGGGGCTGAATTAAACAGCTGCTTTCTCAGGCAGACAGACAGAGGAGACAGACAGACAGACGAGATAGGCATGCATACATTTGACATTTTAGTCATTTAGCAGACGCTCTTATCCAGAGCGATTTACAATTAGTGCATTCATCTTAAAATAGGCGCGACATCACAATCGTGTCAAGTACATTTTCCCCCAAGAAAGTATTTATCCGCAAAGTCAGTGCTAGTGGTGGGGTATGTTATTGGTATTTATTAGGATCCCAATTAGCCACTGCAAAAGCATCAACTACTCTTCCTGGGGTCCACAGGAAACATGAGAGTATGTGGTGAAGACACAGATCTTCTCCACGGCACCTGTTTAGGAGCGACCTGTCAGGTAGGATGCAATCCAGGAGTGTGCAGAGCCTGAGACGCCCAACCCCCAGAGGGTGGAGAGGAGGATCTGACGTTTCACGGTGTCGACGGCTCCAGATCAATCTAAGAGGATGAGAACAGAGGAGAGACAGTCTACTTTGGCAGAGGGGAGAGCCTCTGTGACACAGAGGAGAGAAAATCATTCTGAGAGATATAATGAGAGAGTTGGTTAGAGACAACACACTCGAGTGTTTTGGAAAGAAAAGAAAGACGTTTTTGATGTCAGAGGGGTCGATTGATATTTATTTGGTGGAGGGGAGCAACTCTGGCCATCTTGCAGTCAGAGGGTCAGGGAAGACAGTGGTCAAGGATGAGTTGATGAGGGATATGAGGAATGGGAGAAGGTCTCCAGAGATGGTCTGGAGAAGGGAGGAGGGCATGGGGTCAAGTGAGCAGTTAGTCGCAAGATTTCATCTGGAGAGAGAAGGGAGAAAGAGGTCAAGGCAGTTCTGTGTGAGTGGGACCAGTGGATTCTGTTGTCTGAGTGAATGACAAGCAGATGTCGTCAACCTTTTTTTCAAATTGGTTGACAAAGAGGGAGGGGGAGGGGAGGGAGGGGGTGGAGGATTAAGCAGAGAAGAAAAAGTAGAGAGGAGTTTCCCAGGGTTGGAAGCAGAAGCTTAAAATTTAGCATGATAGAAAGCAGCTTAGCAGTGGATACAGAGGAAGAGAAGGTAGAGAGGAGGGAGTGGAAGGATGATAGGTCCTCCAGAAGTTTCGGTTTCCTCATTTCATCTCAGCTGCCCGTAGCCCTGTTATGTTAACATGCAGAGAGTCACTCAGCCACAGAGTGGGAAGCGAAGGTCGGGCCGGAAAGGGAACAATGAGAGGAAAGGGAACAATGAGAGTCAAAGGATACAGAAAGGGAGGAGAGTAGGGTCAGGAGACAGGAGGGAGAAGGATTTAGCAGAAGGAAGAGAGGATAGGACCGAAGAGGACAGAGTAGCGGGAGAGAGAGAGCAAAGATTCTGGCAGCACATACCAATCTGGGTAGGGGCTGAGTGGGGAGGGTTTGAGGAGAGATGGAGAGAAAAGGAAACAAAGTATTGATCAGAGGCATGGAGGGGGTTGCAGTGAGATTAGTAGAACAGCCTCTGGTGAAGATGAGGTTAAGCGTATTGCCTGCCTTGTGAGTGGGAGGTGACTGGGAAAGAAGGAGGTCAAAAGAGGACAGGAGTGGAAAGAAAGTGATGGAAAGAAATTAATTGAAGTCATGCGTTGGGAGGTTAAAGTCGCCCAGTATGAGTGGTGAGCCATTATCAGGAAATGAGCTCATCAAGGTGTCAAGCTCATTGAGGAACTCTCCAAGGGCACCTGGTGGACGATAGATGACAGCAATGTTAAGCTTGAGTGGACAACTGACAGTGACTGCATGGAATTAATATGAGGAGATGGACAGGCGAGAGAGGAGGCAAAGAGGGGCGGCAGGTAGGTTAGTGGTTAGAGCTTTGGACTAGTAACCGAAAGGTTGCAAGATCGAATCCCTGAGCTCACAAGGTAAAAGTCTGTTGTTCTGCCCCTGAACAAGGAAGTTAACCCACTGTTCCTAGGCTGTCATTGATAATAAAAATGTAAATAATAATAAGAGAACATCTCCAAACACACCTCCCAGCACTGATTGGTGATTGCCTGGCAGAGGTGAAGAAAACACCCCCTACAATACAACACTCCAACAAATTAGCAAGACTCTTATCAAGAGCTATAACACAAATTATCCTGAAACTAATCCAAGTCCACAATGACAGTCACAAGTATAGTAAATCTGTCAAGCAGATATTGTACATTGACCAACTGCAAACATTTGAAGACACCTGATAAACCTTGCTTTTACTTATGTGGCTTTGTTTCTCTTTCTCTCTCTGAATGTGCGTGTGTGCATGTGTACGTGTGTGTGTGTGTGTGTGTGTGTGTGTGTGTGTGTGTGCAGGCCAATGATGCCTCGGGGAACACCTGGAACTGGCTCTACTTCATCCCCCTCATCATCATCGGATCGTTCTTCATGCTCAACTTGGTCCTGGGTGTCTTATCAGGGTAGGTCTGACCCAAGACACACACACATACAAACAAGCACACACTCACACTCTCACTCAATTGCACACTCACTCACACCCAAGACATACTGTATTCCTACGGTTGTAGACATAGGGTCTATAGGGAGGCATGGACTTCACTTAACATACTACAAACCAACTAGAGCCACGTTCCCCTATACTGAACCACTCTATTGACAGGGTAAGTAGTGGGGGAGGTGTTTGTGGGGATAAAATGTGTGTGTACGTGTGTGTGCTTGTGCTCATGTACGGTGCATATGGAAAGTATTCAGACCCCTTGACTTTTTCCACAATTTGTTACGTTACAGCCTTATTCTAAAATGTATTACATTGTTTTTCTCCCCTCATCAATCTACAGACAATAACCAATTATGACAAAGCAAACACAGATTTTTAGAATTTCTTTGAAAATATATCTGAAATATACATTTACATAAGTATTCAGACCCTTTACTCAGTACTTTGTTGAAGCACCTTTGGCAGCGATTACAGCCTCGAGTCTTCTTGGGTATGACGCTACAAGCTTGGCACATCTGTATTTGGGGAGTTTCTCCCATTCTTCTCTGCAGATCCTCTCAAGCTCTGTTAGGTTGGATGGGGAGCGACGCTGCACAGCTATTTTCAGGTCTCTCCAGAGATGTTCAATCGGGTTCAAGTCCAGGCTCTGGCTGGGCCACTCAAGGACATTCAGAGACTTGTCCCTAAGCCACTCCTGCGTTATCTTGGCTGTGTGCTTAGGGCCTGAGTGCTCTGGAGCAGGTTTTCATCAAGGATCTCTCTGTGCTTTGCTCCGTTTATCTTTACCTCGATCCTGACTAGTCTCCCAGTCTCTGCCACTGACAAGCATCCCCTCAGCATGATGCTGTCACCACCATGCTTCACTGTAGGGATGGTGCCAGGTTTCCTCCAGACGGAACGCTTGGCATTCAGGCCAAAGAGTTCAGTCTTGGTTTCATCAGACCAGAGAATCTTGTTTCTCATGGTCTGAGATTCCTTTAGGTGCCTTTTGGCAAACTCAAAGCGGGCTGTCATGTGCCTTTTACTGAGGAGTGGCTTCCATCTGGCCACTCTACCATATACAGGCCTGATTGGTGGAGTGCTGCAGAGATGGTTGTCCTTCTTGAAGGTTCTCCCATCTCCACAGAGGAACTCTGGAGCTCTGTCAGAGTGACCATCAGGTTCCATTTTAGAATGATGGAGGCCACTGTGTTCTTGGGGACCTTCAATGCTGCAGAAATGTTTGGTACCCTTACCCAGATCTGTGACTCCAAACAATCCTGTCTCGGAGCTCTACGGACAATTCCTTCGACCTCATGGCTTGGTTTTTGCTCTGACATGCATTGTCAACTGTGGGACCATATATAGACAGGTGTGTGCCTTTCCAAATCATGTCCAATCAATTTAATTTACCATAGGTGGACTCCAATCAAGTTGTAGAAACATCTCAAGGATGATCAATCGAAACAGGATGCACCTGAGCTCAATTTCGAGTCTCATAGCAAAAGGTTCTGAATACTTGTGTAAATAAGGTATCTTTTTTTTATTCTTCATAAATTTGACAACAAATGGGGTGGTGTACCTAATAACCTGGCAAGTAAGTGTGTATGTATATACAGGTACATATATATATATATATATATATATATATATATATATATATATATATACACACTTACTGGCCAGTTTATTAGGTACACCACCCCATTCACGAAAATGGAACACTCCTACAGACAGTGAGTCACATGGCCATGGCTTGCTATATAAAGCAGGCAGACAGGCATCGAGGCATTAAGTTACTGATCGATTGAATGTTAGAATAGGCAAAACAAGTGACCTAAACGACTTTGAGCGTGGTATGTTCATGGGTGCCAGGCATGCCAGATCCAGTATCTCAGAAACCAGCCAGTTCACCCGTGATACACGTCAGTATTCGACGTCCATCCATGTCTGAGGATGTCAGGAGATTACGTAGAAACCGGCAACTAGGGGCAACAGCGAGCGCGTTACCTTCAAGTAGATTTTGGTTTTGCTAGGGCGTTGTGGACGGGAATGGTGGATTGGCGTAAGCATGTTCGAATCCAGCGACAGAAAGATGTATTTGAGATTTTTGTTTTAAGCCTATCCCAAACCTTAACCCTTACCTTAACCATTCAGAGTTAATCCCTAAACTTACATCTAGATGTTCCGCTAGCGGAACGCCTCGCCAATATCCAATGGTAGAGCGTGGCGCGAATTACAAACTCCTAAAAAATCCCCAAACTTCAATTTTTCAAACATATGACTATTTTACACCATTTTAAAGACAAGACTCTCCTTTATCTAACCACATTGTCCGATTTCAAAAAAGCTTTACAACGAAAGCAAAACATTAGATTATGTCAGGAGAGTATCCAGCCAGAAATAATCACACACCCATTTTTCAAGCTAGCCTATAATGTCACAAAAACCAAAACCACAGCTAAATGCAGCACTAACCTTTGATGATCTTCATCAGATGACACTCCTAGGACATTATGTTATACAATACATGCATGTTTTGTTCAATCAAGTTCATATTTATATCAAAAACCAGCTTTTTACATTAGCATGTGACGTTCAGAGCTAGCATACCCACCGAAAACTTCCGGTGAATTTACTAAATTACTCACGATAAACGTTCACAAAAAACCTAAATTATTTTAAGAATTATAGATACAGAACTCCTTTATGCAATCGCGGTGTCCGATTTTAAAATAGCTTTTCGGTGAAAGCACATTTTGCAATATTCTGAGTAGATAGCCCGGCCATCATGGCTAGCTATTTTGACACCCACCAAGTTTGGCACTCACCAAACTCAGATTTACTATAAGAAAAATTGGATTACCTTTGCTGTTCTTCGTCAGAATGCACTCCCAGGACTTCTACTTCAACACCCAATGTTGTTTTGGTTCCAAATAATCCATAGTTATATCCAAATAGCTGCGTTTGTTCTTGCGTTCAAGACACTATCCGAAGGGTGACGCACTGGCGCATATCGTGACAAAAAGATTCAAAATATTCCATTACCGTACTTCGAAGCATGTCAAACGCTGTTTAAAATCAATTTTTATGCGATTTTTCTTGTAAAATAGCGATAATATTCCGACCGGGAGACCTTGTTTTCGTTCAAACACTGAAAATAGAAAATTATGTCTTCACTTGCACGCGCGCGCCCGTGTCATTGTTCTCAGAGCGACCACTTTCCAAAACCCCTACTGTTTTTCGCCCAGGGACTGCAGAGTCATCATTCCCCGTTCTGGCGCCTTCTGAGAGCCTATGGGAGCCTTAGAAAATGTCACGTTACAGCACAGATCCTCTACTTTCCATAAAGAGGCTATAGAAGGACAATAAATGGTCAGAGAGGGCACTTCCTGTATGGAATCTTCTCAGGTTTTGGCCTGCCATATGAGTTCTGTTATACTCACAGACACCATTCAAACAGTTTTAGAAACTTTAGGGTGGTTTCTATCCAAATAAAATAATTATATGCATATTCTAGTTTCTGGGCAGGAGTAATAACCAGATTAAATCGGGTACGTTTTTTATCCGGCCGTGAAATTACTGCCCCCTATCCTAAACAGGTTAAACACACATTTGACGTTTGGAACAACTTTGAAATTTGACGTTTAAGAAACAGATGAATGTCTAATGCTGAAGTAAGTCTGAGAGCTAGTAGTAGAAACGGCCGCCCTCCTGGGCTTTTCATGCAGTGTCTAGGGTTTACCGAGAATGGTGCCACAAACAAAAAACATCTAGTCAGAGGCAGTCCTGTGGGGGAAAACAGCTCGTTGATGAGAGAGGTTGAAGGAAAATGGAAATAATCATGCCAGCTATCATGAGGGCCACAAACAGACAAATAATGGCGCAGTACAACAGTGATGTGCAGAACAGCATCTCGGAATGCACAACGCGTTGATCCTTGTCACAGATGGGCTACTTCAGCAGACGACCACACCACTCCTATGAGCAAAAAACAAGAATAAGTGGCTCCAGTGGGCCCCCGATCACAAACACTGGACAATTGAGGAGTGGAAAAACATCGCTAGGAACATGACAATGACAGCGAGTTCAGTTTACTTGAGTGGCCTGGTCAGTCCCCAGACATCAGCCTAATAGAGCATCTTTGGGATGAGATGGAGGGGGCTGTTCGCAGCATTGCGTCAGCTGTGGAATGTTTCCGACAACTTGTAGAATGCCCCGAAGAAGTCAGGTTGTTCTGGAGTCAAATGGATGTCGGACCTGGTACTAGATGGGTGTGCCTAACAAACTGGCCAGTGAGTGTATATACAGTGCATTCGGAAAGTATTCAGACCCCTTGACTTTTTCCACATTTTGTTATGTTAAAGCCTTATTCTAAAATGGATTTAATATTTTTTTTCCTTATCAATCAACACACAATACCCCATAATGACAGAAGTGAAAAGAGGTTTTTAGAAATGTTTGCACATTTATAGAAAAATGGAAATCAAAAATACCTTATTTACATAAGTATTAAGACCCTTTACTATGAGACTCGAAATTGAGCTCAGGTGCATCATGTTTCCATTGATCATCATTGAGATGTTTCTACAACTTAATTGGTATATTCAGTTGATTGGACATTATTTGGAAAGGCACACAGCTGTCTATATAAGGTCCCATAGTTGACATTGCATGTCAGAGCAAAAACAAAGCAGAGGTCAAAGGAATTGTCCATAGAGCACCGAGACAGGATTGTGTAAAGGCACAGATTTGGGGAAGGGTACCATTTACATTTTAGTCATTTAGCAGACGCTCTTATCCAGAGCGACTTACAGTAGTGAATGTATACATTTCAAACATTTCATTTCATGCATTTTTTGTAATTTTTTTTTTTTTCATACTGGCCCCCCGTGGGAATCGAACCCACAACCCTGGCGTTGCACACACCATGCTGTCGTTGCAAAGACCATGCTCTACCAACTGAGCCACAGGGAAGGGCTGTACCAAAAAATGTCTGCAGCATTGAAGGTCCCCAAGAACATAACGGCCTCCATCATTCTGAAAGTGAAGAAATTTGGAACTACAAGACTCTTCCTAGAGCTGGCCGCCCTGCCAAACTGAGCAATCGGGGGAGAAGGGCCTTGGTCAGGGAGGTGACCAAGAACCCGATAGTCACTCTAACAGAGCTCCAGAGTTCCTCTGTGGAGATGGGAAAGGACAACTATATCTGCAGCACTCCACCAATCAGGCCTTTATGGTAGAGTGGCCAGACGGAAGCCACTCCTCAGTAAAATGCACATGACAGCCCACTTGGAGTTTGCCAAAAGGCACCGAAAGGACTCTCAGACAATGAGAAACAAGATTCTCTGGTCTGATGAAACAAGTCTGAACTCTTTGGCCTGAATGCCAAGCTTCACATCTGGAGGAAACCTGGCACCATCCCTCCGGTGAAGCATGGTGGTGGCAGCATCATGCTGAGGTTATGTTTGTCAGTGGCAGAGACTGGGAGACTAGTCAGGATCGAGGGAAAGATGAATGGAGCAAAGCACAGAGAGATCCTTGATCAAAATCTGCTCCAGAGCGCTCAGGACCTTAGATTGGGGGAAGGTTCACCTTCCAACAGGACAACGACCCTAATCACACCCTAAGCACACAGCCAAGACAGCGCAGGACTGGCTTCGGGACAAGTCTCTGAATGTCAATGAGTGTCCCAGCCAGAGCCCGGACTTGAACCCGATCGAACATCTCTGGAGAGACCTGAAAATAGATGTGCAGCGACGCTCCCCATCCAACCTGACAGAGCTTGAGAGGATCTGCAGAGAAGAATGGGAGAAACCCCCCAAATACAGATGTGCCAAGCTTGTAGCGTCATACCCAAGAAGACTCAAGGCTATAATCGCTGCCAAAGGTGCTTCGACAAAGTACTGAGTAAAGGGTCTGAATCCTTATGTAAATGTGATATTTTGGTAGTTGTTTTTTTAATAAATATCAAACATTTCTAAAAACTTGTTTTTGCTTCGTCATTATTGTGTATTGTGTGTAGATTGATGAGGGGGGGGAAATGATTTAATTTATTTTTGAATGAGGCTAAAACATAACAAAATGTGGAAAAACTCAAGGGGTCTGAATATTTCTGAATGCACTGTGTATATATACGGTATGTGTGTATGTGTGTGTGTGTGTGATCCTGTGTCTCCAGTGGAATGGCTGAGCGGAGCCCACTCAGGCTGAAAGCCTGAAAGCCTGAGTGGGCGAGCTTCCCCTTAAAGAGATGTGAATTTACAGGGACAGCAAGCATTACCATAATGAAATGACCCGACCGCCGTTGGAATAGCTGTGTAAATATGGAGAGAGCTGAGGCTCCTCTTTATCTTAATGAAAAGCCTATCGGAATCCACTTCCATCCCCTCCCCTGCAACGCTAAGTCTGGGTCAACATTCACTCTCTTTTGTTGTCTCTTTCCCGCTCTCTCACTGTCTTCTTCCCTGTTTCTCTCTCTCCCTCTGTTAAGGCTGTGTGCATTATTCACACACACATACTAACGTTTTGTCTGAAACATACACACGCTCACGAACAAACGCACGCAAACACACACCCACACAGACACACAATGTCTCCAATCAGCCCTCTGAGGAGACTTCCTGTTGAGAGCATCGTGGCATTTCTGGCCAGGTGCTATATTTATGTGTTCAGGGAAGCCTGATCTCCTATTCAGTGAATGGCTAGCTCCCCTCTGTCGTGTGTGTGTGTGTGTGTGTGTGTGTGTGTGTGTGTGTGTGTGTGTGTGTGTGTGTGTGTGTGTGTGTGTGTGTGTGTGTGTGTGTGTGTGTGTGTGTGTGTGTGTGTGTGTGTGTGTGTGTGTGTGTGTGTGTGTGTGTGTGTGTGTGTGTGTGTGGACGTGTTTAACTATTCTTTTGGGAACCAGAAGAAGAGTAAACAAAAAACATTTTGACCAGCTGGGGACATTTTGTTAGTCCCCACGAGGTCAAATGCTATTTCTTGGGGGTTTAGGGCTAGAATTAGTGTTAGGGTTAGAATTACGTTAAGGGTTAGGGTTAGGAGCTAGGGTTAGGTTATTTATTTTATTTTTTTATACAGGTTTTCCTCATTGAGATAACATCTCTTTTCCAAGGGAGACCTGGTCCAATAGCAGCAGGTGGAACACCGTTTCAGACAAAACAACTTACATACACTAACACAACATTAAACAAAACTATTAACACACATACAATACAACAAAAACATTTTACATTTAAAAACACGAACGTCTTGACTAAAAACAGCTGGCCTAAAAACAACTCTTCTATGATATATACATCGATCAATTGTTTAAATTCCACCAACGAAACTAGATCATCACATTTTAAAATGTTCAGGAGAGAATTCCAGGACCACGGAGCTAAGATACTAAAACTATTTCTACCATGACCTGTTCTAATTTTAGAAGCAAATGAGAATGGGACCGTAATTTATATTTATTTACCGACCTGACAAAAAATAAAAACAGAGATAAAATGGCATTTTACCCAATACGGCCTTATAAATCAGTGTATACCAGTGTTTAAGCCTACGCAAGGCCAATGACGACCAGCCAACAGCGCTGTAGAGATCACAATGATGTGTTAGACGTGTTAGGTTTATGGTTAAGGTTAGGGTTAAGGTTAGGTTAAGAGTATGAGTTAGGGTTAGGTTTAGGGTTAGGGGTTAGGGAAAATAGGATTTTGAATGTGTCCCCACATTAGCTGTAAAAGACTGTGTGTGTGTGACTCAGCACTCTACTGCTCTCATTTGTTTCGCCATCTCTTCTGTCCTTCATGAACCCAATGACTCTGCCTCAGCCTCCCCCGCTCTGACATTCCCCAGCTTACCACAGTAGAATCTCAGCCATCACTCAAGTGGTTGAGCTAAGAGAGATATGGCATTGTGAAGACAGTGGCACACTTGGGGAACATCATAATATGATACTGGTGATACCACATGATACCACATTTATTTTAAATTCGGCATACTGACAGGAAATGCATCTTAACTGAAATGACAATGAAAATAGCTAAAATAGAATTCTGTTGATAGATTAGTCATCACTCTCCCACTCTTCTCTCTTTTCCTCCCTCCTGTTCTTTATCTTTATCTTCCTTTGCCCCTTTCTTTCTCTGTCACTGTCTCTCTCTCTGTTTTCCCTGAGTTTTAAAATGGCCTGTGTTTGCCTTTAATCATAAGGGTGTCCCTTGCTCTTCTCTTTGAGCTCAGTGGCCTGTCCATCCCATTGTCTGACAGTGAAACACACTCCTTTACACACACTGGGACCGTCTCAACAGGATTCAAACAGCCAGTCTGAAGAAAAGGGAATAATCCCATGTATATTGTCATTAGTCTAGAAATAACTGGGTTCCTATGGGTAAGTAGAACTTTATCTGGGCCTAAGGAATGAGTTGGTGTGTGCGTAAGTGTGTGCATACGTGCGTGTGTGCATGGGTCCATGTGTGTCTTCGTGCGTTTTTGTGTGTGTGTGAGCACATTTAAATAGTTGTGTAAACCTTTTATCTGTGAGCTGACCTAATCCACACCCACGCTTTAACAGTGAGACACACGGCTATGTCTTTCTATTGGTCTGTTTCTCTGTGTGTTTGGCCCTTCGAGCCCTTTCATAACCCTGCTGCACGTGCTGCCCTGGGCTCCTCTACAGTGGGTGTGTGGGCTGTGAGGTGTGTGTGTGTGTGATGGTCTGGTCAACTAAAGCCCCCTGAAGTAAAGGTCACTCCTAGAGAGGAGAGGAATCAAATCAAATCACATTTTATTTGTCACATGCTTCGTAAACAACAGGTTTAGACTAACAGTGAAATGCTTACTTACGGGCCCTTCCCAACAATGCAGAGAGAAAAATAGATAAATAATGGAAAAATAAGAACACAAGGAATAAATCCACAATGAGTAATTATAACTTGGCTATATACACAGGATACCAGTACCGGTAGCTATAGAAAACTAATGTCATACAGTGGCAAGAAAAAGTATGTGAACCCTTTGGAAATACCTGGATTTCTGCATAAATTGGTCATAACATTTGATCTGATCTTCATCTAGGTCACAACAATAGACAAACACAGTTTGCTTAAATGACACACAAACAATTATATGTTTTCATGTCTTTATTGAACACACCGTGTTAACAGTCCCAGTGCAAAGTGGAAAAGGGATTTGAACCCTTGGATTTAATAACTGGTTGACCCTCTTTTGGCAGCAATAACCTCAACCAAACATTTTCTGTAGTTGCAGATCAGACCTGCACAACAGTCAGGAGGAATTTTGGACCATTCCTCTTTACAAAACTGTTTCAGTTCAGCAATATTCTTGGGAAGTCTGGTGTGAACTGCTCTCTTGAGGTCATGCCACTGCATCTCATTCGGGTTGAGGTCAGGACTCTGACTGGGCCACTCCAGAAGGCGTATTTTCTTCTGTTGAAGCCATTCTGTTGTTGATTTACTTCTGTGTTTTGGGTCGTTGTCTTCTTGCATCACCCAACTTCTGTTGAGATTCAATTAGCAGACATTCTTCTGCAAAATGTTTTGATAAACTTGGGAATTCATTTGTTCGTCGATGATAGCAAACTGTTCAGGCCCCGAGGCAGCAAAGCAGCCCCAAACCATGATGCTCACTACACCATACTTTACAGTTGGGATGAGGTTTTGATGTTGGTGTGCTGTGCCTTTTTTTCCCCACACATAGTGTTGTGTGTTCCTTCCAAACAACTCAACTGTAGTTTAATCTGTCCACAGAATATTTTGCCAGTAGCACTGTGGAACATCCAGGTGCACTTTTGCAAACTTCAGACGTGCAGCAATGTTTTTTTTGGACAGCAGTGGCTTCTTCCGTGGTGTCCTCCCATGAACACCATTTCTTGTTTAGTGTTTTACGTATCGTAGACTCGTCAACAGAGATGTTAACGTGTTCCAGAGATTTCTGTAAGTCTTTAGCTGGCACTCTAGGATTCTTCCTCATTGAGCATTCTGCGCTGTGCTTTTGCGGTCATCTTTGCCACTCCTAGGGAGAGTAGCAACAATGCTGAACTTTTTCCATTTATAGACAATTTGTCTTACCGTGGACTGATGAACATCAAGGCTTTTAGAGATATTTTTGTAACCCTTTCCAGCTTTATGCAAGTCAACAATTCTTAATCTTAGGTCTTCTGAGATCTCTTTTGTTCAAGGCATGGTTCACATCAGGCAATGCTTCTTGTGAGTGTTTTTTATAGGGCAAGGCAGCTCTAGCCAACATCTCCAATCTCGTCTCATTGATTGGACTCCAGGTTAGCTGACTCCTGACTCCAATTAGTATTTGGAGAAGTCATTATACTTTTTCCAACCTAGACTGTGAATGTTTAAATGATGTATTCAATATAGACAAGAAAAATACAGTAATTTGCGTGATATTAGTTTAAGCACACTGCTTGTCTATTGTTGTGACTTAGATGAAGATCAGATCAAATTTATGCAGAAATCCAGGTAATTCCAAAGGGTTCAAATACTTTTTCTCGCCACTGTATTGGTTTTAATTTTGTGATGTCATAAAAAATTGTATGGACTTGGAAAGTAACTTGGAAAGTATATCCCCTTTATCTGTCAAGTTTCCATCCAATCCGTTGTGCATATAAAAAAACAATGAAAGTATTTTTGTTAAGATATTAATGTGATTTTAGGAGGAATTACAGAATATATCTCCTATAAACGGTTCATTGTAAGTAGCCACTCCCCGAATGAGGTCAGAGAGCGTGTCAGACTGACGGAACAATCCCCTTTTGACGAGAGTGCATAAAAAGCATTGCCAACGAAATTAACATTAGACCAGGAAACATGAGGCGGTAGATACATGTTTGAAATGGTTGTAACTTTGAACCTCAACACTAGGTGAAGAAATAAACTCACCTTATTTTAGACCAGAGAGACGGCAAGCTGCAGCTCATGTCCATCGTGGTCCGAATCCTGAATACCAACACTAAGAGGAAGAGGCGACAAACTCCCCTCTCAGACAATCACTGGTACAGCTGATTAGCTGTCCTGAGTAAAATGTCTCGCTCTTCAAACCACGCTACTACCCAAATCACTGTAGTACGCTACTCTCATCACCCCACTGGAACTATAGGCACGGCTGGCTAGCTTATCTTCAAATAAGCAGCTTTTGGAGTAAATGGATCAGAGTGAACTCTGTAGTTCTGTTCAGGACTACACAACGATCAAAGGCACCCACACGTAAATACATTCATGATTTCTTATTCATAACAGGCGTGGTTCGTGTGCAAGCTAAATTATTAATGTGAGAATAGTTCTGAAATGTATCGACGATAATTGTTTTTTTTCTTTCTCTCTCTCCCTCTCCATGTCGTGGTGTGGAAAGCCACCATATTGTTAAGTCCGCTTGAGACCTTTGTCTCATGTACTGAGTGTGTATGTTATCCTGTTATTATTTAGTTAGTTAGTAAGTAAATAATTTAACCAATTGTTGTAGTACTGAATCATGAGTAAGACTGGGGTTTTTGCAGATGCATGAGGTTACGACTGTTCAGAAGGATGATATGATAAGAGGTAACGATTAATATGTTGACTGTTTTATGGATGTGATAGGTAAAGACCTTTAGAGTTTAATTCGGGGGATGGTAACTCTTTAATTGTTACATGATTAATTTAATCTGGTAACAATTAAACATAGTTATTGGATTAAATAAATGACAGTCATCAGATTAATGAAAGTAAAGTCACGACACAAACTTGTTTTCTTTTTTGCTTTCTTGAGTAAGGCAGCTCCAAAATGCAGGTATTTCAGTCTAGGTCAGTGCTTTCTGAAGTGGTGGGGCAGCCAGCGGAAAATATGGAGTGTAGGTGTTGGTAATGTTCTCTAGTTGCACCGTGATTGGGTAATGTTCTCTAGTTGCGCCGTGATTGGCTCAGTGTTCTGTCACTCATGGGGACAGTCCCCATCCCAGAAGGCTCAAGGTCATTGGCCACAGATAAAATTAAGTCAAATGGGAAATCTGACTTCAGTGAGTTCAAGACAACTGGGAACTTGTAGAAAAATGAGCTCTGATTGGGAAAATACATTTTGAACATTCAACTCGGAATTGCAAGTCGGGAACTCGGCCCTCTTTCTAGAGCGCCGACCTGAAGATCACTGACGTCATCGTGATTCAACCTTGTTTTTTTTTCTCAAAATTCCCAGTTGTCTTGAAAGCACCATAAATCCAGAGAATGCCAGACTTTGATGACAAAATTTGCCCACGAAGGACCGCCGCACCTTCCTGTTCAAGTGAGCACAGCACAACAAGGTGTCCAAAAATGTATTGTATGCTGTTGCATAAATGATGTGATATGCCAGGGAGTTATGTATACTGTAGCTAAGAAAGTAATACTAAGTGTATGTTATGTAGTAAGCTGTTAGTAGACCATGTGCCTCACCCAAATAATTTGGTCCCTTTTCTCCCTCTTAATTTTGCCTATTGTTCTGACTCGGTGGTGCACATGTAGCCTATTAATCATCACATATTGTAAGAGCTTTCATTGTCTGCTTTCATTGTATGCCCCCTGTATTTATCTATGGTTCTGACTTGGTGTACAATAGCTGAATGCAGTGGCGATTTTAGCATGTAAATCTCAACAACAACCCAAGTGCTGGAAAAAAGTTGTTTGCTAGGAATGTCCAGAATATTTTGGTGTCTCATTCGTTACTCCGGTGTAGACAGTTGTGCCGGGATCCACGTTGGATCTAATATCACTAGCGAATTGAGGTTGATAATTTGTTGTTGTCTGCTTGATTTACAGCAGGGTCTCGTTAGATTTAACTGAGAAAGCATCAAGATAATGTGTTCATGTTTTCAAATGTTTTTGTGCCTTGGATTGGACACCGAGTCTACTGTGCACAATTCTGTAGGATAGACTATTGTGCAACACCCAATGCTATTCCAATACATTATTCTGGATATAATGACAAACAATTACATCGCCTAGTGGGCTTATTCACAATATTATCTGGTAATGAAATAACATGACAAATACATTTTGTTTTCCATGTTACACCTACAAAGAAAAATACAAGGGGCTTGAAGTAGCCAACTTTAACTTGATTTTGGAGCTCAGAAATTCAAGTAGGACTACTGGAATAGGCCTACCTTGAAAATGTGACATTTGCTGCTTGAAAAATCCTTGTGATTTTTGTAGCGAATTTATAAGTTACCCTGCTCCCCTATGCGTATCTGTGATTTCATTTTTTGATCAGTTTTTGTGAGTGATGTGGCCACTTTAGTGTGTTTCCTGCCGCTTCAATTGAAGGGTGTTGATTGTGCTACTCTGTTGCGGTAAAACCGCATGCGGTTATTATGCGGACGACAATGTGTTGTTTTTCACGCTTTGTCCAAAATAATAGTATGCAGTACGACAGGATATTTCTTAATCTAGCTCTTTATTAGCTAGCTATACTTGCCATGTTCACGTGTCTCATACCATGATCTACTGACCATGACCTCACCACCTGAGTGGTCTTAACCAATCATAGTGCAGTATGATACGGTGGCAAAAAAATGCATCCAATTACAATTCGGTATGTTTACACATATGAATATTACAGACAACAGCTAATGTTAGCTTCAACTTGGTTTTCCATACAAATCCTTCCATTAAAAAAGGAACCTGGTTTTTGGTCATTTTCACATGATAAAAACCGTGATGGTGAGATTAATGCTACCGCTATTCATGGATTTATTATGGGTGCCTGCGTTGGCCACATAGGCTACAGAAAGATCGCCATGCCTGCATCCAATGTCCACGTTATTCTCACACATTTTACAACGTAATAATCATTTATCAATGCATTGGCAAGGTCTAAAACATCAGTTATTCTTAAAGTGGTAATGGCCTATTTTTTTTTTAACACTTTTTTCATGCTTTTTAGGAGGGGTTCTATATTAGGCCGCTTATGTACAATTCGATAAATTATACAATTGTATAATATGAGGTTCCTGAAAATTGCAAATAAGTGCGTGAAAAAGTCCTTGAATTTGACTTGCCAATGTCTGTATGAACTCCACTTAAAGGATGTATAGTCCTAGGGCTATGGTATTGTATAGGTGGAGTTCTGGGTCAATTTTGCATATATTCACTTTTATTATTCCTCTAAGTACACATGTGGAAATGTTGATCCCAATGTCACACATTGGCCCCATTATTTATAGAATGACCCTGCAAAAAGGGTCAGTACAGATAGTCAGGGTAGTTATTGGTTAACTATTTAACTATTTAACTAACTATTTAACTAACTATTTAACAGTCTTATGGCTTGGGGGAAGAAGCTGTTCAGGGTCCTGTTGATTCCAGACTTGGTGCATCGGTGCCGCTTGCCATGCAGTAGCAGAGAGAACAGTCTATGACTTGGGTGGCTGGAGTCTTTGACAATTTTTAGGGCCTTCCTCTGACACCACCTGGTATAGAGGTCCTGGATGGTGGGGAGCTCGGACCTAGTGATGTACTGGGCCGTACACACTACCCTATGTAGCGCCTAGCGGTCGGATGCCAAGCAGTTGCCGTACCAAGCGGTGACACAGCCAGTCAAGATGCTCTCAACGGTGCAGCTGTAGAACTATTAGAGGATCTGAGGGCCCATGACAAATCTTTACAGCCTCCTGAGGGGGAAGAGGCATTGTTGTGCCTTCTTCACGACTGTGTTGGTGTGTGTGTGGACCATGTTATTTCCTTAATGATGTGGACACCGAGGAACTTGAAGCTCTCGACCTGCTCATCTACAGGCCCGTCGATGTGGATGGAGTGGAACACAGAAATTAACCTGTTGCATTAACATGTCAGTTTAAAGAGTGTGCGTCTGTGTGCGTGTGTGTTCACAGGGAGTTTGCCAAAGAGAGAGAGCGTGTGGAGAAGAGGCAGGACTTTCTGAAGCTGCGCAGACAGCAGCAGATAGAGAGAGAGCTGACGGGGTACCTGGAGTGGATATGCAAGGCAGGTCAGGCTCACCTCCACTCCTTCGAAGGAACACAATACGTTGATTAAAATGTTGACTTAGTCTTACCTGACACTTCGTTATCATTTGTCGCCAATTAGTAACGACACATATTTCTAAATGTTATGGTGTGGTGCTGATGGTGCTAGTCTCTCTGTGTGTACATTTGTGTGTTGTTACTAGGTGTTACTATACACTGAGTGTGCAAAACATTAAGAACACCTGCTCTTTCTGTGACAGACTGAGCAGGTGAATCCAGGTGAAAGCTACAGTATGGTCCTTTATGGATGTCACCTGTTAAATCCACTTCAATCAGTGTGGATGAAGGGAAGGAGACAAGTTAGAGAAGGATCTTTAAGCCTTGAGACATGTATTGTGTATGTGTGCCATTCAGAGGATGAATGGACAAGACAAAAGATTGAAGTGCCTTTGAACAGGGTATGGAAAAAAAAATGTTTTATGCTGCTGGGTTTTTCACACTCAACAGTTTCCCGTGTGTATCAAGAAGGGTCCACCACCCAAAGGGCATCCAGCCAACTTGACACAACTGGGAAGCTTTTGAGGCAACATGGGCCAGCATCCCTGTGGAACGCTTTAGACACTTTGTAGAGTCCATGCCCTGATGAACTGAGGCTGTTCTGAGGGCAAAAGTGGGGGGGGGGGGGGGTGTAACTCAGTATCAGGAAGGGGTTCATAACGTTTGGTATGCTCAGTTTATGTTTTTAGGATGGTGACAGGTATTCACAGGTATGTACAGTTGGCGTGTGTATGTGTGTGTATGTGTAATTGTGTGTTTCCTTTGTGCGCGCTCGTGTGTGTGTGCGTCGTGGTGTATAACCCTGTCCTCTCCTGTTCCAGAGGAGGTGCTGCTGGCGGAGGAGGATGAGAACGCGGAGGAGAAGTCCCCTCTGGACGGTGCGTGGTACAAGAGGAAACAGAACCTCCCAGGTGAAAAGAGGGCTGGAGGTCTAAACTGTGGCCTGCTTTTCCATGGTACCCTACTGGGCTACCATGGTACCTTATGGTAAAAAAGGCACAGCCAGGTATGATTCACAATTTCCATGAACTTGCCTCGCCCTCCATTTTCAGATCCTGACGATTTTGCACCATGTCTTTCTGTGGTGTATAAATCGCTCAATTCGATTCATGCCATATTCAGGGTTCCATGAATGTGGTCTGGTTCTCTTTCACCTGGGTTATAGGGTTTGCTACACTGTTACAATGTGATAGAGTATCAGTGAGTGATTACTAAGGTCCAGGAAGACTGCTGTAATGAGATGCTTGTCTCATTCTGGTGTCTGCTGTCCCTTCACTAAATCTTGTTTGTCAGTCTTTTCTCTCTCTATTTGGTCTCTCTCTCTCTCTCTCTCTCTCTCTGTCTGTGTCTTTCTGTCCCTTATTTCTTACGCTCTCCCTCTATTTATTTCCCTTCACTCTTCTTGTTCTTGCTATCTCTCGCTCTCTCTCTCTCTCTCTCTCTCATCTCTTCCACTCTTTCTCTCCCTCTCTCTCTCTCGCACTTCCCCTCTCTCTCTCTCTCTCTCTCTCTCTCTCTCTTCCACTCCCTTTTTCCTCTTCTGTGTCATGGGCGGTTCTCTTCTTGTTCTCACTCTATTTCCCTTCTCTCGCTCTCTCTCGTTCTTCTCTTATTCTTTCCTCTTCTCTCCGACATGGGTGGTTCTCTCTGCGCCAGCTGGAGTGCAGTCATGTCCCTGCTGTCGCTCCACCCAGCCCCCTATATCCTTATTTTGTGATAGGCCCATAATCTCATCCAATTAGGTCTGGTGTGGGAGCCAGGGTTAATTAGGGGGATTTAGAGGGATGTCTTGATTGGATTAGGGTTGTACAATACGTGCTCGCGCACACCACACACACACACACACACACACCACACACACACACACACACACCACACACACACCCACACACACCACACACACACACACACACACAATCATGCATGTACACAGACAAACACACACACACAAACACACACACACACACACACACACACACAATCATGCATGTACACAGACAAACACACACACACACACACACACCACACACACACACACACACACACACAATCATGCATGTACACAGACAAACACACACACACACACACACACACACACACACACACTTCTCAGGTTAGATGACAGTACCGCTTGTCTAAATGACAGTACCTGCCTTCCTTCATTTAATAAATTAGTTACATGCTGGGGATTAAAATGATTGAGCTCACTGCCAGAGAAATGCCACTCAATGTATTGTTAGAGCTGAAAATGTCGATTTGACTAAATTATGTAGAATGGCACGTGAGGGCATTGGCCAGAATGCCAAACATTTCTGACAGAGCGAAGATAGCTTAAAGGGATGGAGAGAAATGAAAGAATGGATTTATAGGAGAAGATACAAATGTTGAAGCATTCTCAATCTGTCCATCGTTCTACTAAACACAATATCAGTTCTTTCTGTTTCACAATTGACTCATAACTCTCCAGATTATTGAGCTACAGCTCCGATCCTCATTCACAGAGAACATAATCGGAGCTGATTTTGCCTCAGAGCAGAGCATTGAGGAGGACCTCTAAATTCTAGAAGGGCTGTAAGTCTTAGAAAAGCCCCGTCTTTTGTGACATTGAAAGTCACGTGATGATCACATTCATGCGCGGCCGTTTTTCATTCCAAGGCTGCATGAATTGAAGCGGAAGGCAGAATCGGAGAATGAAAAATGTGATTGATGCCCACTATTCATAGCATCCAACTAGCTCACACAGGGGGGCTGTGTGTGTATGCGCATGCACACGTGTTTGTGCGTGTGCGTGCGTGCCTGCACATATTTGTGTATGTGTGTGTACATATCCTTACTCCTGCCTCTCTGCTGTGCTGTGTGTGTGCAGTGTTGAAACGAGGCAAGGTCAAGAAGAGTAAGAATGACCTGATCGGTGCTGAGGAGGGAGAGGATCACTTTACTGACATGTCCTCTGTTGGTAAGACTCAACCGTCCTGTACTCTTATCTGACTGACCAGACTCAACCGTCCTGTACTCTTATCTGACTGACCAGACTCAACCGTCCTGTACTCTTATCTGACTGACCAGACTCAACCGTCCTGTACTCTTATCTGACTGACCAGACTCAACCGTCCTGTACTCTTATCTGACTGACCAGACTCAACCGTCCTGTACTCTTATCTGACTGACCAGACTCAACCGTCCTGTACTCTTATCTGACTGACCAGACTCAACCGTCCTGTACTCTTATCTGACTGACCAGACTCAACTGTCTGACTGACCCAGGGTTGCCATGTCTGCGGTTTTCTTGCCAAATTACGGCTACTTTGAAAACCGATGTCGCGGGTGAAAATCTATTGGTCGTGGGTTGCGGGTTTATGGGCTACTTCTAAATTGTACCGCGACCGCCATGCCATTTCTCTTAAAAAAGATATGTATATATTTCACTGGGACCAGCTGCTGCTGATTATCAGGCAGTGAGCAGGCTGTTAGTGAGTGAGTGAGTGAGTGAGTGAGTGAGTGAGTGAGTGAGTGAGTGAGTGAGTGAGTGAGTGAGTGAGTGAGTGAGTGAGTGAGTGAGTGAGTGAGTGAGTGAGTGGTGGGGAGGGCTGGAGGGGTGTGTGTGTGTGTGTGTGTGTGTGTGTGTGTGTGTGTGTGTGTGTGTGTGTGTGTGTGTGTGTGTGTGTGTGTGTGTGTGTGTGTGTGTGTTGAGAGCACTGGTTGAGAGAGCGCTGCAGCAGGCAGCTGAGTCACGGAGAAAAAGCAGCATGCACACAGGTCATGACACCAGTTTACCAGTTGTAGGTAGGCTATTTAGATTGTCGTTATGAAGACAACTATTTCCAACCCTTTTTCCTTAAAACATATTAACATGCAAGAACTGATAAAATGATGACAAGCACTGGAAAACAACTTTAGGCGCACTAGAGCGCTTCAGATAAGTTGAAATAAAATAAACTGCATTCTAAAGTCGACTTTTCTAATGGGAAACCATATCAAGCAAAGGGTTTTTACGCATGCTCAGTTCTTGGAAGTTATGGAACTCCATTGGGTGCTTCTGTTATGGGGAAAAGTTCACAATGATACTGACATGGAGAATGATACATTTGCATTTGTTAGCCATCATGTAGGCTATTCATTTCTATGCCAATTTAGGCTACTGTAGCCTACCATTTGATACAATAAATATGTCAAAATGGCGATATCACTGGAGTCATTGCAAATCAATGTGCACCACTTGTGTAGCCTACCTGGAGCTAGAAAACAGATTTAATAAATAGCCTATAACTTCAGTTTGTTGTTGTAGCCTTGTGTTATTATGCAATTATTAATGGCCATGTTTAGTTAGGCTAATCAAATTAGAAGTTATCAATTGTGATCATGATCACAGCTCTATCGCAAATGTATCATTCTCCACATTTAATGTCAGTTTCATTATGGAATTTTCCTGAAATGAGATGGCCTATCATGGGCTATATGCGACCTGCATCTAGCTCAGCAAACCATGGCAAAGTTGAATTGCAATTATAAACCCACATTTTAGTCAGTAGCCTATTCCTATTGAAATAAACAGTCACTCTCGCAAATAGGCCAGTTATAACGTTTTTTTTCCGGCTTAATTTGGCACATAATAACAGCACAATTGCCAGAAAATAGCCCAATATTCGTTTTTTTGAAGTTCGTCCAAGTATTTCTTGCACAGCGATTTCAAGATCCTCTGTCCAACTTTCATCACTTATACCCTCCTGTCGGATTTATCTATAGGTATGCACATGCGCAAAAGGGAACGCTGATTGGTTGAAAGCCATGGGATATCAGACCGTGTACCACGGGTATAACCAGAAAAATAATTTTAAATTTCTAATTATGTTGTTAACCAGTTTATAATAGCAATAAGGCAAAAAAATCCAGAAAAACGCATGTCAAAAATGTTTTGCATTTTAATGAGGGAAATAAGTTTGACCCCGCTGCAAAACATGACTTAGTACTTGGTGGCAAATCACAGAGGTCAGACGTTTCTTGTAGTTGGCCACCAGGTTTGCACACATCTCAGGAGGGATTTTGTCCCACTCCTCTTTGCAGATCTTCTCCAAGTCATTAAGGTTTCGAGGCTGACGTTTGGCAACTCGAACCTTCAGCTCCCTCCACAGATTTTCTATGGGATTAATGTCTGGAGACTGGCTAGGCCACTCCAGGACCTTAATGTGCTTCTTCTTGAGCCACTCCTTTGTTGCCTTGGCCGTGTATTTTGGGTCATTGTCATGCTGGAATACCCATCCATGACCCATTTTCAATGCCCTGGCTGAGGGAAGGAGGTTCTCACCCAAGATTTGACGGTACACGGCCCCGTCCATCGTCCCTTTGATGCGGTGAAGTTGTCCTGTCCCCTTAGCAGAAAAACACCCACAAAGCATAATGTTTCCACCTCCATGTTTGACGGTGGAGATGGTGTTCTTGGGGTCATAGGCAGCATTCCTCCTCCTCCAAACATGGCGAGTTGAGTTGATGTCAAAGAGCTCCATTTTGGTCTCATCTGACCACAACACTTTCATCCAGTTGTCCTCTGAGTCATTCAGATGTTCATTGGCAAACTTCAGACGGGCATGTATATGTGCTTTCTTGAGCAGGGGGACCTTGCGGGCGCTGCAGGATTTCAGTCCTTCACAGCGTAGTGTGTTACCAATTGTTTTCTTGGTGACTATGGTCCCAGCTGCCTTGAGATCATTGACAAGATCCTCCTGTGTAGTTCTAGGCTGTTTCCTCACCGTTCTCATGATCATTGCAACTCCACGAGGTGAGATCGTGCATGGAGCCCCAGGCCGAGGGATATTGACAGTTCTTTTGTGTTTCTTCCATTTGCGAATAATCGCACCAAATGTTGTCACCTTCTCACCAAGCTGCTTGGCGATGGTCTTGTAGCCCATTCCAGCCTTGTGTAGGTCTACAATCTTGTCCCTGACATCCTTGGAGAGCTCTTTGGTCTTGGCCATGGTGGAGAGTTTGGAATCGGATTGATTGATTGCTTCTGTGGACAGGTGTCTTTTTTACAGGTAACAAACTTCGGTTAGGAGCACTCCCTTTAAGAGTGTGCTCCTAATCTCAGCTCGTTACCTGTAAAAAAGACACCTGGGAGCCAGAAATCTTTCTGATTGAGAGGGGGTCAAATACTTATTTCCCTCATTAAAATGCAAATCAATTTATAAAATTTTTGACATGCGTTTTTCTGGATTATTTTGTTGTTATTCTGTCTCTCACTGTTCAAATAAACCTACCATTAAAATTATAGACTGATCCTTTCTTTGTCAGTGGACAAGCGTACAAAATCAGCAGGGGATCAAATACTTTTTTCCCCCACTGTATATAGCCAATATAAAACGGATAAGGGCTGTGTCCAAAGAACAGCCCTTAGTTGTGGTATATTGGCTAAATATCACACCTTGGGCGTTATTGCTTAATCATAGCAGTCAAAACAAGTTAAATCGACATCCATTGATGGGAAATGATCTGGTGGGTTCAATAAGGGCAAATTCTCCTTTCTTTTGTGACATATTCTTAAGCTCACAATAATTATTATTTTGATGGAAAACCTAATTTTGCTTCTTAGCCTACATCGTTACAAATTACGCCGATATTCCTTCTTAATTCGCTCGATAACATTATAGAAAAAGGGTTTATTAGATAAATGTGGCAACTTCTCTGTTGCTGCCTTGTGGCTGGGTTAGACATTTTTGCTTGACCTGGCAACCCTGGACTGACCTCAACCTTCACCTTTGACCTTATTTGACTGACTCAACCTCCCAGTTTTTGTAGGGAACTCTTGACCTTTTACGTAATAACTTCTTGAGCTTGTCCTTACAGGTTGCACCATATCTAGGCTGTTGGTAATATGTCTCATTTTCACTCTCTGACCTTTGGCCTATTCAAATGTTTTCCTATCCTCATGCGTTGTTCTAATGCCTCAATGTATTTGACTGTTTTCTCTGGTATGTAACACGAACTAACAACACTTGTTATACAAGGAAACTGTTTTTTGAAGATTTTGCTTGTTTTACTGATTCTTTGTAGCATGTCACCTAGAGGGAAAATAGGTGTAATTAACTTTTCTTATTATACTGTAAAATTCCTCCAGCATATTGGAATTAGAGTTCAATTCATTTAATTATTTAAGTTCAGTTCGCTGCACAGGAAAAAAAAGATGTAATTGCTTGGCTTTGGGGGAAATGCTTCTAAGCATGATAACTGAACCCATTGGAGTGCATTCATATCAACGGAACCAGCTGGATTCCTCTCCTGACAACCTCCTGTGGCTGTTTCCCATCTAAGTGACTGTCATGGGGATACATGCGTTATTACGCCGTCAAATCTAACATTTCACTTGTTCTTATTCTAGGCTCAAGATCTGATTTCACTCCCGTTGAGGCAGATTACAACCTTGAAATGCAAAACATGTATATTTTCAGAGTGGAAAGCTCCAGTTATTTTAGAGCTTCTTCTTCCTTCTGATTCTTTAGATACTTTTTCTTTGGTCATTTTAGTCTTAGACATTTTAGTGTTAGCCATTTTTAGTCTTAGCCGTGAAGTTCTTTAATTAGCAAAGAAGCTGGGATTTATTCAGGTGGAATGTAGAGGAGGTGGAGTCTAAGTATGGAGCTTCTGGGTTTGATTACAGCCTGAAATAGCCTGAACATTCTTGTACGGTTCCGCCTCAGATACAGAAATACAAACTTAATGCTGGATGCAAATATCATTTTTGTAAACAATTTCAACATATATTGTAATATAATGTTCAAATCACCCTAGATTTGCCGATGATGGCGAGGATGAGGGTGATGATGATCATAATTATAATAATGATGATGATGATGATCATGCCGATGACGATGAACAGTAAATCCCTTTTGGAAAACTGACATGATGGATGGCGTTGAACACCTTTCTGTGATGACTTCACTCTTTTACCTACTTCCCCTTAGTGCCCCCAGGCTCACCGTTTGGCCGGGCCAGTGTGAAGAGCATTAAGCTGGACAGCTCATCCTACTTCCGCCGCAAGGAGAGGAGAATGCGTTTCTTCATCCGTCGCATGGTGAAAGCCCAGAGCTTCTACTGGACAGTCCTTTGTCTGGTGGGGCTCAACACACTGTGTGTGGCCATCGTCCACTACGACCAGCCTGAGTGGCTCACCACTGCCCTGTGTAAGTCACACACACGTGTATGTGCATGTAGTCAGTAGGCACACACACACACAGAAGCATACACACGCGCACACTTACATTCACTATCGAATGGATGATTATCGGTAGGTGCCGAATTAAATCAACAATGTCCTTCCATGTGTCCTCCATCCCTCTGGAACCCCAGACCTGGCAGAGTTTGTGTTCCTGGGTCTGTTCCTGTCTGAGATGAGCCTGAAGATGTATGGCCTGGGAGCCAGGAACTACTTCCATTCCTCTTTCAACTGCTTCGACTTTGGTGTAAGTCACCGTAAATGCCTTTGGAATACCTTGAAGAGCTAATTATGATCTATTTCAGATGCTAACTTAACCTGACTTACATGGCCACTGGATCAATTTTTTTATATGAGAATTAAATGTTGAATTGATTCATTGACAGTGACAGTGATTTGCTGTCCGAGTAGCAAGTAGTAGCTACTTTGTTACAGTAGTTCTTTCCCCCTTTTCTCCACTCCTCCTCTTTTCTCCTCTCCTCTTTTCTCCTCTCCTCTTCTCCACAGGTGATAATAGGGAGTATACTTGAGGTGGTGTGGTCGATGATCAAACCAGGGGCATCCTATGGCATTAGTGTACTGAGGGCTCTTCGTCTGCTCAGGTTATTCAAGTTTACCAAGTGAGTGAACACACATTTGAGTCCACACATAGGCCGACACACGCTTGCACTCACTTCGTGAGGTCTGGCGTTGTCCCACTCTGTCAGTGTATAATCCTATTAACCTTTTACTGCAGTGGGCGAAATCAGGGTCACCGAGTGTTTCTTGGTAGTCTTAAACAAATCTACTTTGAAACTGTAACGGCCGTCATTAAAGGTAGACCAAGGCGCAGCGTGTTGAGTGCTCATATTTCTATTTATTATACTGACACACTATAAACAAAACAAGAAACCGACAGCCAAACAGCTCTGTCAGGTAAGAATTACTAAACAGAAAATAACGACCCACAAAATCCAAAGGAAAACAGGCTACCTAAGTATGGCTCCCAATCAGCGACAACGATGTACAGCTGTCCCTGATTGAGAGCCATACCAGGCCAAAACAAAGAAATACAAAACATAGAAAAAAGGACATAGAATGCCCACCCTAGTCACACCCTGGCCTAACCAAAATAGAGAATAAAACCCTCTCTATGGCCAGGGCGTGACAGAAACAATAGTATACACCTCACACACATGGTTATGGGCTTAGAAAACAGAAGACTCCTGTACCATGTCAGATATAGAGTTTCAAGGTATTACATTTAGAGTTTGAATCCCAATATTACACTTTATATTCATCACAGAAGACTAACAAAAAATATGCCAAAAACAGTTTATTAATTATGAAATGATGAAAACTATTAATAACATTCCACCCATGAGGACACTAGGTTATTTGACTGCAGGAAAAGGCTACCGTTAGGTAGCAGTCATTTTATACTCACTAGATTAGTAATCCTTTGATTCACAACAATATAGGACATTTTTTCTCCCTGTCCATTCACTATCGCCCTCTCTCTCGCTCTCTCTCTTTGTGTCTCTTTCTCTCTCTTTCTATTTCTCTCTCTTTCTCTCTCTCTTCTTTCTCTTCTTCCTTTCTCTTCTCTCTGTTTTCCCCAGGTACTGGAACTCCCTGAGGAACCTGGTGGTGTCTCTGCTCAACTCCATGAAGTCCATTATCAGCTTGCTCTTCCTCCTCTTCCTCTTCATTGTGGTCTTTGCTCTGCTGGGCATGCAGCTCTTTGGAGGACAGTGAGTATTCCCTCCACACTCCTCCATGGAACCTGACCCTTGACCCCTAACTTTTCACCCCTGACTCCTCTCTGGTCCTGTTTCCTAATCTCCCTCCACAACTCTCTCTCTCTCTCTCTCACACACACACACACACACACACACACACACACACACACACACACACACACACACACACACACACACACACTCCTCCTACCTCTAACCGTCCCCCAGTCCCTCCTCCTCTTTCTCTAATCCCTGGCCCAGCAGTGCAGTGGTGTCAGACACATTGCCACAGCAGAGACCAGCGCAGCGGTGTAGCTTTGATACCAGGCTGTGTAAAACCCCATGTCTTCGGCTGACAATGACAGCTCCTGATCTGTGCTATGCTCTATTAATCAAAGCCCTGGCTCCAACTCAGCTCTGCCTGGCGACAGCCACAAACACACCATCTGGTAGGACGGTTTATAATTTAGGCCAGAGGCCAGTCAAAATACCTTCCTCATTTTTTAGTCTGGCTTACACAGTGTTTACGTTGTCATTCGATTTTTACCTCAGCTGCCAATGCTAACCCGTTTATCGTTTCCATTGTAGCATGTAAGAGGTAAGATCACTGAAGGGAAACTCCAGTGTCATATTCTCACCTATCTCCCAGAGTGACAGCTTTGACGGATGCTGCGTTCCCATTGGGCTGTTTGGAGGGAGAAAGAGAGTGTTCCCATGGTGCCATGATCAATTTAAACTGGGCAGCTCCGTCATAATGGCCACTACAGTCTGGGCTGATGGATTTGTGTGAAAACGCTCTGACGTGCACATGGTGCTCAGCGGTTGGGCCTCATTTATCATGTGATATGAGTCTGCATGCATTGTTCTTTTCCTATGAAATCCACCTGTGTCCAGACTCAGTGTAAAACCTCATGGTAGACAGAGACAAGGCATAAATAAACTTCGATGTATGGTTGTGACCATGGTGATTCCAATATTGTTTGTTTAAAATCTATCAAAAGTAGAGAACTAGTAAAGTAGAGACATGAATAAGGAGTCCTTATGGTATAGCTGACCCTGCTCAGTCCTGACTCATTTAGGATTTTAGACAAATCTGACTTAGATGACCAAATCTCTGAACACATTTCTTAGGAATCACAGATTTGAGAATATTCTTTAACCCTTTGACGCGTACGATCACATATTTGGGATCATTGTTGAGTGGTCCCTGCAACGTACCATCGCAAATATGTGATTGGAACAGTAGCAACAGAACGTATGATGCAACAAACGCATCTAAACAGCAGTGTTGTCTGAAAAGCATCTAAACAATGTTTTGTACTGATGGGAAATAAAAGTCTTCACAAATGTATTCCTCAACTTCACCTTTTATTGTAAAAGATAAATGCGAACTTCATCATCCAATCATCACATGGAACACATCCACAGCTAAACTCATTCCATAAACCAGTCTAAATAAAAGCTTGTGCTGACAAAAAACAAAACATAAGTTTAAGCGACCTAACAGCCAGACCTGTTTACAATGTACCACATCTCTGGTGAGCACAAGGGAGAAATATTGTTTAGAAATTAGATGCGTGTCTGCTAAGCTAACAGTAGCTAAATTATTTATGATGGCAGCCATGTTTGTTTATGTTTGACAAGCGAAATCTCCCTAATCCCAGAATGCCATTCACTATAAGACGCAAATAAACAAAGTCAATGATTTGCCTAAAAAATACAGTACAAATACATGCCTACTGCTTTGCCTAACCGTAGCGCCAAAGCTGAACAGAGTTGCCAGATACTGTATGGTTTAAACTATTTTAGGGGGGTTTGTCAGGGTCTTCATTTCATTTGTGAGGGGGTGTCAAGTCTATGGGAGGTAGAAATGGGTGAAGGTATTGTGGGGGGATATGATGCAGGAAATATTACTATCATGGGGGATTTATCAATAAATGGGGGACAAACACAGGAGAAGTTTATAAGCTAAATACAAATAAAACCCCTAGAAACGGGGTCTGAGCTGGCAACCCTGAGGTACCATATTTACAATCTGATGCCGCGTTCAAAACAACTGGGAACTGGGATCTCGGAAATCTCAGACTTCAGACTTCAGTACGTTCAAGACAACTGGGAACTCTGGGGAAAAAACGAGCTCCGAATGGGATTTTATTTTGGCACTGTCATCCAACTCGGAATTCCAACTCTAGAACTTGGCCTCTTTCTAGAGGTCCGACCGACAGACACTTGCGTGACAACCAGAATGCATTGTATGATGACAACAAACATGGCGCCACACATAGCTGGCAATTAGCTTACCATTAGCTCATCATAATCAGTACAACCTTCTAAAAAGTATTTTACGCACATCATATGTGTCCATTACAATCTATGCAAGAATCGGAATGCATGATTTGTCACCAGTACTTGAAAACGTGAATAAAACAATAAATACATTTTGCTCCATATACATACAGTGAGTTCGGAAATTATTCAGACCCCTTGACTTTTTCCACATTTTGTTACGTTACAGCCTTATTCAAAAATTGACTAAATAAAAAAATGTCCTCAGCAATCTACACACAATACCCCATAATGACAAAGCGAAGAAAAAAAATGGTAGACATTTTTGCAAATGTACTAAAAATACAAAACAGAAATACCTTATTTACATAAGTATTCAGACCCTTTGCTATGCGACTCGAAATTGAGCTCAGGTGCATCCTGTTTCCATTGATCATCCATGAGATGTTTCTACAACTTGATTGGATTCCACCTGTGGTGAATTCAATTGATTGGACATTATGGAAGAATGGCCAGACAGAAGCCACTCCTCAGTAAAAGGAACATAACAGTCCGCTTGGATTCTGCCAAAAGGCACGTAAAGACACTCAGATCATGAGAGACAACATTCTCTGGTCTGATTAAACTAAGATTGAAATCTTTGGCCTGAATGCCAAGCGTCATGTCTGGAGGAAACCTGGCACCATCCCTATGGTGAAGCATGGTGGTGGCAGCATCCTGCTATGGGGATGTTTTTCAGCAGCAGGGACTGGGAGACTAGTTAGGATTGAGGCAAAGATGAACGGAGCAAAGTACAGAGAGATCCTTGAAAACCTGCTCCAGAGCGTGCATGACCTCAGACTCGGGCGAAGGTTCACCTTTCAACAGGACAACGACCCTAAACGCACAGACCAGACAATGCAGGAGTGGCTTCGGGACAAGTCTCTGAATGTCCTTGAGTGGCCCAGTCAGAGCCGGGATCTGAACTTGATCTAACATCTCTGAAGAGACCTGAAAATAGCTGTGCAGCAACGCTCCCCATCCAACCTGACAGAGCTTAAGAGGATCTGCAGAGAAGAATGGGAGAAAATCCCCAAATACAGATGTGCTAAGCTTGTAGTGTCATACCCAAGAAGACTCAATGCTAAAGTCAAAGATGCTTCAACAAAGTATTGAGTAAAGGGTCTGAATCCTTATGTAAATGTAATATTTCCATATTTTAAATTTGCTACATTTTCAAAAAACTGTTTTTGCTTTGTCATTATGGGGTATTGTGTGTAGATTGATGAGGGAAAAAACAATTTAATACATTTTAGAATAAGACTGTAACATAACACAATATGGAAAAAGTCAAGGGGTCTGAATACTTTCCGAAAGCACTGTACATGCAGTATACTACAGCAGAAAAGACAACACAATTTACAGAAAATAAGGCACTTACTTTGATAGGAACGCACACATGTCCAAAGTCCAACAACAATGAAGGCAATGCGGGCGCCAGCCAGACAATGTGCCAGGGGGAAAAGTTTGTGCAAGGCCCCCTGACTAGAGATGCACAAATGTCTACATACTTGATCTGGGGAAACACTGGGGAAGTGCTTTGGCTCTTGTCGAAGAGAGAAGTCTGTCCGGCTCAGTAAAGCCTCAAACATAAATAGTCCGCAACAGGGAAATGGGCTACTTCTTATGTGAATTAATGAGGAGGTGGAACACAATGTTGTTAGAAAATAAAACTTGTTAGAAAATTATTTCAAATTGACAAGTTGAAACATAGCCTACAGATAGTTAGCAGGCAGCGTGCCTTGGTTTGAGTGCAGCATGGGTTAACTTTCCTGTTGCGTAACAATTACATTTTGGAACAATGAGTGCATTCTGACATCCCTTTCATTAAAAAAAACTCACGCTGGGGGCGACCGTTAGAGATATTAGGAACTCGCGTGAAAAAGGTTAGAAGTCACAGAGGGGTGTTGCACGAAATGACTTGTTTTCAGTTAATGGATGAGTCTGGATCCATTGTTCTTTTCCTATGTAATCCACCTGTGTCCCGACTCCATGTAAAAACACCTGGGAGACAGAGACGAGGCATAAACACACTTCAATAGCTATACTCAGACAGCTAATGATTGAGTCGATTATACACTGCAGCGGTTGCACCCCTATCAGCCAACCCCAGACAAATCTCTCAGTAAACTTCATGGAGGAAGGAAAAGTAAACCATTTGAGGGAGCAGTCTCCTGCCCTGCAGAGATTTGAATGTCTGCAGGACATCACCGCTAGCAGGGGATATGTGAGAAGCTAAAATCAAATGCTAATATGAACGATGGGTAGGATAGAAAGATAATGCAGTTGGAATTAGTTTTTTTCATGTAAACATCTGATTATTACCTCGTCTATTAGATAGAGATGGTGTTTTATATTTTTTGGGATCATTTCAGCAGACACTCTTCAGAGTAACTTACAGGAGCAATTACAGTTAAGTGCCTTTCACCTCTTCGGCTCAGGGATTCAAACCTTTTGGTTTCTGGCCCAACACTCTTAATCTCTAGGCTACCTGCTACCTTATAGGTGTGCTACATATCATATCCCTTACGTGCTTTTGGGAAATACTCTAGTCTAGAGGACTGTGGCCGCACGCTATATCCCTTCCTGTTGTAAACTAGAGCATATTCCTCTCATTCTCCACAGAGCAGGGCCAGATGCACATCACGTTGTGCCAGAGCCTGCTTTCACAGGCTTCTGTTTGAGGATTGATTAAATGAAGTCCCTGTAGATGCCTTGTGGGAGCGAAACAACATCCAATCCCTATTATCAGAGTAAACACTGTGGAGGTCTGCACATAGGCCCCAGAGCATGCTGCGGCTGCCACTGCCTCCAGTTAATCTTGCCAACCAAGAGAGAAAAAGGGAAAGAGGGAACGAGGGAAAAGACCACGGCTGCATATTTGCGGGTGGACAATCCAGCTGATTGAACTTAGCACCCCTATACTTACTATCTCTCGCACACACACAAACACACACACACACATATGCCCCACCACCACCACTGCTGGTTCTCTAAGCAGGGTAGATCAGGAGTCGTTTATAAAGCTGGTTGCTGTGGTAACCATATTTGCCGTCTTCCCAATCCAACCGTTACTCTAATGCTTTGTCCTCACGCCATCACTTCCATTCTGATGCGCTTCCATCAGTGGCGTATCGCAGGTCCGAGCAAGGGTAGAGAGAAAATGTGCAGAATTATAGCTAATCTCAGGCTATTTTACAAATTTTGCCATGAGGCTGAGAGAAAATGTTGTTGTTCATCGCTCAGGGATTCATGAAAGACGGGACAGACTCAAACAAATGTATACAAATATTTGTCTTAATATTAGAAACATTTGAAAGATATATTTTGATTGACCAAAGCATCAGCTATCACACCATGTAAAGGAACAACCTCCTAATTATTACATAGTTTGTTTCATAAAATGCAACTAACTGGATTTATGTCAACTCTGTCAGACACCATAAAATGTATTTCATTTGTACAATTATTGTCCAACAAGTGTTTAAAGGCCTTGATAGTTTAATTCTAACATTATATTATTCAAATATGTAATACAAATCTCCAAACGTCTTTTTGTTTTGTTTCATAGCACTATAAAATGTTCCAGGGCTAATTTCGTTAGCATTTTGGGATGTAATTCTAGATTTAGAACATAAAACAACATTTAAAAAGCAAACACTGTCCCTTAGTTCTAGCACAGCAAATACTTCAATTGTTTAAGCATATGTTGCAGAACACTGATTAAAATATTTGTTCAGAATATTGACCAATACATTTTGACAGTGACAGAGTTGACAACAGATACTCAGAACATACATTGAGGGAAAAAAGTATTTGATCCCCTGCTGACTTTGTACGTTTTCCCACTGACAAAGAAATTATCAGTCTATAATTTTAATGGTAGGTTTATTTGAACAGTGAGAGACAGAATAACAACAAAAAAAACAGAAAAACGCATGTCAAAAATGTTATAAATTGATTTGCATTTTAATGAGGGAAATAAGTATTTGACCCCCTCTCAATCAGAAAGATTTCTGGCTCCCAGGTGTCTTTTTTACAGGTAACGAGCTGAGATTAGCTCCTAATCTCAGTTTGTTACCTGTATAAAAGACACCTGTCCACAGAAGCAATCAGTCAATCAGATTCCAAACTCTCCACCATGGCCAAGACCAAAGAGCTCTCCAAGGATGTCAGGGACAAGATTGTAGACCTACACAAGGCTGGAATGGGCTACAAGTCCATCGCCAAGCAGCTTGGTGAGAAGGTGACAACAGTTGGTGCGATTATTCGCAAATGGAAGAAACACAAAAGAACTGTCAATATCCATCAGCCTGGGACTCCATGCAAAATCTCACCTCGTGGAGTTGCAATGATCATGAGAACGGTGAGGAATCAGCCCAGAACTACACGGGAGGATCTTGTCAATGATCTCAAGGCAGCTGGGACCATAGTCACCAAGAAAACAATTGGTAACACACTACGCCGTGAAGGACTGAAATCCTGCAGCGTCCGCAAGGTGCCCCTGCTCAAGAAAGCACATATACATGCCCGTCTGAAGTTTGCCAATGAACATCTGAATGATTCAGAGGACAACTGGATGAAAGTGTTGTGGTCAGATGAGACCAAAATGGAGCTCTTTGGCATCAACTCAACTCGCCGTGTTTGGAGGAGGAGGAATGCTGCCTATGACCCCAAGAACACCATCTCCACCGTCAAACATGGAGGTGGAAACATTATGCTTTGGGGGTGTTTTTCTGCTAAGGGGACAGGAAAACTTCACCGCATCAAAGGGACGATGGACGGGGCCGTGTACCGTCAAATCTTGGGTGAGAACCTCCAGCCCTCAGCCAGGGCATTGAAAATGGGTCATGGATGGGTATTCCAGCATGACAATGACCCAAAACACACGGCCAAGGCAACAAAGGAGTGGCTCAAGAAGAAGCACATTAAGGTCCTGGAGTGGCCTAGCCAGTCTCCAGACCTTAATCCCATAGAAAATCTGTGGAGGGAGCTGAAGGTTTGTGTTGCCAAATGTCAGCCTCGAAACCTTAATGACTTGGAGAAGATCTGCAAAGAGGAGTGGGACAAAATCCCTCCTGAGATGTGTGCAAACCTGGTGGCCAACTACAAGAAACGTCTGACCTCTGTGATTGCCAACAAGGCTTTTGCCACCAAGTACTAAGTCATGTTTTGCAGCAGAGTCAAATACTTATTTCCCTCATTAAAATGCAAATCATCTTATAACATTTTTGACATGCGTTTTTCTGTATTTTTTTGTTGTTATTCTGTCTCTCACTGTTCAAATAAACCTACCATTAAAATTATAGACTGATCATTTCTTTGTCAGTGGGCAAACATACAAAATCAGCAGGGGATCAAATACTTTTTTCCCTCACTGTACATATTTTTGCCTCTAAAAATAAAAATTTTATACAAACATTTGTAAATTATGGAAATGTATTCATTTGAAAATCCCCACAAAAAAAACACAGCTGAAGTTAGGAACAAATCTTATGGAGTTGACAAAAATAGCATTTTTCTTCTTCATTCAAGGTGTATACACAGTAGTTGTTTTGACTCTAAAACCTAATTAAATGTAACATAGTTGGACCGAAATTCATATTCTATCAGGCAGATGGAGATGGTTAAGACCATGCTGATTCCAATATCGTTTGTTTAAATCTATCAAAAGTAGAGAACTTTGTTGCACTACATGTATTGAGGACATGAATAAGAAATGTAGAGACATGAATAAGGGGTCCTTATGGTATAGCTGGCCCTGCTCATTCCTGATTCATTTAGGATTTTAGACAAGTCTGACAGAGTTCACCAAATCTCTGGACGCATTTCTTTGGAATCACAGTTTTGAGAGAAATAATTCACAGAGGGCTATTGCAAGAAACTACATAAGATCTTTTTTCAGTTAATATCCATTATTGGCAGTTTTTAGAATTTGATACACTTTTTTTGAGATTTAAAATTGTGATCCTATGCTCTGGACAAGGGCATTTCTGGGCATAGAGCAGACATGGAAATTAATAATGTTGAAAGAATTAAAAATATTCCCAAAATAAATCTTTTTCCTTATAAAATTCCCCTAAAAATACACTTGAAGATCAAATAATGCAACAAAATCATTTATTTCACAAATAAAAATACAGTTTCCCTGCTGGGCAAGGATTGTCTCAGCTTTCAAGCATATCTGACCTAATTTCCTGGTATTCCACACATTTTGTCATGATGCTGAGAGAGAATGTTGCACTTTCAAAGTACATTTCCTGTAATTCTAAACATTTATTTTATGGCTTATGATGTGTTCATATGCTATCTGGGGGGCCCGACCTCTGGGGGCACCCCAACCAAAAAACCTAAACCTAAGATTGGGGGTCCCCAAAGATCATGGGCTCCCGCCTTGGGGGACTACGGGAGTTAGTGCTACGCCAGTGTCTTTCACTCACACCAGTGTGATCTCTACCAAAGCAATTTCTTAAGTGTACATTGCAAGTCTATCTAGTAATACATTTATAATAACTCATTGGGGTTATCGTGTAACCTTGTCAGAATTTTTGAGCATTCAAAGGGTAAGGGGAAAGCACAACTCAGCATTGACAAAGCCCATCCTGAATGCCCATCTCAAATGACACATGCATCGTATGTCGTATTCTACGCTCATAGACCATTATGCATATTTGGACATGCATATGACTGTATGTAACGGCTTTTGCAAGTGCTAAGGTAAGTCAATCAACAGTGTTTTCATTGGAGCGATTGTTAAACCATTGACGGTTTGAGAAACAGTACTCCTATGAAAATGCGCATCTTGTCTGACTCTGCACACATGTACAGTATAACATGTAGACACATGATCAGGTGGTCGCAGGGGATGGTCAGTGTTTTACTGTGTTAGCAGTGAATGATCATAGTGTCATAGGTAGCATGTATCTGTGCAATGGTGTTTTTTTCTTGTTCTGTGGGATAACTATACATCCCTCCTTTGTATCTTTATTTCATTCTCTCACTTCTTCACGTCTTCTTCAGTTTCGAGACTGCAGACTCAGGTTTTGTCAGGTTTGTTCCTCAAAAGGGAGGGAGTCATTTTAACATGGGGTTGGGGTTCTTGACGACTTGATAGAGCAACATTTCCTTTGTGTGTGTGGGATTGGTAAGGTCATACTACTGACCTGGATAACCTTATGAATGTGTTTGTTGCTACAATGAATCACGGCATGTTTACACAAAGTTTATAACCAAATATAAAATCAAATCAGAGTTTATTTCTCACATGTACAGGATACAGCAGGTGTAAACAGTATAGTGAAATACATGCAATGTCTTCCTCAACAGGTTGGCTATACTAAGTCATATAAAGAAATACACACCAGAAATAATAAAATACACATGAAAACAGAATAAATACACACGAGAATATACACTTTATATGACAAGGTCAGTATCAGTACCAATCAATGAAAGTGATACTGGTGGCAGTTGTGTAATCAGGGTTAAAAGTGACAGCAGGATACATTTTAAAATACTTGAGCGTGTTTCATTGCTGACAATCTATATTATTTATTTAATCAATTTAAAAGTATCTGTTTTCAACCTCTATTCCACTGAGAGTTGTATTGCTTGTTATGGAGAGGTTGGACCTGTCTTGTTTTGTGTAAGCTTGTGGTTATACCTCAGTGGGTGCTTCAGAAGACATTGATACATGTATGTTGTATTCTAGTTAATAGCTATAGTCACAGCTACTGACACACAGCAGAGGAAAACAGAACATGAAAAATAAACTCCAAAACTACCTCTGATGCTCAGGTCTCTTCAAACCTGTCCTCATGCTCTGGCTACGTCCCAAATGGCACCCTATTCTCTTTATAGTGCACTACTATTTACCAGAACCCTATGGGCCACCGGTCAAAAGTAGTGCACTATAAAGGGAATAAAGTGCCAGTTGGGACACCATCCTTGTCTGTTTCTCTACACTATACCATGTAGATAGTTCAGGCGTCACATCAGGAGTGGTGTGTGGCTCCCTCCCTGGTGACTTGTGTTTCCTGGTGTTCCATGGCTCTGTATTATTTCATGACTGTCATATAAAACAACCTTAACCATCTCCTAGGCCAATCCTCACCTGGAGCCTTGGAACCTTGCACTGTGTTTGGGTCGAGGGGGGGTGGACTGTGATGTAATGTAACAGTAAAAATAATGCCTGGGTCTTGAGCCCTCTGTGAGGTTTGTTTTCTTACTATGGGCACATAATACTGTCCTGTCATCTCCACAAAGAAACCACTCAAACAGTGAAAGTAAAGGAAATCAATAATTGTTCAACGCAGCGTTTCTCTATGAATGTTGTAATGTGTGGGTATTTTGATGGAATCCTTTCCATGCACAGAAAGCATGTTTTGAAGCTTACAGTAGCCTACGGTGCACATGCTATGTGTATGTGTACTGAGACACAACATAATGGAAAGCTGTTGTTGCACTGAATTAGTTAGAACAGGTTTTTTTTCAAAGAGTATGCCTGCCAGTTGATGTCAGTTGGCAGACTTTCAGTAATTCAGAGTTGGTGTAGCATATCCAATGACTGCAAATGTCATTATAATAGCTCTATACACAACAACCCATTGACCCAGTTTGTTTGATGATATTGCCTGGATTAAATTCCTATTTGATTTGTGTTTCACATACAGCACTGTGCTCTGTTGTCCCATTTCATCTGCTGTGACCACTAGGGTCACTACACTCCAACCTGGATGGAAGCCAATGTATCTGATTCTGAACGTCCTCTCTGTCATCTCTCAAGCCAGATGTCTTCAGTTTGACTTGATGTGTTCGTTCTTTCTCCAAGGTTTAATTTCGAAGAGGAGACGCCGACGACCAACTTCGATACCTTCCCGGCGGCCATTCTCACCGTCTTCCAGGTGCACCCTGTCTCTAAATGACTCATCTTTCTATTAGCCTGTGTTAGACTTTTGAAAGTCATAACTGCTGAACTTTTGATGCTGCAGCATAACTCAATATTTTGTTAATTTATTATGAATTATGAATAATTTGCGTATTCTTCATCTCTCTGATCAACGTCAGATTCTGACTGGCGAGGATTGGAATGCAGTAATGTATCATGGCATTGAGTCTCAGGGGGGCGTGCGGCGGGGAATGTTCTCATCGGTCTACTTCATCGTCCTCACACTCTTTGGAAACTGTATCCTGTCTGATCCTAAGTCGTGCCATTGCATGGATATCAGAGATTTCGTCTGCATGAAGCATTTATGGAGTGAAATAGAAATATCTCATGTCATGAAAAAACACCGGAGAGAAGTGCTGCAATGAGAGCTGTACATTTTTAACATTTATTTCTGCGGGGGACATGCTCCCGGACCCCCCTAGAAGGGTTCCCCCAGTGAATTTTGAGTTTGAGTGATACTGTAACCTTTTTTAATGGCATGCCATCTAGTCTGTTGCTGATGGTCAAAGTGTTTGATTGTAATGTACAATGGCTTAGCCGTGAAAGCCACTACTGTTGTGTCAAGTTTTTTCCTGAGCTTAGTTCCAACCAGACACTCTCCTGAACGTCTTCTTGGCTATCGCCGTCGACAACCTCGCCAATGCACAGGAGCTCACCAAGGTAAGGCTGAGGAACGCAAGGAACCATGTCCTACCCTGGGAACCTTTTCTGTTTTTTTTTCTGAATAAAATGACCCTTGGTTACCCATCCCTTCTGGTTTATTGGTCCAGGATGAGGAGAAGCAGGAGGAAGAAGCCAATAAGAAGCTGGCCCTGCAGAAGGCCATGGAGGTGAAGGAGGTCAGCCCCATGTCAGCAGCCAACATCTCCATCGCTGTGTAAGTCTAATGTTCCAGTCCCCCCTGTGCTCTCCAAACATGGTCTCTTCCTTCCGTGTTCCCTCCTATTCTGACATCAGCCTGTCGTTATACTGTGAAGTATCAGATATAGCTTGTTCTGCCCTTTGTCAATGTGCTGTTGATGTTGGTGTCTTGGCTCTGAACACTGTCTCTCAAAGTAGCTCTGTTGTGATATTGCCTCTGTCCATGTGTATTCTCCTAACTACATGATTGATATGTCTACGGGGTGGAAGGTAGCCTATTGGTAAAGAGCGCTGGGTCAGTAACTGAAACATCGCTGGTTCAAATCCCGGAGCCGACTAGGTGACAAATCTGTCTGTTAACCCTAACTGCTCCTGTAAGTCGCTCTGGATCAAAGTGTCTCCTAAACGACTAAACTGTAATCTTCTGTGTATATGTTTCTCTTTACGTGTGTGCTTTGACTACGATCCTTCTCTTTCCCCCGTCTATGGCAATATCCCCCCAATTGCGTTGTAATGTTGGTCATGATTGCCTTACAGAACTGGGAGCCCGCCCCTCTGTTATCCTCCTCCCATACTGAGGTGGAAGAGGTGACACGGACAGTGTCTCAATTGGCACCCTATTCCCTATATGTGCCATTTAGTATACATCCCCAATTACATATTGACAGGAGTGGATGCTTGATCTGAAACTGATCTCCGATCAGCATTAGTTTCCTCTGCCTTTCTTTCGCTCTCATTTAGTGAACATCGATATGACTGAGTCATCTACTAGAGTCTGATGGAGTCAGTCAGAACATCTCCTATAACCTAGTTATTGTATCTAACCACACAGCCATGCCCTCTCACCACTGGTATTGGCTTTAGGACTAATTCATCACTAGGCATTAAGGATGCCATTATGCATTAGGTAAGAGATGAGCTTGGCCCTCTATTGACAACATAACGAATATTGACAAAACATTTTGACGGTCAATAAGTCATTGGGTTGTACATGACCATGCATCAGTAATGTCAGTCTCAGCCCAGGTGGGACACATGGTTTATTAGATGGATATGATATGGCCTCTGTGTCCTGACTGTGACCACAATGGCCAGGGCACATATTGATGCAGACCCTCAGAGCAGGAATGCTGATCAGTTTTGCCTTTAAGATCATAATGGATAAGATTATATGGATAGGAGGGACCTGATCCTAGATCAGCACTCCTACTCTGAGACACATTGTGGATACGGGCCCAGGTCAGAATCGTGGTTTGTTTAAGAAACCAAATCATTAAAAATAATTAATAATTTATCTCTCAATGACAGATGAGCATCTGACCAAATTAAGGCAGATTTTAGTTCTAGGTGAACCGAGAATAATAATAAATAAGCACATTTAGATTGACAGTAGCCTACTGTATAAATCCTGATGATTACTTTTGAAGATGCATTTGCCATTATATACTGTAGCAGATTACATTAAGTATCAGATTACATACTGTAACAGACTACATACTGTATCAGATAACATACTGTATCCGATTACATACTGTATCAGACTACATACTGTATCAGATAACATACTGTATCAGAAAACATACTATATCAGATTACATACTGTATCTGATTACATACTGTATCCGATAACATACTGTAACAGACTACATACTGTAACAGATTACATTCTGTAACAGATTACATTCTGTAGCAGATTGCATTATCTTCATTTAGATTTTTGTAAAGTAGAATGATTAAACCTTAACGTTGTTCATTTGTTAGTCTATTTCAAAGCAGGCAGAGAATGTTTTATTTTAGATATCTGCATAATGTGCAATTTTACGAAGCTTTTTACTCTTGATGGAGTGAATCCATAATCATATTTTATTCACTAAAGTAATCATGATGTTTTTAACGAAGACTATTGTCTGTTTGATTGAAAAGTTCACTCTAACATTTGAAAGGCTTTGTAAACCCATTGTGTATTGAACTTTGAAAATCCACTTTGATGCCATTTCTCTCATTACGTTGACTCGTGTTATTTCTTCAGAATGTTTTCAATTTGATGTCTTTGGTAACACTTCAGTGAAGGGGTTTAGTATCTATTTTTAATATTTGCCCCAATATCTGCCTCTATTCCACCCCTGGTAGTCACTTGACCGCAGTATGTAACAATGTGTGGTCTACAGTAGTACAACGTAGGGTATTACAGGACTACAAACTATCTATACTGTATAGTGTACACTACTCCCACTGCTGAAGTGTTAACCACTACTGTAGTTGTAGCTCTGTTAGACTAGTCCTTTATGATCGTGGAGGGGACAGGTGGACAGACGGACACTTTATGGAGGAGTTTGACTGACTTCCACCTCTCCCCACCACATCCTTTTGGCTTGTCTTATCCTTTCTTTCTTTTATTTGTCTTTTTGTTTTATTTCTGCATGTGCAGTTTTGTAAAGCAAAATCGAGATGTACTCTCTCGCAGCTCGTCCGTCTCCAGCGTACATTCACCGTGAGTTTTTGCTCTCCGTTAAAATATTCTCACCCCCTCTCTTCTCCTCCCCCTTCTCCTCCCCCAAACCTGCCTCCCTCTGCTCCCCTGTTTGCCTTGCTCCTTCTCTTCTTTCCCCTCCTTCCAATTCTGACACCCCCTCTTCCTCACCCCATCCACTCCATCTCTCCTTTAGCCTCATGCTCCACCTAGCTTTCCCAATCCGTCTATTCATCACTCTCTCCATGAGTCCTCCCAGTGTTGAGATATGCTTGAAACTGGAGAATCCACTGGTGGCTGTCACTTTAGAGTGAGATTTAAAATAATGACACTTGTCATATTTGCTGAAGTTAAGGCAAAAGAGAGAGTGTGTATGTGCGTACCTGCACGTGCGCGCGTGTGTCTAAACGCTTGTGTGCAATGCATGTGTGTAAATGCGTGTTTGTAAATGTGTGCATGTGTGTAAATGTGTGTGTGTATTTCTGAATATTGGATATGTAATTGTGCATAGCGCCAGGTTTCGTCTGCACTGTGTTGATGCCTGAGGTGATGAGAGTATAACCTGAGCTATAGAGTGAATCATTTCTATATAAATATATCATGTCCTTGTGCTCAGTCAATTCCCCAGGCACTTTGGCAGTTTTACAGCTTATGTTTTTTTATGACCCAGGTTTCTCTTTTTCAACACACTATGAGTGAGGGCCAAACTATATAGTACAGTAACCAAGTGGTAGTCTGCCATACTAGACGATTGAATTGTTGACTTAGTCTTCCCTGACACTTCGTTATCATTTGTTACCAATTAGTAGCGACACATATTTCTAAATGTTGTGGTGTGGTGCTGATGGTGCTAGTCTCTCTCTCTCTCTGTGTGTGTGTGTGTGTGTGTGTGTGTGTGTGTGTGTGTGTGTGTGTGTGTGTGTGTGTGTGTGTGTGTGTGTGTGTGTGTGTGTGTGTGTGTGTGTGTGTGTGTGTGTGTGTGTGTGTGTGTGTGTGTGAGAGAGTTTGTGTGTGTGTGTGTGAGAGAGAGTTTGTGTGTGAGAGAGTTTGTGTGTGAGAGAGTTTGTGTGTGAGAGAGTTTGTGTGTGAGAGATTTTGTGTGTGAGAGATTTTGTGTGAGAGAGAGAGAGAGAGAGAGAGAGAGAGAGAGAGAGTTTGTGTGTGTGTGAGTGAGAGAGAGAGAGAGAGAGAGAGAGAGAGAGAGAGAGAGAGAGTGTGTGTGTGTGTGTGTGTATTTTTTTCTTGTTCACTGTGATTTACCTCTCATAACAAGAGCACATATTTCACTAACATGTCTGTTTGTGGCCGATATGTCTCTCTTACTTACTGCCTATGCCTTGCATACTTTGTTTGCCTATCCGTCTGTTGCTTGTTTGTCTTTCTTACTATGCTTACTTTTGTCTGTTTTATCTACTCCCCCGCCCATCAAGTCTTTAGGTACAGGTGACACCAAGGGGGCAACCTTACTAGTCATACATACATACATACATAGGTCTGCATGTACATTCATACTGTACACACAGATTCATATAGTCAACCACATATAAAAACACATGTACATAGAAAGCATCATTGAAATGATTGCTTAGGATCAGGATCTGTTCATATCGTGATGATGCCATAGAGATCCTATTGGATTTCTAGAGGGGCTATGTTAAAAACCCTCAACGTTCCTGAATGGCATGAACATGGCAGCCATTGTGGTCAGGGAGAAATCCAAAGCAGTCGAATTGGAATAAATGGCAGCAGAGGCACAGGGGATGCTTCTCCTGCTTTTACTTAACTTACGTAAAGCATCTGATATATCAGAAATTGTGTAATAGAATTGTCAAATAATTATAAAAACAGTTTACACAGGTTCTCTGTGTAAATAGCCTCTAAAATATATATGTTTGTTTTCTTTAAAAGCTGTGAGTGTTATAATATGATACAATATCAGTACTTTATTCATTTACAACTTGTCTAAGTCCTGTAATCAACTGATGTCAAACAGTGTTTGGCTGTGGGTTGACTGCATTGTTTGCATGGAATATTGGCTGCGCGATATTGGCAGTTAATTAGAAAAACGATTGGAATCGTTCCACTTAAACTGGCTGGCTAGCTAGCTAACAAACATACTGTGCAGATAATCTTCAAATTCATTGTTTTACTCAATATCTTATCACAGCACTGGTTGGCCACCAGCTTACCAACTCAATTACCAAAATCGCTGACCTTTTTTATCCTTAACAACAAGGTTCATGTCCATTCTTGTATTCAAATTCCACATTCTATGGATGTTACCATATCCCATGGCAGAAGGAACACAAAGGGTTACTTGAACTCTATAATTTCTCTCCCATCTCCACACTAATCCACTACATTTTGGCCTTGGTATTAAAGGAAAGATTCACCCATTTTGAATGTTATATTGTTTTTGTACATCTCTAAAAGATGTTCTATCGATTCTCTGGGTTTTCAAGTGTATGTAAGCTATTGCCATTCAAGCATGTAGAAATACAGCCGGTATGATGAGTTTTGCATCATATGATGCAAAATGTATCACACTGTCTGTGACAATTAGCATTTTTAAAGTTGTATATCTTGAAAACCTGATTGCTGACATGCACAACATTTTGGGACTGTGCCAATAGTGGACTACTGAAACAAATACCAAAAGATATGTTTTTGAGTGGATTATCCCTTTAAGGTTACTTAAAACCAGACTCATTTTTCCTGTTCTCTGTGTGTACTCAAGTTTTCCAGTCTGTTAGGCAAGATAGCTCACCTTTCAGAGAAATAAAGTAACTAAAAAGTCAACATGTGAGGTATTTTTGGATGCTGGTGGTAGGGGGTGGAGATGACAGCTTGCAGACCCATTATGCAGGTCAGTACTGGCTGCTCACAATACTGGAGAATTGTCATCCTTAACTGTTTCCATCCATAGTAGTAACTCACATGAATCGAGGAAGCAGGAAGCATACGCAAGGAGAAAATGACATCACTCATGCAACCCATCACATGTTCTCACATGCATGTTAGGCCTCACAAAAAAGCATCACTATGGTAACCGTGGTCCCTCAGACATGGCCATGGCTGCATTCCAAATGGCACCCTATTCCATAGTCGACTACTTTTGACCAGGGCTCTGGCCAAAAGTAGTGCACTATATGAAGCTTAGGGTGTCATTTCAAACGCAGCCCATTGTGTACCTGTAGAGGGTTTGGGTGAGCATGTTAAAACTTGACAAATTACAGGTTTCCCTCCCCTTCCCTGTCCATCCACCCTGCAGTAAGGATCAGCAGAGAGCCAGTAAGATGATGTCGGTGTGGGAGCAGCGCACTAACCAGCTGCGTCAAAACAACTTGAGGGCCAGCTCCGAGGCTCTGTTCAACGAGCTGGACCCAGAGGAACGCCTGCGTGTCTCCTCCGCCCTCCACCTGCGCCCCGACATGAAGACCCACAACGACCGCCCCCTAGTGGTGGAGCCAGGCAACGGGGACAAACCACCACCCCCCAAGGAGGACAGAGACGGAGCAGACACCCAGCAAGAGGGGGGAGACCCCCACGGCCCACAACTCCGCAAGCACCACCGCCACCGGGAGAGGAATGGGGAGAACGGGGAGAGCAGGCATCACACCCACCACAGCCGCAGTAGGGACCACTACCACCCAGACGGGCCCCGGCCCAAAGAAGGAAAGGTGGAGAGGAGCCATAGTCGAGAGGGGGGCCAGGGCCACAGGCACCATCACCAGGCGGGGTCCCCGGAGGAAGGGGTGAACGGAGGGGGGGAGGAGAGGGAGCACCGCCACCACCACTCCCACAGACAGCCCCGAGAGGGGAACGGGGCCCTGGCTAACGGGGCCAGAGTGGAGAGGAAGGGCCGGGGGCACAAGGAGGGGAACGGAGAGGGGAACGGAGAGAGGAGGAGATACCGCTCCCGCATGGTCAGGGCCCAGTCAACTCTGGATGGGGAGGAGTGCAGAGAGAACGGGAAGAGAGATGGAGACAGGGACCAGGGACACAGGTGAGTGACCAGCGCATTCTCAATGTGCTTTAGTGACCTCTTTTTACTATTGTCATGTCATCACCACAGAGCTTCACTGGACGCTCAAGGGGAGAGCCTGGCCACCAGCCCTGTGCAGCCTCCTGCAGGTCTACAGGCTGGAGAGAAGCAAGAGGATGCAGACAACCAGAAGAACAGCCACAGAGCCAGCCAGGCAGGCCTCAACAGCAACACTGTCCACATCCCTGTCACCATCACCGCCCCACCCAGAGAGACCACCATCATACCCAGTCAGTACCCCAGTCATTACCCCAGTCAGTACCCCAGTCTGTACCCCAGTCTGTACCCCAGTCAGTACCCCAGTCAGTACCACAGTCGGTACCCCAGTCAGTACCCCCGCCTGTACCCCAGTCTGTACCACAGTCTGTACCTCACTCAGTACCCCAGTCAGTACCCCAGTCTGTACCCCAGTCTGTACCACAGTGTGTACCCCAGTCAGTACCCGCAGTCCCCAGCGTCCCAGCGCCCCAGTCTGTACCCCAGTCTGTACCCCAGTCTGTACCCCAGTCAGTACCCCGCAGTCCCCAGCGTACCCCACCCCCAGTCAGTACCCCAGTCAGTACCCCGTCAGTCAGTACCCCAGTCTGTACCCCAGTCAGTACTCCAGTCTGTACCCCAGTCAGTATCCCAGTCAGTATCCCAGTCAGTATCCCAGTCTGTACCCCAGTCAGTACTCCAGTCTGTACCTCAGTCAGTATCTCAGTCTGTACTCCAGTCTGTACCCCAGTCTGTACCCCAGTCAGTATCCCAGTCTGTACCCCAGTCTGTACCCCAGTCTGTACCCCAGTCTGTACCCCAGTCAGTATCCACATCAGTACCTCAGTCAGCACCTCAGTCAGTACCTCAGTCAGTACCTCAGTCTGTACCTCAGTCTGTACCACAGTCTGTACCTCTGTCTGTACCCCAGTCTGTACCCCAGTCTGTACCCTAGTCTGTACCCCAGTCTGTACCCCAGTCAGTACCCCAGTCTGTACCCCAGTCAGTACCCCAGTCTGTACCCCAGTCAGTACCCCAGTCTGTACCCCAGTCTGTACCCCAGTCTGTACCCCAGTCTGTACCCCAGTCTGTACCCCAGTCTGTACCCCAGTCAGTACCCCAGTTTGTACCCCAGTCAGTACCCCAGTCAGTACCCCAGTCTGTACCCCAGTCTGTACCCCAGTCTGTACCCCAGTCAGTATCCCAGTCAGTACCCCAGTCATTACCCCAGTATGTACCCCAGTCAGTACTCCAGTCTGTACCTCAGTCAGTATCCCAGTCTGTACTCCAGTCTGTACCCCAGTCTGTACCCCAGTCAGTACCCCAGTCTGTACCCCAGTCAGTACTCCTGTCTGTACCTCAGTCAGTATCTCAGTCTGTACTCCAGTCTGTACCCCAGTATGTACCCCAGTCAGTATCCCAGTCTGTACCCCAGTCTGTACCCCAGTCAGTATCCACATCAGTACCTCAGTCAGCACCTCAGTCAGTACCTCAGTCTGTACCTCAGTCTGTACCACAGTCTGTACCCCAGTCTGTACCCCAGTCAGTACCCCCGCCTGTACCCCAGTCAGTATCCCAGTCATTACCCCAGTCAGTACCCCAGTCAGTATCCCAGTCTGTACCCCAGTCTGTACCTCAGTCAGTACCCCAGTCTGTACCCCAGTCAATACCCCAGTCTGTACCCCAGTCAATACCCCAGTCTGTACCCCAGTCTGTACCCCAGTCTGTACCCCAGTCTGTACCCCAGTCTGTACCTCAGTCAGTATCCCAGTCTGTACCCCAGTCTGTACCCCAGTCAGTACCCCAGTCTGTACCCCAGTCTGTACCCCAGTCAGTACCCCAGTCAGTACTCCAGTCTGTACCCCAGTCAGTACCCCAGTCTGTACCCCAGTCTGTACCCCAGTCAGTACTCCAGTCTGTACCTCAGTCAGTATCTCAGTCTGTACTCCAGTCTGTACCCCAGTCTGTACCCCAGTCAGTATCCCAGTCTGTAACCCAGTCTGTACCCCAGTCTGTACCCCAGTCAGTATCCACATCAGTACCTCAGTCAGCACCTCAGTCAGTACCTCAGTCAGTACCTCAGTCAGTACCTCAGTCAGTACCTCAGTCTGTACCTCAGTCTGTACCTCAGTCTGTACCACAGTCTGTACCTCTGTCTGTACCCCAGTCAGTACCCCAGTCTGTACCCCTGTCTGTACCCCAGTCGGTACCCCAGTCTGTACCCCAGTCGGTACCCCAGTCTGTACCCCAGTCTGTACCCCAGTCAGTACCCCAGTCAGTACCCCAGTCAGTACCCCAGTCTGTACCTCAGTCAGTATCCCAGTCTGTACCCCAGTCTGTACCCCAGTCAGTACCCCAGTCTGTACTCCAGTCTGTACCCCAGTCAGTACTCCAGTCTGTACCCCAGTCAGTATCCCAGTCTGTACCCCCGTCTGTACCCCCGTCTGTACCCCAGTCAGTATCCCAGTCTGTACCCCAGTCTGTACCCCAGTCTGTACCCCAGTCAGTATCCACATCAGTACCTCAGTCAGCACCTCAGTCAGTACCTCAGTCAGTACCTCAGTCAGTACCTCAGTCAGTACCTCAGTCTGTACCTCAGTCTGTACCTCAGTCAGTACCTCAGTCTGTACCTCAGTCAGTACCTCAGTCAGTACCTCAGTCTGTACCTCAGTCTGTACCTCAGTCAGTACCTCAGTCAGTACCTCAGTCAGTACCTCAGTCTGTACCTCAGTCAGTACCTCAGTCAGTACCTCAGTCAGTACCTCAGTCAGTACCTCAGTCAGTACCTCAGTCTGTACCTCAGTCAGTACCTCAGTCAGTGCCACACTGTGTTATGCTCCTGTTAGGCATGGGCTGCAGGGGAAACACTTCAGTCAATACCTCTCTCTCTCTCTCTCTCTCTCTCTCTCTTTCTCTCTCTCTTTCTCTCTCTCTTTCTCTCTCTCTCTCTCTGATAGTGAATAACATAGACTGTGAGAGCCTCCCCCAGAACGAGGAGAAGAAGAACTTAGAGGAGGATGAGGAGGAGCTGAAGAACGGCCCCAAACACATTCTACCCTACAGCTCCATGTTTGTGTTCGGGCAGACCAACCCGTAAGTCAGGCCCTGAGACATCGAACCTGCTGGCTCTAATTGATCTTGCTCATATATGTGCAATGTAACAGTGATAGTTCTACCTATAAAGGCAGTAAGACTTTTTCTGCATTACTGTATTGAGTCCAACTCAGTGTTCTGTTAGCGTTTTGGGAGGGTATGTTGAGTGAACTCAGCGAGATGACCTGTGCTTTGCTGTTCAGGGTGCGTCGGCTGTGCCACTATGTAGTGAACCTGCGTTACTTTGAGATGTGTATCCTGTCGGTCATCACCATGAGCAGCATAGCCCTGGCCGCTGAAGACCCTGTGCAGGCCAATGCACCCCGCAATAACGTGAGTACTGCAAGTGCCCCCCCCCCCCCCCACACACACACACACACACACACACACACACACACACACACACACACACCACACACACACACACACACACACACACACACACACACACTGGGCTGCTGGCTTTTTGGGTCCTGAGGAGCAGGAGCAGTCTCTACTAGCGCTAAAGGAATTTGGACTTAGATTGCCTCCAAATCCCACAACCCCCTCTGGTCCTCATTCCGACTGACTGACTAACTGACTGACTAGCTGATTCATTAGGCCTGATTGAGCTGACAGAAGCTTCTAGAATTTCTGTTAATATCACCTGACAGTTAGACTGTGTGAGAGTGCACAGTATTTCTGTAAAGTATTTTTGAGTTCATTTGGGTCTTCAGAAAGACAGGCTTAACTTATTAGCATTCTAGTGAAGGGCTCAGCTGGAATAAACATGAGCTGAGTGCTGCTAAGGCTATTCCCTGCTTTTTTGATTTTGATTTATTAGGATTCACATTAGTCATTGCCAATGGCGACAGCTAGTCTTACAAGGGTCTGACACACAACGAAAAAGACATTACAGACCAAATATTTTACAATTTACATACATTTCAAAACATGAACGCGTCTATCAGTTCCGCCTACATGCCAGTACAGACACACAACAAGTAGGTCACACGGGGGAGAGCTGTTGTGCCGTGAGGTCTTGCTTTATTTGTTTTCTGAAACCAGGTTTGCTGTTCACTTGCGCATTTGTGTCTTGGGGAAGAGTAAAGAAGAGAGAGGCTGTGTGACTTCTGACAGAGGGTTCAATCGTTTCTCACCATCATATGTCCTCTTGCAGGTGCTCAAATATCTGGACTACGTCTTCACGGGAGTGTTCACCTTTGAGATGGTGATTAAGGTGAGAGGTCAATGTCATGCTGGGGAACGTGTTGCAAATGGACGTTGGACAGTTTGAATAGCATACACAGAGGTACTCTCTTAGGTTGCAGCTCAGAATAGCTGCACTGCAAAGCTGCCTCAAGTTGGAAGGGAGATATCTGGTTCCTTTTTAAGTACTACATCCAATATCAGGGCTCTTTACTGGAGTGGTAATGTTCATCCCTTGGACACTTATACTGTTTCAGAGGGTGAGATTGCCAACGGTTAGTTTAATGTGGATCATCTCCCCCCATATATTCAATCATCTTTAACTCTGTGTGTAGATGATAGACCTGGGACTGCTCCTCCATCCTGGTTCTTACTTCCGCGACCTGTGGAACATCCTGGACTTTATCGTGGTCAGTGGAGCGCTGGTGGCCTTCGCCTGCTCGTAAGTACACACTTTGACGTACTGTATGTTCCTCTGGCAGCTGTAGAAGGGCTTAAAGTGGCTACAGGTGATTCCGAAAACAACAACATCGGTCACCTCACTATTTGTTTTGGTAAACAGCTGAGGGACGGGGGCTGGAGAAATGTAACCTCTCTCAAATTCGAAGACGGGAACATGGATGCAAGGACTGTTTTAAAACTATACAGTGTTTGTTTACTATTGGATTGTTTACAAGCAATCAAGTAAAACAAGTTGATGTTGTGTATTATGGTAGGGTAAGACAGTTGAACAAAGCTCATGAGACATTTATAAGTTATATTCTTCAAAAATGAATGGCTATATATCATTAATTTAAAGGTCCAAAATGCATGGATCAACCCTGGTTTGCCCTTTTAAATTAATTACAGTATTATTACTGTTTCAAGGCCTGTTTCAGCCAACAGCACCTCTCCCCTACAGTGTGCCACCTCGACAGATTCCCCCCTCAGTCACACACTGGCTCCCCCTGCTGGCGCACGTACAAATCATATCAAATCCAACTTTATTTGTCACATGCGCCAAATACAGCAAGTGTAGACCTCACCGGGAAATGCGTACTTACAAGCCCTTAACCAACAGTGCAGTTCAAGAAGAGTTAAGAAAATATTTACCAAATAAACTAAAGTAAAAAATTATAAAAAGTAACACAATAAAATAACAATAACGAGGCTATATACAGGGGGTACTGAGTCAGTGTGTGGGGGTACAGGTTAGTCGAGGTAATTTGTACATGTAGGTAGGGTTGAAGTGACTATGCTTAGATAATAAACAGCGAGTAGCAGCAGTGTACAAAACAAATGGAGGGGGGGTCAATGTAAATAGTCCGGTGGCCATTTAATTAACAAACATGCCTGTCTGAGTTAAACTCTCTCACTCAAGGCCCAAAAGAAAGTCATCAGGTGCTTCTATGGCGAGTAACACACACACACACACACACACACACACACACACCACACACCACACACACACACACACACACACACACACACACACACACACACACACACACACACACACACACTCAAAGACTCAAAGACAATAAAGGAAGGTGAAAAGCAGTCTCTTCAAGCATGCCGACCAGCCATCTGCGTCTCTGGAGTAAAAGGAAATGGTGTTTTCTCTGCCAGCTCATTCAATTGTTTTACACCCAGTGGTGTCACGATGGGGCTAACGTGTAATAACCTCTGAAGTAGCAAATTTGACCACATCTGTATTGCTGTTGTTTTTATTCTCTATCCTTCTAGCCTCTTCTCTCTTTTTTTCCGGGCAGTAGCCTACTGTGTTTTGGTGGGTTCCTCTGTGGTTTTCTGTGTCGCTGACTCTGTCTCTTTCCCCTTTCTTTCAAACTGTCCCTCTGTCTTTCTCTTTTGTGGCTTGGATTGCTTTCAGGAGCTTCATGGGGTAATGCCTTTGTGATTGCCTGCTTTCTTGCCTGTCTGTCTTGCCTGTCTGTCTTGCCTGTCTGACTTGTCTGTCTGTCTTTCACTGCCTGTCCAGGGTATAATGTAGGTATGTAGCGTAGCATGACTGTAGCCAGCAGCCTCACTCTCATTGCTCAGTCCGTTTGCTTAACTAGCCTATATACCTATAGATTCACATTCATTATATTACTGTATATTCTTCGGTTTATTTGCATATGTTCATTGATTTACTCTCCCATTTAAAATTCACACGGTCTCATCATTGAGAGGATATTTCTGCATGGAACAGTAGGTGCGTTTGAGATGTGTGTGTGTGTGTGTGTGTGGTCACTGTATGTGTGTGTGAATGGCTGTCTATATGTTCATACATCCAAGTGTGTGTGTGTGTGTGCGTGCGTGCGTGTGCATGGTAGTTGTTGTCCCATAATGCTGGCTCAGTATGGTATATATGTGTTCCTCTCCTGGTACTGTGGAATGCTGGGTAGCTGATAGGGAGGTTATCTGGATGATATACTTTCTCGTCCTAGCCTCCATCTCTGAGCTGCTCACTTCCCTGGTAGACAGACAGAGAGATAGATGGTACTCTCAGATGTGTCTTTTGTCGAAAGTCTTGTCTTCTCTTCCTTGATGCCATCTCACTGGAAAATCTCCTGTCAGAAAAAATATATAAAATCCCAAATGGCACCCTATTCCCTATATAGTGCACTTATTTTGAAAAGGTCCCATATTGCTCTGGTCAAAGGTAGTGCACTATGTATGGTTTAATTTAGGACGCAGCCTGGGTCTTCTTGTCAGAAACAGAAGATAGACAACCAAAACCCCCTAAAGCTGTCATTTTCAGATCAGTCTATGCTAGGTTTCTTCTCTTTTTTGCTCTTGACTTGAAGTGAGTTAAATGCTTCCATTTGCTTGTCATTATTTGTCTCTTACTGATGTGTTTCAATGTTCAGTATTACGTCTTAAGGCTAACTAGCTCCAGCCACTAAATCTCCTCCTCTCTTCAACAGCGTTATTAATACCGTCTTAAAGTGGCTTAAAGTGTTTATTTTTCTTAGTGTTTCTGTATATTTCTGCCTTTTTCTTTGTCTTCATGAAGCAGCCATAATTTCTTCTGTGCTTTCCGTTTGTTCTATGTGGTTTTGTGACGTGTTTGTGTGTGTTCTGTTTATTATTGTTTCTCTTCATCAGATCGCAACAAAGCGTGGCCAGGTGGGGACCAACACTCTCTCTTATTGACCCCTGACCCCAAAGCCCCATCCTCCCAAAACGTTCCCCATCAACCTCCCCCATCGCGTTCCAATGCTCTCACTCTCTGTCCTGCACTGGGCAGGACACCCCCCCTCCCCCTCTTACCCTCTCAGTGAACCAAGACTCTTCCGAATAGCTTTCAGAAGACAATCACTAATCATATTAAACCCTGTCTCTTGATGCCATTGTGTGCCATCATGCTAAAGTAAAGAACGGTTAAACAATACCAACGTACCCAAGAATTACAGTAAATCAATCAATATTAACAAACAGTGTCATCAGAAAGTCACATTTCACATACAAACATCCTTACCTCATCAGCATCATCATAAATAGCGAAAGAGTTAGTGAGAAGGGCAGATCAGGGAGGGAGAATTTTGTTTCCTCTTCTTGTTTGGCCTTGGGTGGAAACAACAGAAAGAGCAGAAGGTTGGGAATAATACCCACTGAGAGGCCGATGATTAAGGAAACAGATACCCCCATCCGTAAACAGGAACTGCTGTGCGCTCTCTTTCGGAAAGGGGCAGCTGAGAACGCTGTAGTCACGGTGACCGAGGATAATCAGGGATGATCTGAGCTACTTTGATGTGAACACACACATCCTTTCAGCCCACGGCTCTTCTGAATGCTATTAGGGTACGGTTCACTCGCCATCTAGACGTGTTGAGACCCTGGACTGACGCCGGTGGGGGTTGACTTACCAGATTGCATGCCAGGGTAACCAGGTCTTCAGAGCATGACTGTTGCATGCCAGTGTGTTAGACCTAAAGCTCCCATTGGATAAGAAAAAGTCAACACGCCCAATCTGTGTGGAACCATGCTTCTGTTTTTTCTCTCTCTTTACTGAGGTATATTGTGTCCACGGAATACATATAGACTAAGTCATTATTGCCTCGGTCCTCACTTGAGATATGTGCATGTACTGTATAGCTCCAGCTGATCTGCCAATCTTCCCACTGATGTCAGTGTGTGATTTATTCAAAGGTGTGTACTCTAGTTCAGTATGTATCTCAAGTCATGATTCCAAACTGTACAGTGGAATAGATTGCACGGCGAGAGGGCGGAAAGAGGGCGCCAGCAGAGTCATGGACAGGTTACACATTTCTACAGAGTCCTTCTTTTGAGCCTCTCAGTCCTCTTTGACCCCCCCACACACACACTGGCTGTCTGGGCATTATTTGAATTTAGAAGCTCCAGTACCATCCATATAGATGGTCAAAGAGGACTTTTCTGATTTCTGCCGGTGTGAGCAGAGAGAGAGGAGGGGGAAAGGGAATTAGGGGGGAGAGATGGACCCCAGGGCTTATCAACCTGCTGAGGAGATGTGACTGGACTCACACACACCAACAAACACGCTCACACACACGCATACACACACAAGGAAGGCCACACAAAGAAGCACGTAAACATAAAGCTCACGTAAATACAGTGGGGCAAAAAAGTATTTAGTCAGCCACCAATTGTGCAAGTTCTCCCACTTAAAAAGATGAGAGAGGTCTGTCATTTTCATAATAGGTACACATCAACTATGACAGAAAAATGAGAAAAACAATCCAGAAAATCACATTGTAGGATTTTTAATTTATTTATTAGCAAATTATGGTGGAAAATAAGTATTTGGTCACCTACAAACAAGCAAGATTTCTGGCTCTCACAGACCTGTAACTTCTTCTTTAAGAGGCTCCTCTGTCCTCCACTCGTTACCTGTATTAATGGCACCTGTTTGAACTTGTTGTCAGTATAAAAGACACCTGTCCACAACCTCAAACAGTCACACTCCAAACTCCACTATGGCCAAGACCAAAGAGCTGTCAAAGGACACCAGAAACAAAATTGTAGACCTGCACCAGGCTGGGAAGACTGAATCTGCAAGCAGCTTGGTTTGAAGAAATCAACTGTGGGAGCAATTATTAGGAAATGGAAGACATACAAGACCACTGATAATCTCCCTCGATCTGGGGCTCCACGCAAGATCTCACCCCGTGGGGTCAAAATGATCACAAGAACGGTGAGCAAAAATCCCAGAAGCACACGGGGGGACCTAGTGAATGACCTGCAGAGAGCTGGGACCAAAGTAACAAAGCCTACCATCAGTAACACACTACGCCGCCAGGGACTCAAATCCTGCAGCGCCAGACGTGTCCCCCTGCTTAAGCCAGTACATGTCCAGGCCCGTCTGAAGTTTGCTAGAGAGCATTTGGATGATGCAGAAGAGGATTGGGAGAATGTCATATGGTCAGATGAAACCAAAATATAACTTTTTGGTAAAAACTGAACTCGTTGTGTTTGGAGGACAAAGAATGCTGAGTTGCATCCAAAGAACACCATACCTACTGTGAAACATCATGCTTTGGGGCTGTTTTTCTGCAAAGGGACCAGGACGACTGATCCGTGTAAAGGAAAGAATGAATGGGGCCATGTATCGTGAGATTTTGAGTGAAAACCTCCTTCCATCAGCAAGGGCATTGAAGATGAAACGTGGCTGGGTTTTTCAGCATGACAATGATCCCAAACACACCGCCCGGGCAACGAAGGAGTGGCTTCGTAAGAAGCATTTCAAGGTCCTGGAGTGGCCTAGCCAGTCTCCAGATCTCAACCCCATAGAAAATCTTTGGAGGGAGTTGAAAGTCCGTGTTGCCCAGCGACAGCCCCAAAACATCACTGCTCTAGAGGAGATCTGCATGGAGGAATGGGCCAAAATACCAGCAACAGTGTGTGAAAACCTTGTGAAGACTTAGAGAAAACGTTTGACCTGTGTCATTGCCAACAAAGGGTATATAACAAAGTATAAACTTTTGTTATTGACCAAATACTTATTTTCCACCATAATTTGCAAATAAATTCATTAAAGATCCTACAATGTGATTTTCTGGATTTTTTTTTCTCATTTTGTCTGTCATAGTTGAAGTGTACCTATGATGAAAATTACAGGCCTCTCTCATCTTTTTAAGTGGGAGAACTTGCACAATTGGTGGCTGACTAAATACTTTTTTGCCCCACTGTACTTACATTTACATTTAAGTCATTTAGCAGACGCTCTTATCCAGAGCGACTTACAAAATGGTGCATTCACCTTATGATATCCAGTGGAACAACCACTTTACAATAGTGCATCTAAATATTTTAAGGGGGGGGGGGGTTAGAAGGATTACTTTATCCTATCCTAGGTATTCCTTAAAGAGGTGGGGTTTCAGGTGTCTCCGGAAGGTGGTGATTGACTCCGCTGTCCTGGCGTCGTGAGGGAGCTTGTTCCACCATTGGGGTGCCAGAGCAGCGAACAGTTTTGACTGGGCTGAGCGGGAACTGTGCTTCCTCAGAGGTAGGGGGGCCAGCAGGCTAGTGGTGGATGAACGCAGTGCCCTTGTTTGGGTGTAGGGCCTGATCAGAGCCTGAAGGTATGGAGGTGCCGTTCCCTTCACAGCTCCGTAGGCAATCACCATGGTCTTGTAGCGGATGCGAGCTTCAACTGGAAGCCAGTGGAGAGAGCGGAGGAGCGGGGTGACGTACTTAATAACATCTCTAGTTTTCCCTCCTGAGTTTTTCCTGAATGTGGTTCTTGTCAAGACTCAATGTACAGAATCAATGTACAGAATGTACGTTGAGACTATGGACATTATGTATTGATATTTGTTGCTTAGCCTACTGCATACATATTTACTAAACGGTACATTTTAAATAGTGTGTAGGACGATTAGTACACAGTATGTAGTTTTAGTAAGTAGTAGTCAAGACAGATTTTGGACACGGCCAATGTGTAGGTAGATTACTGTATTGACTCCACATTCACTGTCATTGACCAGTGTTCTTATGGCTCCTGAGGACAGTACGGTATATTGTCGCTAACAGGTTCTAAATCATTGCTGTTTAACCCGCCACTGTGGCAAGCACAGCTCCAATGGCTAGGACAGCACTGGTTCCTACAAAGAAGCGTGTCACTGATCAGGACTTGTTTCTTTGCGTCTTTTTCTACAACTGTGTATGTGTGTGTTATTCCACAGAAATACCAGTGGATAGTGGATCGTAGTCCTTCGTCCTATTATGTGATTGTTCCCTATACAGAAACCCTTTGAATTGCTCTTGAAATGTGATTTACTGTCCTACCCTGTGTTGCTAGGTACAGTATGTTTCTGTAGAATAAGCCATCTACTCACATGCATGTATTTTACTAACTCTACTGTACTCTACTGTACTCCACTAACCACTGAGTATTCCTCACTACAACCTGCGGGGATGGAAGGACATTTGATACATGTGTGCCTTAAAGAGAATGAGTAAAGAGAGAGATATTACTAAATATTGTGTGTGTGTGTGTGTGTGTGTGTGTGTGTGTGTGTGTGTGTGTGTGTGTGTGTGTGCGCGTGCGTGCGTGCGTGCGTGTGTGCGTGCGTGTGTGCGTGCTTGCTGTGTGTGCGACAGAACAGAAGGTAAGGTAGTGGTGAGAGCCTGCGACAGAACAGAAGGTAAGGTAGTGGTGAGAGCCTGCGACAGAACAGAAGGTAAGGTAGTGGTGAGAGCCTGTGGTCCACAGCAGAATGTTCTTCTTCGTTCACTAACTGTGGTCTTGCTCTGTGCAGAGGAACTAAAGGCAAGGACATCAACACCATCAAGTCCCTCAGGGTGCTGCGAGTCCTGAGGCCCCTGAAGACCATTAAACGACTGCCCAAGCTCAAGGTGACTACATCTGCCACCCGTCAACTCCTCTCTGACACAGCAGAGAAGCCGCTTCCATGACCGGTTGACACGTTGCACACACCCACAAACACGCACACGGACGCTGCAGCGGCAGACAGTGGATTCCCGAACTCGCAAGTGATTGTATGAGAGATAAGCTAATGGGAGAGGATGGCGTGATGTAATGACTGATATCCCCAGTGTCTATCTTCATATACCAGTTTATCATCCTCCACCCGGCGACTGTTTTTATTTGACAAATGAGAAAAATGCAAATCCGTCTCACTCTCATCAGGACCACAGCTCCAGCTCTGATATTGTCTGAACCAGTCTAGACCAAAGTAATTGATTTATGGAAAGGTAGTTGATCAGACAAAGGTCATGGATCGGACCAAAGACAGCAGCAAATCCTATGAATTGAATTGATGTGTGATTGAGATGATTGAGATTGATCAGGGTTGGCAGGGAGATAAGCCCACTACTCGCTAGCTCTGGTCCAGGGCATTACATGCTGCTTGCTGATGCTGAAGGCTCAGTGCTGAAGGCTCAGCATCAGCAAGCTGCACAAAATGCCCTGGACCAGAGCTAACCACTCTCATACAGTTAGATGCTTGGACAGTGGCATTTGTGACAGGTTGGTGGAAATACCTTACGTCGCAGAGCAGCTCTGTGAGTTACTGTCTTATTCATCCCCAGCTGATGCATATTCATTGGGCAGATTGCATACCTGCCATGACATCAAACCGCAAACCGAGTCATCAAACCGCAAACTGATCAACAGAGCGCTGTGAAGAGACTGTGTGTGCATGCTTGTGTGTGTGTGTGCGTATGTGTGTGCGGCCGGGTGTTTAAATGCATGTCAATGTGAGTTTGAGTGATTGTGTGTGTTTGTCTTCCCCTCCAGGCTGTGTTTGACTGCGTGGTCAACTCTCTGAAGAACGTGCTCAACATCCTCATTGTCTACATGCTCTTCATGTTCATCTTCGCTGTGATCGCTGTGCAGCTGTTCAAGGGCAAGTTCTTCTACTGCACCGACGAGTCTAAAGGTCTGGAGAAGGACTGCAGGTACATTACACACACTCTTAACCCTTACTAAATAAATACAGTACCAGTCAAAAGTTTGGACACAACTACTCATTCCAGGTGTTTCTTGATTTGTACTATTTTCTACATTGTAGAATAATAGTGAAGACATCAAAACTATAAAATAACACATGGAATCATGTAGTACAAAGAAATTCAAGGCACACCTGTTAATTGAAATGCATTCCAGGTGACTACCTCATGAAGCTGGTTGAGAGAATGCCAAGCGTGTGCAAAGCTGTCATCAAGGCGAATGGTGGCTACTTTGAAGAATCTCAACTATAAAATATATTTAGATTTGTTTAACACTTTTTTGGTTACTACATGATTCCACATGTGTTATTTCATAGTTTTGATGTCTTCACTATTATTCTACAGTGTAGAAAATAGTAAAAATAAAGAAAAACCCTTGAATGAGTAGGTGTGTCCAAACTTTTGAATGGTACTGTAGCTTGAGCCAATTTACCTACAGTATACTAATACAATATTGTGCTACTCTCTCTTTTTTGCTTTCTCTCTCTCTCTTCTCTCTTTCTCCTTTCTCTCGCTTACTTTTTCTCTCCCTCTCTCTCTCCGTCGTTCATCAGGGGTAAGTTTCTGGACTATGACCGGGATGACGTGGCTGCTCAGGATCGTGAGTGGAGAAAGTACGAGTTCCATTATGATAACGTGCTGTGGGCCTTCCTCACCCTCTTCACCGTCTCCACCGGGGAGGGCTGGCCAATGTGAGTAGCCCACACCTCACACCAGCCAATAAGCTGCGGAGAGTGGCTCAGGCCAGCCAATTACTGGAAAGAACCCAGTCACATAATCACAGGCTAGCCAATCACCTACACATCACCTGCTCACATAACCACAGGGTAGCCAGTCAGCTTCCCGGGTAGACGAGAGGGTTCCAACGGGGTCCATCAACCCCTATTGAATGTACAGAGTGTCCTTTACAAGACGAGCATCCCAATTGACATCCATTTCAGAGGCCAAAGTGCCAATGATATGGAGGAAATGAATGCTCTCTGGGGGATGCTAGGTGGGGTGAGCTTCAGTGGGAGGTGTCTGTATATATGTGTGTATGTATGTATGTGTGTGTGTATATGTGTGTGTTTCTGATTGTGTGCATGCTTGCATTGCGTTAATGTTCAGGAGGAGACAGCGCTAGTCAGAGCTACAGTATGTCCCTCATCATTACCCTGATTTATATGGCATGTAGAATCTTCACGGTGTTGGAGTGTCTTATGCGCTCTCCTCAGCTAGTCAGTCATTATTCATCGCTCTCTCTCCCCCCTCTCTCGTTCTCTCTTTCTCTTTCCATATCATTAATCCCAAGTAATAATGCAGGGCTACGTGGTATGAGTTATGTAAAATGAGTTAACTAGCTGTTAGATGAATCCTTAAATCATAATGTCTCTATTCCCTGTAACCCAGCGACTAGGGCTTGAGAAGGAATAGCACATCTCTTCACTGTAAACCCCATTACTCAAAACCTTTGTGGAAACCCGTTGCACTACAATATCAGAGTACAGGTACAGACATTTTCTAACTCAATATGTTTTAGTTACATAATAAATATATCTTCTAAACTTCATATTTTTTGGTGCAGTAAGTGTAACGGGCGTCGTAAGGATTGGACCAAGGTGCAGCGGGAACGTGTATACTCATCTTCTTTATTCATTCAAAAGAAGGAAAAACAAACAAATCACGTATACAAAACAATGAACGCCACTAAACAGTCCTGTCAGGTACACAGACACAAAACAGGAAACAACTACCCACAACATCCCAAAGAAAAACACCCCTCTTAAATAGGACCTTCAATTAGAAGCAACTAGGAGCAGCTGCTTCCAATTGAAGGTCAACCCCATAAACTAAACATAGAACTAGACATACTAGAAAAACATAGAAATATACTAACATAGAACATAGCCCAAAAACCCCGGAACACTCTAAACAAACACCCCTCTTACATAATAACATAGCCCAACAAACCCCGAACCACATAAAACAAACACCCCCTGCCACGTCCTGACCAAACTACAATAACAAATAACCCCTTTACTGGTCAGAACGTGACAGTAAGTGCGTTTCTTCATGTTGTTCATTACTACAAAGAAAGATCTTCTAAATGACCAAAATGTAAACGGAACTTTAAAATATATATTTTTTTTATAATTTACTTGAAAAACATCATAAATGTTTAATGATGAAAAAATATACACTGCTCAAAAAAATAAAGGGAACACTTAAACAACACAATGTAACTCCAAGTCAATCACACTTCTGTGAAATCAAACTGTCCACTTAGGAAGCAACACTGATTGACAATAAATTTCACATGCTGTTGTGCAAATGGAATAGACAACAGGTGGAAATTATAGGCAATTAGCAAGACACCCCCAATAAAGGAGTGGTTCTGCAGGTGGGGACCACAGACCACTTCTCAGTTCCTATGCTTCCTGGCTGATGTTTTGGTCACTTTTGAATGCTGGCGGTGCTTTCACTCTAGTGGTAGCATGAGACGGAGTCTACAACCCACACAAGTGGCTCAGGTAGTGCAGCGCATCCAGGATGGCACATCAATGCGAGCTGTGGCAAGAAGGTTTGCTGTGTCTGTCAGCGTAGTGTCCAGAGCATGGAGGCGCTACCAGCAGACAGGCCAGTACATCAGGAGATGTGGAGGAGGCCGTAGGAGGGCAACAACCCAGCAGCAGGACCGCTACCTCCGCCTTTGTGCAAGGAGGAGCAGGAGAAGCACTGCCAGATCCCTGCAAAATGACCTCCAGCAGGCCACAAATGTGCATGTGTCTGCTCAAACGGTCAGAAACAGACTCCATGAGGGTGGTATGAGAGCCCGACGTCCACAGGTGGGGGTTGTGCTTACAGCCCAACACCGTGCAGGACGTTTGGCATTTGCCAGAGAACACCAAGATTGGCAAATTCGCCACTGGCGCCCTGTGCTCTTCACAGATGAAAGCAGGTTCACACTGAGCACATGTGACAGACGTGACAGAGTCTGGAGACGCCGTGGAGAACGTTCTACTGCCTGCAACATCCTCCAGCATGACCGGTTTGGCGGTGGGTCAGTCATGGTGTGAGGTGGCATTTCTTTGGGGGGCCGCACAGCCCTCCATGTGCTCGCCAGAGGTAGCCTGACTGCCATTAGGTACCGAGATGAGATCCTCAGACCCCTTGTGAGACCATATGCTGGTGCGGTTGGCCCTGGGTTCCTCCTAATGCAAGACAATGCTAGACCTCATGTGGCTGGAGTGTGTCAGCAGTTCCTGCAAGAGGAAGGCATTGATGCTATGGACTGGCCCGCCTGTTCCCCAGACCTGAATCCAATTGAGCACATCTGGGACATCATGTCTCGCTCCATCCACCAACGCCACGTTGCACCACAGACTGTCCAGGAGTTGGCGGATGCTTTAGTCCAGGTCTGGGAGGAGATCCCTCAGGAGACCATCCGCCACCTCATCAGGAGCATGCCCAGGTGTTGTAGGGAGGTCATACAGGCACTTGGAGGCCACACACACTACTGAGCCTCATTTTGACTTGTTTTAAGGACATTACATCAAAGTTGGATCAGCCTGTAGTGTGGTTTTCCACATTAATTTTGAATGTGACTCCAAATCCAGACCTCCATGGGTTGATAAATTGGATTTCCATTGATTATTTTTGTGTGATTATGTTGTCAGCACATTCAACTATGTAAAGAAAAAAGTATTTAATAAGATTATTTCTTTCATTCAGATCTAGGATGTGTTGTTTAAGTGTTCCCTTTATTTTTTTGAGCAGTATATAATGTAAACATTTACTTAACTAACCTCTGCCTAAACAAATTATACTTTATATGTGATATTACCTAAAGAAAATTGAGTTGCTTGAACTCAAATCAAATCAAATGTTGAGAGAAAAAATAAATAATTGTACTTACTAAGAATTTTGAGCAAATGTAATTTTTAACCCTTTGCTATGAGACTCAAAATTGAACTCAGGTGCATCCTGTTTCCATTGATCATCCTTGAGATGATTCTACAACTTGATTGGAGTCCACCGGTGGTAAATTAAATTGATTGGACACGATTTGGAAAGGCACACACCTGTCTATATTAGGTCCCACAGCTCACAGTGCATGTCAGAGATAAAACCAAGCCATGAGGTTGAAGGAATTGTCCGTAGAGCTCCGAGACAGGATTGTATCGAGGCACAGATCTGGCGAAGGGTACCAAAAAGTGTCTGCTGCATTAAAGGTCTCCAAGAACACAGTGGCCTCCATCATTCTTAAATGGAAGAAATTTGGAACCACCAAGACTCTTCCTAGAGCTGGCTGCCCGGCCAAACTGAGCAATCGGTGGAGAAGGGCCTTGGTCAGGGAGGTGACCAAGAACCCGATGGTCACTCTGACAGTGCTCTAGAGTTCCTCTGTGGAGATGGGAGCACCTTCCAGAAGGACAACCATCCCTGCAGCACTCCACCAATCAGGCCTTTATGGTATAGTGGCCAGACGGAAGCCATTCCTCAGTAAAAGGCACATGACAGCCCGATTGGAGTTTGCCAAAAGGCACGTAAAGACTCTCAAACCATGAGAAACATGATTCTCTGCTCTGATAAAACCAAGATTGAACTCTTTGGCCTGAATGCCAAGCGTCATGTCTGGAGGAAACCTGGCACCATCCCTACGGTGATGCATGGTGGTGGCAGCATCATACTGTGGGAATGTTTTTCAGTAGCAGGAACTGTGAGACTAGTTAGGATCGAGGGAAAGATGAACAGAGCAAAGTACAGAGAGATCCTTGATGAAAACCTGCTCCAGAGCGCTCAGGACCTCAGACTGGCACTAAGGTTTACATTCCAACAGGACACTGACCCTGAGCACACAGCCAAGACAACGCAGGAGTGGCTTCGGGACTAGTCTCTGAATGTCGTTGAGTGGCCGATTGAACCCGATCGAACATCTCTGGAGAGACCTGAAAATAGCTGTGCATCAACGCTCCCCATCCAACCTGACAGAGCTTGAGAGGATCTGCAGAGAAGAATGGGAGAAACTCCCCGAATACAGATGTGCCAAGCTTGTAGCGTCATACCCAAGACGACTCAATGCTATAATCGCTGCCAAAGGTGGAATGTGAAATAGTCAAGAGGTATAAATTCTTTCTGAAGGCACTGATAAGGATACAGTATGTGTTGTACAAGCATGTTGTGAAATAAAATGGTGAACCTGGAGAACTTTCTATTATTCCATGCTTTATAATAATACTCCCTGCTGTACTCAGTTATGGGAGGTGACAGATCAATATTGGACATGCTTTGTTCCAGTAAATGTATAGAATTTTATTTCACAACATGCTTGTACAACTCATATCCTTATCAGTTCCTTCAGAAAGTATTTACACCCCTTGACTTTTTTCACATTTTGTTGTGTTACAGCCTGAATATAATATAAATTACATTTAGATTGTGTGTCACTGGCCTACACACAATACCTCATAATGTCAAAGTGGAATTATGTTTTTAGAATTTTTTACAAATTAATAAAAAATTTGGAAATGTCTTGAGTCAGTAAGTGTTCAACCCTTTTGTTATGGCAAGCCTAAATAAGTTCAGGAGTAAATATTTCCTTAACAAGTCACATAATAAGTTGCATGGACTCACTCTGTGTGCAATAATAGTGTTTAACATGATTTTTGAATGACTACCTCATCTCTGTACCCCACAGATACAATTATCTGTAAGATCCCTCGGTCGAGCAGTGAATTTCAAACACTGATTCAACCACAAAGACCAAGGAAGTTTTCCGTTGCCTCACAAAGAAGGGCACATAAAAATAAGCACGTTGAATATCCCTTTGAGCATGGTGAAGTTGTTAATTACATTATGGATGGTGGAGCAATACACCCAGTCACTACAAGATACAGGCGTCCTTCCTAACTCAGTTGCTGCAGAGGAAGGAAGGCCGACAGTGACTTTTAAACAGTTACATAGTTGAATGGCTGTGATAGGAGAAAACTGAGGATGGATCAACAACATTGTAGTTACTCCACAAAACTAACCAAAATGGCAGAGTGAAAAGAAGAAATCCTTACAGAATGCAAATATTCCAAAACATGCAAGCAATAATGCACTAAAGTAAAACGGCAAAGAAATTAGCTTCATGTCCTGAATACAAAGCGTTACGTTTGGGGCGAATCCAAACCAACACATCACTATTTTCAATCATGGTGGTGGCTGCATCATGTTATGGGTATGCTTCTCACGGGCAAGGACAAGGGACATTTCTAAAAATAAAAATTAACGCAACAGTGCTAAGTACAGGCAAAATCCTAGCGGAAAACCTGGATCAGTCTGCTTTCCAAGAGACACTGTGAGACAAATTCACATTTCAACAAGACAATAACCAAACCTAAAACACAAGGCCATTGTCTTGCTTACCAAGACAATATTCAATGTTCCTGAGTGGCCTAGTTACAGTTTTGGCTTAAAATCGTCTTGACAATCTATGGCAAGACTTGAAAATGGCTGTCTAGCAATGATAAACAAAGAACTTGACAGAGCTTGAAGAATTTTATGAAGAAGAATGTGCAAATATTGCACAATCAAGGTGTGCGAAGCTCTTAGATACTTACCCAGAAAGACTCACAGCTGTAATCGCTACCAAAGGTGATTCTAACATGTATTGACTCAGGGGTGTAAATACTTATGTATATAGAAGATTTCTGTATTTCATTTCCAATACATTTGCAAAAAAAAGAAAATCACTTTGTCATTATGCCATATTGTGTGTAGATGGGTGGGAAAAAATTGACAACACAACAAAATGTGGAATAAGTCAAGGGGCATGAATACTTTCTGAAGGCACTGTATGTGCCCTCCCTTGCCTGCCACCTGTATTGGCTATAACAATTAAGCTGTTAGGATAGGATAAACTGTAATGTCCTCCAGAGGGAAATTGTCTTAGACACCCAATATTGCTGTATACAAAAGCACTGTACATTACTTAACATATGCACAATAGTTGCATGTTTGTCTTCTTAGTTCAGTGTAATTGGCATTGTCTCATGTTTGTGTAGACCTGGGGTGAAGTTTCCTCTAGATATGGTTCTAGGATCAGCTTCCCCACCCCCAATCCTAACCCTAACCATTAGTGTGAAAAATGCGAAACTGACACAAGTTCAGCCACTAGGGCCACATTTACCCTGCCCCTTTTCACCTATAAATGCCTCTGTGTTTGCCTGTTCTCTCCAGGGTCCTAAAGCATTCTGTGGATGCCACCTATGAGGACCAGGGTCCCAGCCCAGGCTTCCGTATGGAGACCTCTATCTTCTATGTGGTCTACTTTGTGGTCTTTCCCTTCTTCTTTGTCAACATCTTTGTGGCTCTCATCATCATCACCTTCCAGGAACAGGGAGACAAGGCCATGTCAGAGTGTAGTCTGGAGAAGAACGAGGTACACAAACACACACACAAACACACACACACACACACCTTCCAGGAGAATGGAGACAAGGCCATGTCAGAGTGTAGTCTGGAGAAGAACGAGGTACACAAACACACACACAAACACACACACACACACACCTTCCAGGAGAATGGAGACAAGGCCATGTCAGAGTGTAGTCTGGAGAAGAACGAGGTACACAAACACACACACAAACACACACACACACACACCTTCCAGGAGAATGGAGACAAGGCCATGTCAGAGTGTAGTCTGGAGAAGAACGAGGGACAATATGCTGTCTGAACACACGCAATCACACACAGAGAGAGAAAGACACCAGATACACACAAACACACACACATGGAGAGAAAAACACACACACATACACACACACACAAACACTGAAAACTAGTTGCCTTGTACCCAAAAGGTACTTTTTGATTCAACTTGCACAGACAGTTATTAATACAAGGCCAAGTCATTCCTGCCAGTCCTCTGTTGAAACCGGCCCAGTGTTGGATCTCTCAACACCTGTCACAGCACCTGTGGACTTATTTCAGCTGATTTCCATGCTAGCCTGTTTTTTCCCTCAAAACACATCAACACAAAAGAACAGCAACACACCAGTGAAGCAACCAGCCCAGTGTAGTCCATCCAGCTCTCTCTATTTCCTACATCATAGAGAGTTTCACTTAGTGTGTCTCAAATGGCACCCTATTGCATGAATGGTGCACTATAAAGGGAATAGGGTGCCACTTGGGACACAGATTCTGTGCTTCAGGTTGGTAAACTACTGGCGAGTGATCAGAGAGACTGGTTTTGCTACCTTGTGTCAAGATATTAAACACGTCTGGAAACTGTTGGGATGCATGCCAGAGCCTGTGGGACATTAGTTTGATGTTTTTCATTTAATTGTACCTTGGTCCTTACTAGGGTTGCAAAATTCCCGGAACTTCCAATAAATTCCCTAGTTTTCCCAAACTCCTGATTGAAAAAAAAAAGAAAGTGGATTTCTTCAAAGTTCCCGGAATTTTGTAGCCTTCGTTGTTACTTTATGTTTTGCTTTTTTTTATACTAATTATCAGGGTTTGAACAATATCAGATCTGATTAGGGAGATGAGTGAGTTTCACAAACTCTTACATAAGATACTTCTAAGATAATTTTATAATGATTTTTTTATGTACTTTGTTCCCTCCCTCCCTCTATCCTGCCTCATCCCTCTTTGTCTCCCTCCGTCCCTCCCACCTCCAACACAGAGAGCTTGTATTGACTTTGCCATCAACGCCAAGCCTCTGACGCGCTACATGCCAGCAGACAAGCAGTCGTTCCAGTATAAGATGTGGAAGTTTGTGGTGTCGCCGCCCTTTGAGTACTCCATCATGACCATGATTGCACTCAACACTGTGGTGCTGATGATGAAGGTCAGTGGTGGTTGTGAAATCTGATCCTCGATCTGTTGTAAGGGAAAATGTCTACCTTGAGCGGGATAACTTTTGGGAGAGGGTTTTGGAATGAGTAAGCAGTATAATTTGGAAGGATACGTTAAACATATCCATTGTTGACGTACAAGCTAGTTTTAGGAGCAGCTTCTCTGTTGCTAATACCCTTAACTACATGGCTGATCCAGCTGGCTTATCTCCAGGTGTTGACCTGTACAGGTCTGTCAGACTGAGGGACGGTGTTTTACACACAAACACACACACACACACACACAGACAGCACACAGTAGTGTAGAGTACGATGTTAACATAGCATTCCATAAAATAAATCAATGTTTAACATGCTGAGAGTACAATGCACTGATGCATAGAGAATATTCTTATCTTGCTGCCCATTCATTCAGTTGGCTGTCTCAAACAAAGGACTGGGTAACGCATCATGTACAGTGATAATGGCGCCGGAGGGGATGGCTGCCGTTTTACGGGCTCCTAACCAACTGTGCTATTTTGTTTGTTTTTTCGCCTTGTTTGGAACTAATTTTGTACATAATGTTGCTGCTACCCTCTCTTATGCCCCAAAAAAGCTTCTGGACATCAGTACAGTGATTACTCACCTCGAAGTGGACGAAGATTGTTTCTTTAATGAGTCTGACACGAATGATATACTGCTTTGTCGAGACAAGGCCCAAATCCCTGTCATGCGCGTGAAGAAAAGATGGAGAAAAAAGGGGAGGAGGGCGCGGTGCCTTGTAAGAATTCGCAGACGAATAGGTAAATCACCACTTCCCTCTGTATTATTGGCCAACGTGCAATCATAGGAAAACTAACTGGACGATCTACGATTAAACTATCCTACCAACGGGACCTTGAAAACTGTAATATCTTATGTTTCGCCGAGACGTGGCCGAACGACGACACGGATAATATAGAGCTGGCTGGCTTCTTCGTGCATCGGCAGGACAGAGCAGCTACGTCTGGTAAGACGAGGGGCCGGGGTATGTGTCTATTTGTCAGTAACTGCTGGTGTGCAATGTCTAATATTAAAGATGTCTCGAGGTATTGCTCGCCTGAGGTAGAATACCTCATGATAAGCTGTAGACCACACTACCTACAGTACCAAGAGAGTTCTCATCTATATTATTTGTAGCTATCTATTTACCACCACAAACTGATGCTCGCACTAAGACCACACTCAACGAGCTGTATAAGTCCATAAGCAAACAAGAAAAACTGCACATCTAGAAGCGGCGCTCCTACTTGCCGGGGACATTATTTCAGGCAAACTTAAATCCATTTTACCTCATTTCTACCAGCATGTCACCTTTACTGGGGCCCCTCAGGGGTACATGCTTAGTCCCCTCCTGTACTGCCTGTTCACTCACAACTGCGTGTCCAAGCACGACTCCAACACCATCATTAAGTTTGCTGAAGACACAACAGTTGTAGGCCTGATCACCAACAACAATGAGACAGCCTATAGGGAGGAGGTCAGAGACCTGGCAGTGCGGTGCCAGGACAACAACCTCTCCCTCAATGTGAGAAAGACAAAGGAGCTGATCGTGGACTACAGGAAAAGGAGGGCCGAACAGGCCCCAATTAACATTGACGGTGCTGAAGTGGAGTGGGTCGAGAGTTTCAAGTTCCTTGGTGTCCACATCACCAACGAACTATCATGGTCCAAACACACCAAGACAGTTGTGAAGAGGGCACGACAACACCTTTTCCCCCTCAGGAGACTGAAAAGGTTTGGCATGGGTCCCCAGATCCTCAAGAAGTTCTACAGCTGCACCATTGAGAGGATCCTGACTGGTTGCATCACCGCCTGGTATGGCAACTGCTCGGCATTTGACCGTAAGGCGCTCCGGAGGGTAGTGCGTACGGCCCAGTACATCACTGGGGCCAAGATTCCTGACATCCAGGATCTACAGTATATACTAGTCGCTGTCAGAGGAAGGCCCCAAAAAATTGTCAAAGACTCCAGTCACCCAAGTCACAGAATGTTCTCTCTGCTACCACACGGCAAGCAGTACTGGAGCGCCAAGTCTAGGACCAAAAGGCTCCTTAACAGCTTCTACCCACAAGCCATAAGACTGCTGAACAATTTATCAAGTGGCCACCCGGACTTGTGTACTATAGGTGTGTGTGGGTGTGCGTGTGACAGATTGACAGAAAGATGAGGAAAGAGGGGAAGGATCACTTTCACAAGTATTGCAATGGTACAGTATGTCTGTAGGACATTGGAAATGGGCATGCCCATTATCATTTCACTCATGTTCAGTGGGAGTGAAAGTTGACCTCTGACGTCTTCCTGACCTCTGCCCTCAGTTTCACGGTGCTCCGGAGCTGTACGAGGCCATGCTGAAGTACCTGAACATCGTGTTCACAGCTCTCTTCACACTGGAGTGCATCCTCAAGATCATCGCTTTTGGACCACTGGTGAGCCTGCATCTGTCACGACTTCCGCCGAAGTCGGCCCCTCTCCTTGTTCGGGCGGCATTCGGCGGTCGACGCCACCGGCTTACTAATCACCACCGATCTATGTTTCCCTGTTCGTTTTGTTTTGTCTTAATTATTACACACCTGTTTTCTATTCCCTGATTATGTTCCTTATTCAACCCTCTGGTTTCCCTTTCTGTCTTGTCCGTGATTGGTCATGTTTAGTGGTTGTTGGAGGCGTTTCTCCCAGCCCTGTTATTTTGCTGTGGGAGAATTTTTGATTGTGTTTTTTGAGTAAACACGTTTGTTTGCACTTATCCCTGTGTCCTGCGCCTGACTCCATTATAATGGTCCGTGATTCTGTAACGCTTTCGTTTAGTGAAGTATCGTAGTCAGGCGCAGGACACAGGGATGAGCTCAAACAAACATGTTTACTCAAAAAACACAATCAAAAATTCTCCCACAGCAAAATAACAGGGCTGGGAGAAACGCCTCCAACAACCACTAAACATGACCAATCACGGACAAGACAGAAAGGGAAACCAGAGGGTTGAATAAGGAACATAATCAGGGAATAGAAAACAGGTGTGTAATAATTAAGACAAAACAAAACGAACAGGGAAACATAGATCGGTGGTGACTAGTAAGCCGGTGACGTCGACCGCCAAATGCCGCCCGAACAAGGAGAGGGGCCGACTTCGGCGGAAGTGGTGACAGCATCGCTCCATACACAGCTGGAAATGGTCACTGTCTATCCAAGCATTTGGGAAGATAGGCTGTAGACTACTTTGGAATCACTAAAGGTGTCCTTTTTGGGAAAAATAGATAACTCTGGTTGGAGTACCACACACAAAAAAGGTGCTATCTAGAACATAAAAGGGTTCTTTGGCTGTCCCCATAGGAGAACCCTTTGAAGAACCTATGTTGGTGCCAGGTACAGTAGAACCCTTTTGATTCCAAGTAGTACCCTTTCCTCAGAGGGTTTTTACATGGAACCCAAAATGGTTCTACCTGGATGAGGACAGCCGAAGAACCATTTTGGAACCCTTTTTGCTAAGAGTGCAAGGTTGGAAAGAGAGAGAAACAGAGAGGCAGAGATAGAAAAAGGGTGACGTCGGGACAGAGTGATAAAGAGAGAGCCTTTGTGAGAACGTTGGTAGACTTTGGGTGTTGATGGATGTGGGACATTTTGAGGAAAAGGGGAGGGGGAATAGGATGAGGGTAAGCTGGCAAGCCTTTAGCAAGAGCCACGGGGGGAGAGCTGTGTGTGTGCATGACCCGAGCATGCATGCGTGTGTGTGTGTTGGGGATGACGCAACAGCTTCAGATGAGAGGATGAGGGTGGGAAGGTAAAGCAGAGGTGTGGGAGGGAGGGAGGGAGGGAGGGAGGGATAAATATCCCAGGCAGCGCCGGGCCGTCTGGTCCCTCAGCGAGGCATTTCATCTTCAGCTTCATCCCCACTTACCAGGCTCATGTATTAAATGGCTTTTCTCACACACCGCTTACCTCCACCTGTTCAGCACTTAGTACAGACGGATGGGCCTGCCTCCCCGCTCCCTCGCTCTCTGTCCCCCCCTCTCTCTTTCTGCCTGCCTTTCTTTCTCTCTCTCTCTCTCTCTCTCTCTCTCTCTCTCTCTCTCTCTCTCTCTCTCCAGGAGCCTCGTCCATTTTAAACCTTGGCTTCTCTAATCGTTGTGTTCCCCAGGAGGAGCATACGCTCACTGCCATGCCACCTGACAGATTAGGATGTCTGTGCCACTGTTTGGAAGCATCTGAGTGTGTGGGGAGGGGTGTGGTGTTTGCACCTTACATGGGGATAGGCAGGAGTAATTGAGTGCTTGAGTTCTCTAACTTGAGGACAAAACTCGATCTTTAACCAGAGATCTTTTTTTCTTCTTCAAATACTGTAAAACTATTTGGTCTAAATGTTATCTTGAAGACAGCATTCATTTAATCTGACTGTTCAATTTGTACTTGTGCATTTGGTGGACACAACAAAAAAATAAACCAAGCCAAGCATCACAGTTTTGCTCCCAAAATTCCCTTTCCCCTCCATGTCTCACTCACTCGATAGTGTTCTGACCGCTTCCTACAGAAATAAATTCCTATAGAAACGGATCTAACTAATGGGATACACGAGTTACATTCCTTGGACGGAAGACAGTTTTATCACAAATTCTAAAGGAACTGGTTGACTGAAGTAGGGAAATACAGTATGTGTTCCAACACTGAGCTACAGTTTTGGAATAATTGTGTTATTTTCCGTTTATTGGCGACATTGCGGTTGTCACTAGTTACCACAGCCACAAAGTCAAATTGTCTATATCGTAAAAATCCATGAAAACAAACATTTGCTTTTTAGTCAACATTTTTGGTTTAGGCTTAAGGTTAACAGTGTGGTTAAGGTCAGGGTAAGTCAGATTTGAAGATTTTAAGAAGCAAAATTATAGATACCATCAGCGTTTATGACTTTGTGCTTGTAGTAACTAACGTTAGTGACGACCCTACTTTGCGAACTGCTAGTGACATTTAGAATTGGTTAGCCCAGGCTATTACCCTAAACATGAACACGTTCCACGCTGACAATATGCAGAAACATTAGTTTGATAAAGACAGAGTGTATTTTCATCAGAATCATTAAGCCTAGGCATACTCTCCAAACAGATGTTCTGGACATAATTCATCCCCATGCAGTGTTCAATGTGGAATTGCAACCCAGTATCACAGATTATACATGAAATAGGCATTTGAGGCAGCTTTTAATGAGTTGGTTTGAATTTCATTAAAGGGCCGTCCAGGTGGATGAATTATCTTGGCAAGGTAGAAATGCTCACTGACAGGGATGTACATTTAAGAGAAATAAGCTTTGTGTACATATGGAACATTTCTGATATCTTTTATTTCAGCTCATGAAACATGGGACCAACACTTTACATGTTGCGTTTTATATTTTTTGTTCAGTTTAATATAACAAGTTGATATTACAGTTTCAATAAATTAATCTTAAACGGCACTTTTTTTTTATTTTATTGCAATTAGGATTTGTTACCTGTAAAAGGTTATGATAAATTAGGCATTGTTGCTCACTGTTGGCATATAGATAATTGCGCAATTTTTTATTCTAAAAATAGATTTTTTAATTATTGGAGTACTTGAGTACTCTAAAAAATAATAATGAGAGTACTCGAACAGTCAAAAAAGGCCCAATGCCCATCCCAAGTCTGTAGGACTGTGTGGGAGTGTAAGCCTGTTTGTGCATGTCAGCGAGTTAGTGACACACTGTAGGCTATAGATGGACGGCCATTTAATGAAACTCAGACCAACGCATTAAACGCCGCCTCATTTGAGGAGCTTAGAAGACATGCTCTGTAGAGAGTGGCCTGAGAAAAAAGCATTTGAAGAGCAAGGGTTTGGTACTAATTACAATAAAACCTCTTTATCCTTCTCTCTCTCCCTCCCTCTCTCTCTCTCCTCTCTCTTCTTCTCTCTTCCCCTGTTTGCAGAATTACCTGAAGGCAGCCTGGAACGTGTTTGACTTTGTGACAGTTTTGGGGAGTATCACGGACATCTTGGTCACAGAGATTAAGGTAAGTTCTGCTACCATGTCCCTATGTAGTTTCTTACTTTCTGTAAGAGCTGCTACAGTACAATGTGCCCATTCAACTTCTTATATGTAAAGACATCAGCCAAAAAGGGATACTCCTATATGCTGTCCTGCTTGTATGACTTCACTCATAATAACTTTACTCCTTGAAGGAGGATGTTTTCAATGGAAAGTCATTTCACAAGGTTTAACCCAGTTACAGTACTGGTGGTGAGGTAATCAGTTGAAGTCAACAGCAGATCCACCTAGAGAGCTGATGGGGATAGCTGAGAGCTTCCTGCCGGGACTGAGTACTCAGTGTCTCATGCTGGATGGATTAGTATGGAGCTGGGGACAGACTGAAGTGGCGGGTAGAGTCTGAAATGGGGATCAAGAAAAGCCTCTGTGTAGATTGCAGCACAGTAGCACTAAAGTGGATTGGAGTAGTCCGTTTTACTGTTTAACGCTCTTTGTGGAAGAAGTCTCTTTTTTTGTAGGATTTCTCTCCACGTCACTGTCAGTCTTTTTCTTCTCTCTCTCTCTCTCTCTCTGTTTTTTCTCTCTTTCTGTCGCTGTGTTTCCATCTTCTGCTATGATTTTACTGGCGCCTGCCCTTTGCCATCACTCTGCCAACCTCTGCCTCCTCTCTGACACTATGGGCCGCTCTAGACGGTAAGTGACTTTTCTTGTTCCCGCTGCTTTTGACTGTTCCCTTGGTGGCCAGTCTATCTTTTGGTCTTGGTCCTAACTTTTTCCTTAATCCTTGTATGTTATGTGGTGCAATAGTTATTTGATTACTTGAAGCAGTTACATAAATGGATAGGTAGACACTCTTCACTTCACAGAAAATGGATCTGCTTCACTGAGCCCCTTTGCTAACCTCAGCCATTCTTAGTGTAACCCAGATCTGTTCCAGGACCAGTATGAATGTTACGGTTTGTGTCTCCTCCTGCAGGACAAGCTGATCAACCTGAGTTTCCTGAGGCTTTTCAGGGCGGCCAGGCTCATCAAGCTATTGAGGCAGGGCTATACCATCCGCATCCTGCTGTGGACCTTTGTCCAGTCCTTCAAGGTGAGTCACTGACCCCTGACCTCTTAGAGTTGAGAATAACATGCTATTCATCTGATCAAATGAATGAATGTTAGGCCTATTCGTTATGTTGCAATAACCGTAAGCACATCGAACTGTAAGCGGAAGTAAAGAAATACAATAAGGACATGTTTTGGGTTGCTTTCATATAATGGATCTTTGGATTGATGATGATGTTCATTTGGAGTCTTAAAGAAGTTTGTTCTATGGAGCCTCTCATAAACGTTTTGTCGTACAGAGAACAAGGGCACTGACAGCAATAGTTCATCTGATAGCAGGTTAAATGTGGGGTGATGAGAGATTTTAAGCTCCTATGAAAACGGATCGTTTTCATGGGCTTAGACCCAAGCCACCCCCTGTACCCGGAATTTGAACTACTCCCCTCTGGGTGCAGGTATAGGGCACCCCTCGTCAGGAAAAACAGAACTAGACAATCATTCGTGCCAGGTGTGATATCCCTCCTAAATAGCTCAGGCTAATGTTCCTATCGACCCAGTAACGCCAGCAGGCTCGTCTCTTTTTATTGGTTACATGACACTGCAACAAAAATTCCCCATGGGGACAATAAAGTCAGTAAAGTAAAGTAGAGATAGATGCTGCAGTGTAAAAAGGTGGCTCTTTAGTTACAATGAATGTTTACCCGTCCCTTGTCTGGGATATACATATGTGAATAAGGAAATCAACTCTGCGGCTAAAGTTGGCTGCTCTGTCCCCTAATTGAGACTATTAAACCTCACTGGGATTTTAATTTCTCTTGGGTGTATGTGTTTTCTATTTCCAGGCCCTACCTTACGTCTGCCTCCTCATCGCTATGCTCTTCTTCATCTATGCCATCATCGGCATGCAGGTGAGTAATACCACACACACACACGCTGCTCTTTAACATATGGATCCAACCTTTCGAGTTGATTGCTCATTTAAACGGAAGCCATGGAGATAGACAAAATTGTAAAAATGCTGAATTGTATGCACAATGAGGGTGTTCCCTCCACTAGATTAGCATGGCATTGTAAATCAATGGTAATTGTGTCTTCTGGTAACAGAGCCGTCGTTTAATCAGCGATGCTGTTTAATGACTATGGTGCCCCGGAGGGCTTGATCAGGATACCCCCCCCCATAATTAGTGACAAACTTAACACCAACAGAAGCTTATCTGGCTTTGTTAGCATCAGGACTAACTGTGCGTCCAAAATGGCACGCTTTTCACTATGCGGTGCACTACATACCCCATGGGTCCTGGTCAAAAGTAGTGCGCTATAGAGGGAATATCAAAAGTAGTGCACTATATTGGGAATAGGGTGCCATTTGGGATGTACACTATAAGTGTAGATTTGTGTAGGATAGAGGACGTCGCCATGCCTTTGGATTCTCTTGTTATTAGATGATCAACATCTCTAGATAGCTATACAGCATAATCACTATGCCTTCCGTACTCTATGCTTCACCCCCCACACACACACACACACACACACACACACACACACACACACACACACACACACACACACACACAGTCTTCTGCCTACCCTGGCACGATTTAAGAAAAATACTGATTCCTGGCAAAAGTGGCTAATGTGTTTTTGGGAGATAACATTACATTACCTCATATCAAATCCTGCAAATGCTGATACATTCAGCTCTAGCTCTTCCTTATACAAATCACTCGCCCATTGCTTACTCACACGTACTGTATGTGCGTTTGAAATGGCACCATATCCCATACATAGTGCACTACTTCCTACCAGGACCCATAGAGCTCTGGTTAAAAGGCACGCACTATATAGGGAATAGGGGCCCATTTGGGACGTAACCATAGTTAGAGGGATTCCCTGTTTGCTAACTGCCGGCCCTTTCTGCTTCCTTCAGGTGTTTGGAAACATTGAGCTGAATGAGGAATCGGCCATCAACCACCACAACAACTTCCAGACCTTCTTCCAGGCTCTGATGCTTCTGTTCAGGTGACCATGCCTCCACATTCTCCATATTCTTCCTGTTCTATTAGACGTTTTCTCACGTATCTGTCTGTTCTTTATATTCCAAAGTAATGTAGTAAAATAGACATGTAGTTCCTTATGCCCATGGTGGTGTTTGTGATGGATTTACTGTGTAGTTTCCAATGATGTGTATATGTTTATATATACCATGTGTGTGTGTGTGTCTCTGTGTGTGTCGCAGGAGTGCAACAGGCGAGGCGTGGCATGAGATCATGCTGTCGTGTCTGAGTAACCGTCCGTGTGATAAACTGTCAGGGTCTGGAGGGAAGGAGTGTGGCAGTGACTTCGCTTACTTCTACTTTGTCTCCTTCATCTTCCTCTGCTCCTTCCTGGTCAGTATGGGCCATCGCAAATGAATGACCATTCAGAATGTCCAATGTCCAAGGAATGACCAATGATCAGCAATGAATAACCGTTCAGTATACAGTCACGTACAGTATCTCCTCACACATGCATGCACGTTACCTACACAGTGCTCACCTGCGCTCTCTTACTCTGATGAAAGGGTCCAATTATTATTGGTTAGTCCCTTCTTGTTGGCCAGTTGAGTCTTCTCTGTCACTGTGATACAATGTTGTTGACCACAACTTGACCACTGCGATGGAAACTCTTACCTCCCACCTCTCCACCTCCCTCTTTCTCCCTCCAGATGCTCAACCTGTTTGTGGCGGTCATCATGGATAACTTTGAGTACCTGACCAGAGACGCCTCCATCCTGGGGCCTCACCACCTGGACGAATTTATCCGCGTCTGGGCCGAGTACGACCCTGCTGCCTGGTACGTATCATTAATCCTCCTACAGGTGATTATTTTCTCCCTTTGTCAAGACAGCGTCAGTTTCAGGTTCAGTGGTGACGAGGTGAAGGTAGGAGATGAGGGGTGGAAGTGGCAGTGGTTGTCAGGGGTATAGAAAATAGTCGCCGACACAACAAAGTTGTCTCTAAGTTCCAGTGGGATGACTCTGTGACGTTTGACGACGTTTGACCGTCAGGGAGGGCACTTCCTGAGTGACGTTAAGACGGGCCCTGGAGTGCCGACTAGGGCCCCGCAGGCAGACTGATGCATGTAAATCCATGGTTACACTCCATCCGCTAGGCTCCCCTCACTAAGCTGGCGGCTCCAAAGCTCCTCTCTGTCTGTCATTCAAATCACACAACACAGCTTTATCTGTCTCCACCGCTTCCCAAAGTCTTCACCAGAAACCATCGAGAAATACTGGAACTCTAAGAGCAAAAATAAAAAGTTTGGCTGATTTGCACCAGGATGAGAAGTCCCAAATGTCATAATTGCCACCTTATTCCCTATGGGCCCAAGTCAAAAGTAGTGCACTATATAGGGAATAGGGTGCCATTTGGGACATAGATCCAGGCTCTGTTGCTCAGTCTCATCACCTGTGGCCCTCCAATGTTAGACACAGCCATTAAGGGGAGGAATCATCCCAGGCTCGTGGTAATGACTGGAGCGGAATAGGTGGAATGGTATCAAATACGCCAAACACATGGTTTCCATGTGTTTGATGCCATTCCATTTGCTCAGTTCCAGCCATTATTATGAGCCGTCCTCCCATCAGCAGCCTCCACTGGTCCCAAATGGCACCCTATTCCTTACATACAGAGTCAAAAGTAGGGTTCAATTTGGGACGTAGACTTATAACCTCCCAGTAACCATGTAGTCATGTATGACTATAGATAGGTAAGCTTGTTATTTATACACTGAGTTTATAAAACATTAAGAACACCTGCTCTTTCCATGACATAGACTGACCAGGTGAAAGCTATAATCCCTTAATGATGTCACTTGTTAAATCCACTTCAATCAGTGTAGATGAAGGGGAGGAGACAGGTTGAAGAAGGAGTTTTAAGCCTTGAGACAATTGAGACATAGATTGTGTATGTGTCATTCAAAGGGTGAATGGGCAAGATGTAAGATTTCAGTGCCTTTATACGGGGTATGGTAGTAGGTGCCAGGCGCACCGGTTTGAGTGTGTCAAGAACTGCAACGCTGCTGGAATTTTCACACTCAACCGTTTCCCGTGTGTATCAAGAATGGTCCACCACCCAAAGACATCCAGCCAAGTTGACACAACTCTGTGAAGCATTGGAGTCAACATGGGCCAGCATCCCTGTGGAATGCTTTCGACACCTTGTAGAGTCCATGGCCCAAAGAATTTAGGCTGTTCTGAGGGGCAAAGGGAGTGCAACTGAATATTAAGAAGGTGTTTCCCACAGTTGTGTCAAGTTGGCTTGATGTCTTTGGCTGGTGGATCATTCTTGATACACACGGGAAACGGTGTTCCAAATGTTTTGTATATCTGCGTTATCTACAGGTGTACTTTATTCAATGACCATGACTGCATAAAATGGAGGATATAATGTATATGTTAAGTCACAGGAGCAGAAATGGTGGTGTTTGTGTCCTAACCTCTTTTAACCTGTGTCTTTTACAGCGGAAGGATATGCTATCAGGATATGTACAAATTGTTGCGTTTTATCTCGCCTCCTCTCGGCTTAGGGAAGAAGTGCCCTAATAGGGTGGCCTACAAGGTTTGCAACTCCACACACCCCTTAATCCTAAAGGGATGAGGTGGAAGTGGAAAATGAATGACTGTGAATGACTCCTAGGGCCAGAGATTCCACCATACACAAACACACAAGCATACACCTTCCATACTAACCGGCTGGTGGGTAACCATGGGAACTAAAGGAAAACAATGCCACAATGTAGGTCTCGTTACGATATACTGGCCAGGCTTCACCATCAAGTTATTTCTTCACCATACTGAATACAGTACAGTATGCAGTAGGCCTATATGGTTTCTCGAAGTAGGCCCAAGAGACTGTTTAAACCAGTGCACACACCAAGTAAAGGTTATGAGCATTGCGTGCATTGTTTCCTGCGTTCAGTTTGGTTACCGCTGATGTCTCGTAGCATGCAGAAACAGATGACATCTGAACAGTGAAGCCACAACCTCCCCCTGACATACTGAATATATACTGTACATGTCTCAATCCAACATCATGATCCTGCCATCCCGACATCTCTCCTCAGGGAATTCCCGGGAAAACACCCCACCCACCTCCTGTCCAATCCTGGGATACATCCCTGTCTTACGCAGGACAGGGATGAGATCCCGCCCTGGAATCCACTGCCCTGGAGATCTAAAATAACACAGATTTCTGTTTTTGCCGTTTTCTCTACTGTTTTACCGTCTTCTTTTGGTCCTTTCTAACTCCGTCCTCCTCCAACCTTCTCTGGATACCCCCATCCCTCTCTTTGACCTCTGTGGTCTCCTGTGACATCTTCCCCTGTGAAGTGGCCGTATGACCTACCTTGATATGTACGAGATGCTCCGCCACATGTCCCCTCCGCTAGGTTTGGGAAAGAAATGCCCGCCCAGAATCGCCTATAAGGTAGACCCTTTCCCCCTCCTCTCCTCCCCCCCCCCCCCCCAGCAATCTTCCTCTCACTTCTGCCGCTCACTCCCACCTGTCCTGTATCTCCCGGCTTCTGTCAGACTGTCACAGCCACTTCCTGCTGGGCTCTTGTTTTTTCCTCGTTGTTGCTCTTCCTGTCTGTTTGTGACATTCTCTTCTGCCTTCTGCTCCCTCTCAGCTTTTGGCGTTTAGTGTGCTCACTTCTCTGTCTGGCCATTTAGACTTGTTTTGTTTTTAGACAACGTTTTAATTATGTTCAACTAAGAAGAAATCAAGACAGACAGTTGACACAAGCCACACTATTACCAAGAAGTTAGCTAAAAACTCATCGCAGGTTTTGAAAAATCACTCTACTTTGATGACATCATCTGACACATTCTTAGGACCTTTTCTTCCTATCGTTTTAACCAAACCCGCCGTTGTCACATAAAAGCAGATAATGAATATGAGGTTAAAAAGAGTTTGAGACATATGGTAGAGTAATAATGTCCCCTCTTCTCCAATCTATACTCTATGGGCTGGGCTGGGCTGTGTTGAGCGGCAGTATTTAGAGAGCTTTTATTGTGGACCAAGGTAAATCTGGTTCAGCCCTCAGGTACACCCTGTGTATGGCATTTACCTCTGAGTGTGGTACTTACTATGAGTGGCTCCAGCGTGTACACAGCTGTCTAGATGAATCATGGTTAAGACAGCCCTAGCTGTGCCCTGGATAAAAACGTCTGCCAAGCGACTAGTTGGATCTGACGTGTGTGGGGTCTCCAAATATAACTCCTGCTTTAGAGAGATTAATGAACAGGGAGAAATGAGAGAGCGAAGCTAGCCCTTTTTTTTTACATCTCATTTTTACTTTCTTCTTTCTTTCCTTTGCTGTTGTGGAAAATGCATCTCGCTCAACTCCCTCATTAATGAACGCAGAGGTTCCTGTGTGTCTCTGTTGTCCCTCTGTCACCCTCTGTTTATAACTCCTCTGTTGTCCCTCTGTTACCCTCTGTTTATAACTCCTCTGTTGTCCCTCTGTCACACTCTGTTTATAACTCCTCTTTTGGCCCTCTGTCACCCTCTGTTTAGAACTCCTCTGTTGTCCCTCTGTCACCCTCTGTTTAGAACTCCTCTGTTGTCCCTCTGTCACCCTCTGTTTAGAACTCCTCTGTTGTCCCTCTGCCACCCTCTGTTTATAACTCCTCTGTTGTCCCTCTGTCACCCTCTGTTTATAACTCCTCTGTTGTCCCTCTGTCACCCTCTGTTTATAACTCCTCTGTTGTCCCTCTGTCACCCTCTGTTTATAACTCCTCTGTTGTCCCTCTGTCACCCTCTGTTTATAACTCCTCTGTTGTCCCTCTGTCACCCTCTGTTTATAACTCCTCTGTTGTCCCTCTGTCACCCTCTGTTTAGAACTCCTCTGTTGTCCCTCTGTCACCCTCTGTTTATAACTCCTCTGTTGTCCCTCTGTCACCCTCTGTTTATAACTCCTCTGTTCATTCAGTCACATTTATTTATAAAGCCCTTTTTACATCAGCAGTTGTGTCAAAGTGCTTATAAAGAAACCCAGCCTAAAACCCCAAAGGGCAAGCAGTGCAGATGTAGAACCACGGTTGCTAGGAAAAACTCCCTAGAAAGGCAGGAACCTAGGAAGAAATCTAGAGAGGAACCAGGCTCTGAGGGGTGGCCAGTCCTCTTTTGGCTGTGCCGGGTGGAGATTCTAAGAGTACATGGCTATTAAGGCCAGATCGTTCTTCAAGATGTTCAAAAGTTCATAGTCGACCAGCACGGTCAAATAATAATCACAGTGGTCATAGAGGGCGGAACAGGTCAGCACCTCAGGAGTAAATGTCAATTGGCTTTTCATACCCAAACATTCAGAGGTCGAGACAGCAGGTGCGGTAGAGAGAGAGAGAAGGAAAGAGGGAGGGGGAGAGAGAGGGTTGAAACAGCAGGTCTGGGATAATGTAGCATGTCTGGTGAACAGGTCAGGGTTCCATAGCCGCAGGCAGAACAGCAGAAACTGGATCAGCAGCACGACCAGGTGGACGGGACAGCCAGGAGTCATCAGGCCAGGTGGTCCTAGGGCTCAGGTCCTCTGGGTGGGAGGGAGGGAGGGAAAGAAAGAAAATACCTGAGATCACACAGGACACCAGATAAGACAGGATAATTACACCAGATAAAGCAGACTGAATCCTAGACCCCAGGCACATCGACTATTGTAGCATAGATACTAGGGACTGAGACAGGGAGGGTTGGGGGACACTGGACAGGGCCAACCAGGCAGGATATAACCACACCCACTTTGCCAAAGCACAGCACCCACACCACCAAGACCTTCACCACCGCACAAGCCGGACAGGAAGATCACGTCAGTGACTCAACCCATTCAAGTTGAGTACGGTGAAAAAAGCCTGGCATGATGTGATGCGCCCTTCATAGGGATGGCATGGGAGAGCAAGCCAGTGACTGAGCCCCCGTAATAGGGTCAGAGGCAGAGAATCCCAGTGGAGAGAGGGGAGCCAGCGAGGCAGAGACAGCAAGGGGGGGTTCGTCACTCCAGTGCCTTGCCGTTCACTTTCACACCCCTGGGCCAGACAACACTCAATCATAGGACCCACTGAAGAGATGTGTCTTCAGTAAAGACTTAAAGGTTGAGCTCGGCAGACTTCCAATAAAGTGTTGATCTTAAGTAGAAAGCCCTGTCTCCAGCTGTTTGCTTAGAAATTCTAGGAACAATAAGGAGGCCTGCGTCTTGTGACCCAAGCGTACGTGTAGGTATGTACGACAGGACCAAATCAGAGAGATAGGAAGAACTAGTTCATGTAGTGTTTTTGTAGGTTAACAGTAAAACTTTGAAATCACCCCTAGCCTTAACAGGAATCATGTGTAGAAATGCTATGCCTGGAGTAATATGATAAAACCTTTGGGTTCTTGTCAAGATTATAGCAGCTGTATTTAGCACTAGCAGAAGTTTATTTTGTGCTTTATCCGGGTATCCGAAGAGTAGAGCATTGCAGTAGTCTAATCTTGAAGTGACAAAAGCATGGATTAGCTTTTCTGCATCATTTTTGGGCAAAACATTTCAGATTTTAGCAATGTTTTGAAGGTGGAAAAAAGCTACGCTTGAAAAATGTGTATATGTTTGTCTAAAGAGAGATCAGGGTCCAGAGTAACGCCAAGGTCCTTCACAGTTTTATTTGAGACGACTGTGCAACCATCAACATTCATTGTCAGCTCTGACAGCAGGTCTCTTTGTTTCTTGGTACAACAGAGGAATGACAGAGGGACAACAAGCATCTCTGTTTTGCCACCATCCACTTCCTTATGTCTGAAACACATACTTCCAGGGTAGGCAGTTTTGTAGCTTCAACGTGTTTCATTGAAATGTACAGCTGTGTGTCGTCTGCAAAGCATTGAAAATTGACATTGTATTTCCAAATACCATCACCAAGAGGTAGCATATCAAGTGAGAACAATAGTGGCCCTAGAACAGAACCTTGAGGAACACCGAAACATACCATTAATTTGTCAGAGGACATAACATCCACAGAGACGTACTGCGAGTCTAATATGAGTAATGGAGTCGCCAATGTCTAGGGTTTTAAATTTGTTGCTGCTAATGGTGGGAGGCTTCGGCAGCTCAGACCACCTATCGGGTGGTGGAGAGATCTGAGAAGGCTCAGACCACGTATCGGGTGGTGGAGAGATCTTCGAAGGCTCAGACCACGTATCGGGTGGTGGAGAGATCTTCGAAGGCTCAGACCACGTATCGGGGGGTGGAGAGATCTGAGAAGGCTCAGACCACATATCGGGTGGTGGAGAGATCTGAGAAGGCTCAGACCACGTATCGGGTGGTGGAGAGATCTGAGAAGGCTCAGACCACGTATCGGGTGGTGGAGAGATCTGAGAAGGCTCAGACCACGTATCGGGTGGTGGAGAGATCGAAGGCTCAGACCACGTATCGGGTGGTGGAGAGATCTGAGAAGGCTCAGACCACGTATCGGGTGGTGGAGAGATCGAAGGCTCAGACCACGTATCGGGTGGTGGAGAGATCGAAGGCTCAGACCACGTATCGGGTGGTGGAGAGATCAAAGGCTCAGACCACGTATCGGGTGGTGGAGAGATCGAAGGCTCAGACCACGTATCGGGTGGTGGAGAGATCCGAGAAGGCTCAGACCACGTATCGGGTGGTGGAGAGATCGAAGGCTCAGACCACGTATCGGGTGGTGGAGAGATCGAAGGCTCAGACCACGTATCGGGTGGTGGAGAGATCGAAGGCTCAGACCACGTATCGGGTGGTGGAGAGATCGAAGGCTCAGACCACGTATCGGGTGGTGGAGAGATCGAAGGCTCAGACCACGTATCGGGTGGTGGAGAGATCTGAGAAGGCTCAGACCACATATCGGGGGTGGGGCTGGGGCTCGCCCGACGGGGGGGAGAGATCTGAGAAGGCTCAGACCACGTATCGGGTGGTGGAGAGATCTGAGAAGGCTCAGACCACGTATCGGGTGGTGGAGAGATCTGAGAAGGCTCAGACCACGTATCGGGTGGTGGAGAGATCGAAGGCTCAGACCACGTATCGGGTGGTGGAGAGATCTGAGAAGGCTCAGACCACGTATCGGGTGGTGGAGAGATCGAAGGCTCAGACCACGTATCGGGTGGTGGAGAGATCGAAGGCTCAGACCACGTATCGGGTGGTGGAGAGATCCGAGAAAGCTCAGACCACGTATCGGGAGGTGGAGAGATCGAAGGCTCAGACCACGTATCGGGTGGTGGAGAGATCGAAGGCTCAGACCACGTATCGGGTGGTGGAGAGATCGAAGGCTCAGACCACGTATCGGGTGGTGGAGAGATCGAAGGCTCAGACCACGTATCGGGTGGTGGAGAGATCGAAGGCTCAGACCACGTATCGGGTGGTGGAGAGATCGAAGGCTCAGACCACGTATCGGGTGGTGGAGAGATCGAAGGCTCAGACCACGTATCGGGTGGTGGAGAGATCGAAGGCTCAGACCACGTATCGGGTGGTGGAGAGATCGAAGGCTCAGACCACGTATCGGGTGGTGGAGAGATCGAAGGCTCAGGCTCTGACTCCGACTCGTTGCTTAAATGGGGAAAACCGGTTGAACGTTTCTATCAGCTGAATGAGTGACACCGGTTGACATGCCAACAGCATTTCTTTACAGAAGCCGTGTGAAAATTGTCCGGCTGAGGGGACTGAGCAGGGGGGTTTACCACTACTACTGTACCTGTACTTACTGCCAGCACAGACCCTTTCCTACACTTAAATAACCCTAGCTTACCATTTCATCTGAAGATGGACTTGCAACTTGGCTATCCTCACCATAATGAGATAGTTCTCCTCCATATTATGAGTACAGCGACTGCAATGAGAAGACATAATGTTGCTTGGCTTCGGCTGGTGGTGGTCCTGCAGATCCATGTCCATATACATCGTCCGGGGTGAAAAAGTTGAATGAAGACAAAACTAAGACATTGGTAAAGTTGTGAAATGAAGAGTTTGATTAATCGGTTATTAATAGTAAAAAGCGAAACGTTTGGTAGGTAGCCAAGTACCCACAAACAGCGTAGCAGCATGGAAACAACACGGAGGAACTCTGTTACCCTCTGTTTATAACTCCTCTGTTGTCCCTCTGTCACCCTCTGTTTATAACTCCTCTGTTGTCCCTCTGTCACCCTCTGTTTATAACTCCTCTGTTGTCCCTCTGTCACCCTCTGTTTATAACTCCTCTGTTGTCCCTCTGTCACCCTCTGTTTATAACTCCTCTGTTGTCCCTCTGTCACCCTCTGTTTATAACTCCTCTGTTGTCCCTCTGTCACCCTCTGTTTATAACTCCTCTGTTGTCCCTCTGTCACCCTCTGTTTATAACTCCTCTGTTGTCCCTCTGTCACCCTCTGTTTATAACTCCTCTGTTGTCCCTCTGTCACCCTCTGTTTATAACTCCTCTGTTGTCCCTCTGTCACCCTCTGTTTATAACTCCTCTGTTGTCCCTCTGTCACCCTCTGTTTAGAACTCCTCTGTTGTCCCTCTGTCACCCTCTGTTTATAACTCCTCTGTTGTCCCTCTGTCACCCTCTGTTTATAACTCCTCTGTTGTCCCTCTGTCACCCTCTGTTTATAACTCCTCTGTTGTCCCTCTGTCACCCTCTGTTTATAACTCCTCTGTTGTCCCTCTGTCACCCTCTGTTTATAACTCCTCTGTTGTCCCTCTGTCACCCTCTGTTTAGAACTCCTCTGTTGTCCCTCTGTCACCCTCTGTTTATAACTCCTCTGTTGTCCCTCTGTCACCCTCTGTTTATAACTCCTCTGTTGTCCCTCTGTCACCCTCTGTTTATAACTCCTCTGTTGTCCCTCTGTCACCCTCTGTTTAGAACTCCTCTGTTGTCCCTCTGTCACCCTCTGTTTATAACTCCTCTGTTGTCCCTCTGTCACCCTCTGTTTATAACTCCTCTGTTGTCCCTCTGTCACCCTCTGTTTAGAACTCCTCTGTTGTCCCTCTGTCACCCTCTGTTTATAACTCCTCTGTTGTCCCTCTGTCACCCTCTGTTTAGAACTCCTCTGTTGTCCCTCTGTCACCCTCTGTTTATAACTCCTCTGTTGTCCCTCTGTCACCCTCTGTTTATAACTCCTCTGTTGTCCCTCTGTCACCCTCTGTTTATAACTCATAATTTTCCACTTTGGCTATGAGCTGAGCTTCCCTGCCAAATTACCTTTCTTGTCCTCCCTGTGGGTATTTTTCGTTCCTCTTATCTGCTTAACTCCACTGTGTGTGTGTGTGTGTGTGTGTGTGTGTGTGTGTGTGTGTGTGTGTGTGTGTGTGTGTGTGTGTGTGTGTGTGGCGCTTGTGTATGTTTTTGACAGAATGTGTACATACAGTATTTATATGTTTGTGGGATGGCCTCACGTGTCTGTGGTTTTCCTTTCGCCCTAGTGGGCACTACCTGACATGTCAGACCCTGCATGCATAGGTGGTGTCCCATCTTCTTCCTCTCATCTCTATATCATCTCATCTCTATCACCTCTTCATCTCCCTCTTCCACCCTTTTTCCTCTCATCTCTATCTCATCTCATCTCTATCACCTCTTCATCTCCCCCTTCCACCCTTTTTCCTCTTCCCCTCTTCTCCTCTTCTTTTGTATTGTAACAGCTCCTGCATGGAAGTATGCTCTCTTGAGTTCAAGGGAGGCTTGCTTGCACACACATGCACATATACACACACACACACACACACATACACACACACACACACATGCCTCATCTGCGATTCCCCTCCACTTGGCTTGAAGACAATAGGATTCATCCGTCCCAGTCTTCCCCTCTGCGAAGCATGCATGTGTTTGTGTGCATTCTCATCCTTCCTCCCCATTAGCCGTTCATGGAGCTCTACATGCATGTATGTCACTATGACTGAGTCTCAAATGGCATTATTCCCTGTTTAATGAACTATTTAGGGAATAAGGTGTCATTTGGGATGCAGATTATCTCTCTGCTCTGCTACCCACCTAAAAATGAAGAGGCTAGGGGAAGGAGTGTGTCCCCATAATACAGATATGGCTTCATTCATTAATTCGTTCTTTCATAGCAGCACTAAAACATGCTCCTCCAGGGCCTTGGAAGCATGTTGACATGTGAACTGGTTCTATCATTACGTAATGCCGAAAAATACTAACTCTTCATCCACACCACTCATGGCTTCTAGTACATCGCTACTACGTCACTTTCCTGTCAGTCTTTGAGTGAAACTCCCTGACACGTTCTGAGGAGTCCTAATGCACATTCAGTTGATTTGTTATGCATGTCCCTCTCAATGTCCATCTCAGACCTTGACCCATAGTCTGACTTTCACATTACCATTTGCATGGAGTGTTGCTCTGAACATTCTCTCTCCTCTCTGAGATGTCTTGTGTTATGTTGTTGTGCTCCTGGGAAAGCTCTTCTGTCTGCTGGACTGAAACTAATCCAAGCCACTGGCTGTCAAAGGTCCACATCACTCTCACTGTATGTACGGTGTCCCTATTAGGACACTCTCAGTCTCAGCAGGACTTGTCAGTCTCAATTCCATCAGTTAACATGGAACTACTCTACAGGCAGCACACAGAACCTGCCCAAAGAGCAATTGATTGTAACAGGTGCTAAAATTGGTGTTCTAATGGGCCCCTCACCATGGTTTCTATTCTCCTTAGCGATTGGTCAAGATGAACATGCCCATCGCCGATGACAATACGGTGCACTTTACGTCCACGCTGATGGCTCTCATCCGCACCGCTCTGGAGATCAAACTAGCATCTGGTCAGTGACCTCTGACCTTATCCCCTTACACACGTACACACTCCAACCACAATAATAGGATAGGAAAAGGGGAAATTAAAATCAACATAAAACATGAATAGAATAAAAAGTTGTTAGAAATATTATTTAAAAAATGTGGTATATTGTTTATGTAAAGAAATAAAGAATAATATGTAATCATTCAAAAGAGAGGGTGGCGGCCTAAAAACCGGTCCTGCTAGGTCTGATGGGTAGGGGTGAGACCAAGGAACTACAATGAATAGAAAGGAGTCCCCATTCAAGTCATAATGAATTGCATCTATGTGTTTACCAGTCAAATTGCCATGGTCAGAGGTTCCAAGTCTGTTTAGTGTTTGCAGATTGATAAGTGTGGATGGACGTGATGTGACATATGAGTGTGTCTCTCCTCAGGGGTGCTGGCTCAGCGCCTGTGTGATGCTGATCTGAGGAAGGAGATCTCCAGAGTCTGGCCTAACCTGCCTCAGAAGACTGTTGACCTGCTGGTCACACCATATAAAAGTAGGGGACACTGGTGGTCTGTGTGTGTGTGTGTGTGTGTGTGTGTGTGTGTGTGTGTGTGTGTGTGTGTGTGTGTGTGTGTGTGTCTTGGTGTCGGTGCAAACGTGTTTATGTTTGTGTTAGAGAGCATGAAAGAGAAACTGAAACAGAGAGCCATAGAGAGAGAGAAGAGAAAGAACTGAGAGACACAAAAAAAGACATGCAATAATCTTCAGAGCACTGAGCTTCACCAAAGCCCCGTCATCCCTTGAGTGAGTTTGTAGGCTCAACTGTTTTCTCGTTCTGCTCTTTCTACTGCTCTTCAGTTTACTCTGTATGAGGGAGCTATATTTACACACACACACACACGCACGCGCACGCGCACACACGCACGCGCACACACGCACGCGCACACACACGCTCGCGCACACGCGCGCACACACGCACACACACGCACACACACGCCCACACGCACACAGAGCCTGACTACAGTACAATCTCCCTCATTCTGTCTGCTCCTCCAATGCCATCTAGTGGTTGTGGGGAGAAGACAACTAGTGCTTTTCTCCACTGACTCTGTCTTCATTTTACCTTCTTTCTTCACTCCTTTCAGTTGATGAGTTCAATGAGCTCATATGCCCCTTTGCGGTTGTAAACCGAGAGCTGACAGTGGGGAAGGTCTATGCTGCCCTCATGATCTTTGACTACTACAAGCAGAACCGGGCCAAGAGACTGGAACAGCAACTGGGACTGGACTTCACAGGGACAATTAAGGTAGTATATGGCCACAAAAAGAGAGCTCAACTTTGCCATAATTGCTTCTGAGACAGCTTGGGCTGCGCCTTTGAGGGCTGCGCCATTGAGGGCTATCTCCATCCACAAATTATTAACGCGTTATAGGCTCCACATCCATTGAATTTGTCACTACCTCTACTTGATTCTAGTGAGAACAGCTGATGGGAGGTCCAGATGACTAGAAATCTCTCTGTCTCCTGCAGAATAAAAAGGGTGCAGCCTTCTTCCGCCCCATGATGCCCATGACACATATGCAGGAGGAGACGCCAATCACCACTGCCAAGCCCCCGCCCCCTTCACAACCAGAGCCTCAGCCAGAGCCCCCGCCCGCCACCACCTCTCTAACCAATGGTGACACAGTGTGAGTTTTTCTTAGCAGATATACAGTCTTTGTATAGATACACTCGTCAATAGAAATGTATAGATACATGGCATATACACTACTGCACGCAGGAAGGAAACAGGTAGACGTAGTAGTGATCAATGTGAAGTGCTTATCAGAGTCATTGGCTTTCATACTTTTCGAAATCTCAGCGTGGCTCAACCAATTTCTCCAACTGTCACCACATTGAAATGAATAGGAGGCACGAAGGCGTTGGTTGGGAGTTTTGGGGAGGTGGACGGTCAGGCTGTGCGACCTCCACGGATGGTGGTCGCAGAGCCGGATAGATATCTCACGATGTTTGTGTGTGTTTTGCGTGTGTGACCTCAGACCAAGCCCTAGAAGTGCCATGAAAGAGTCCGTATCAGGAGATCAGCTGTCTCAGGGGGGCCAGCGGTCCAGCACTAGCAGTCGGACTCTACAGCGGGGCCAGTCAGAGGACGTGCCATACTCCATCAAACCTCAGGTACTTAGTACATATTTTATACCAAAGATAGGAATTATGCAAGAAACCATCGTACCATAGTTCACTGTTAAACCTCTGGTACCCACAACTAGTGGTTGCAAATTTTGTAACTTTTCTGAATTTTCCAGAAGTCTCGGTTGGGAAATTCCTGGTATCAGGAGGGAATAAGCAGGAAATCCTAAAATCTTCCGACCGGGATTTCTGAAGAAGCTGGGAATTTTGGGAAATGTACTGTTTTGCAACCCAACATACAATTTACCAAAGATGTGAATTACGCAAGCAGCCACTGTACCATCATTCACTCTGGTATACTCAACTCAACTATATGCATACGGTGTGTTGTTTCAGGAATCAGTGGAGATGAGGCAGGTGGAGAACGGTGCTGATTTAGAGGGCTACTTTGGTCTGGAGGGCCATGGCAGAGCAGCCTCCATGCCTAGACTGGACTCCCAGTACTACGTAAGTCCACTCACTTCCTTACTGTATCCCTGTACTCTCTCACATAGGACCCCACCAGAACCCCGCCAGGGCTGCCAATGTGGTGCCTGCTCAAATCAAACAGCATTAACTCTACAATTAGGACAATGTCAGCATTAGGACAATGCTAGTAAACATTATATGAGTTTTGATATCTATAGTACGACACAGTTTTTACTAGTAAACTCTCACAGTATTCAATAATACTTTCTCATAAAGTTGGTAGTAGTTCGTGATGATATTATTATGAGACACAATCAGAGAGGAAGGGAGTGGGGAAAGTAGTTGAAGTGAAAGAGAACATATAGAGAAAGATAAAGCTGAAGAAAGACAGAATATTAAGGTAGGTAGCTAGAAATGAATTGAATTAGCCACAGGCTAACTAAAGCAAAGACGCTGTCTGTCAGTGCACATCAAGTCATCCTGCTGACCTTGTCTGCATCGTAAATGTCACCCTATTCCATATACAGTGTACCACTTTTGACAAGGGCCCATAGGACTTTTGGTATGTAGATCTTATGTGACATATCATAATATTTCCTCAACAAATCTGAATGTACAGTCATGTTCCCAGCAGTACAGTGACTACACTGTACCTTTTACATTCCAGTCAGTTAGCAGACACTCTTATTCAGAGCTACTTACAGTAGTGAGCGCATACATTTTGGTATTGGTCCCACGTGGGAGTCAAACCCACAACCTGACGTTGCAAGTGCCATAATCTACCAACTGAGCCACATGGGAGAATATTGTCTTCTTAACGCAGAGTATTTTGAATACTACACAATATAAAATATTCATGTTTTAAACAACTGATGATAATGGCCACATTGTGTAATATGCTTCACTGAAGTACCGTTTATACTTAATAATGTAATATGCAAATCTCTCTCTCCCCAAAAAGTTCAGGTGGAAAAGTGTGTGGGGAACTGCTTAAGCCTTATTACGAATATGCTCCATCTTCACTATGCTTTCCTGTTTATAAATATTGAAAACCATTTCTACATATTTTTTGTTATTCTTTTGACCCATTTGTCTTTTTTCACGTTTCACACTTCAGACTTTTTGTCGACCTTCATTGTCTCCATTATGGTTATAGTCAATGTCTAAACGTTTTTTATCTGACATCTATTTTGTACCTGTCTTTCATTTTTGTCATCTTTTCCTCCCTGCTCTTGTGGTGAATGGAGTCCAGATTTCTTTCCTCTTGAAGGCCTTTTCCGGACCCTCTTTTCTAACTGTGTGATTGGTTTACGTGTCTAACCATATGAATCCTGTCTGTCTCGCTTTGCTCTCTGTCTGTCTTTCCTTCTCCCCATCCACTCCCATCCTCTCTTCCCTTTCTCCTCCCTCCTCTCCTCCTTCTCTCCTCCTTCTCTCCTCCTCTTGATGCCCATGGCTAATGTTGTACCCACCTCCTTCCTGTGTGTGCTGTCTGACAGCGGAACCACCCTCGCCACCTACCTGGGACCTACCTGGCAGTATGTACACCTGTTCCGCCTCTCTCTCTCTTTCTCTCTCCCATCTCTTTCTCTCTCTCTCTCAGTGCATGCTGGGAGTGTTTTGTAGTTGAGAGGCATTGTGGAGGGCTCTATCCTTCCTTATATTCTTGATTCTTTCCTTGGTCTTTTCTTTCAATTTGAATTTTCTATGGTGGAGTTAACCCACTGTTAGTTTAGCGGTACACACTGGGTTGTTTTTCAAAGTTTGGGAGGAAGAGGACAGAGTTTTAGTTTCCTGGGGTTTTGAGCACTGTGGTGTGCACGATGGCTTCGCAGCCTAGCGCAGAGGAGACGCTGTCGTTACGGCATGGATTCAGGTCAAATCAAATCAAATGTTATTGGTCACATACACATGGTTAACAGATGTTAATGCAAGTGTGGTGGAATGCTTGTGCTTCTAGTTCCGACCATGCAGTAATATCTAACAAGTATTCTAACAATTTCACAACAACTACCTTATACACACAAGTGTAAAGGAATGAACAAGAATATGTACATATAAATATATTGATGAGCGATGGCCAAACGGCATAGGCAAGATGCAGTAGATGATATAGAGTACAGTATATACATATGAGGGATAGGGATTGATTGAATATGTCCGTAAACACACCAGCCAGCTGGTCTGCGCATGCTCTGAGGACGCGGCTAGGGATGTCGTCTGGGCCTCCAGCCTTGCGAGGGTTAACAAAAATGTTTTACTCACGTTGGCTGTGGTGAAGGAGAGTCCACAGGTTTTTGGTAGCGGGCCTTGTCAGTGGCACTGTATTGTCCTCAAAGCGAGCAAAGAAGTTGTTTAGTTTGTCTGGGAGCAAGACGCCGGTGTCCGCAACGAGGCTGGTTTTCTTTTTGTAATCCATGATTGACTGCTACAGTCTCGTGTCTGAGCCGTTGAATTGCGACTCTACATTGTCTCTATACTGACACTTAGCTTTTTTGATTGCCTTGCAGAGGGAATAGCTACACTGTTTGTATTCGGTCATGTTTCTGGTCGCCTTGCCATGATTAAAAGCAGTGGTTCACGCTTTCAGTTTTATGCGAATGCTGCCATCAATCCACGGTTTCTGGTTAGGGAAGGTTTTAATAGTCACCGTGGGTACACGCATCACCGATGCAATTGCTAATAAACTCACTCAGGTATGTTCCTGAGATTGGAGTTAAGGTGGAGGAGGTTCTGCTTGCTGTTGGCGAACAGGTAGAAGCTGAATTTATACATCCCACATCCAGAATGAACAAAGCTGTGGTTGTGTTCATGAACAGAGTACATTTGGTGGGTAGGCTGATTGCTAGTGGAATATTTGTAAGGGATGTGTTGGTGCCGATTTCTCCTCTTTCGACTCCTTTGACTAGCGTGGTAGTTGCGAATCCGCCTCCATTTATTACGAATGAACAAATCCGGAAAGAGCTGAGTTGGTTTGGTAAGTTTGCTAGCGGTTTTCGTGTACTGTCGGCAGGTTTTCAGGCAGATGCCGTTAAGCATGTTGTTTTGCTCCAGAGCCAAGTGTTCATGTTTCTGAATAGCAATGAGCAACAGTTAAATGTTCATTTTAAAGTGAGGCATGGGGAGGGGCTCTATGTGGGGTTTGCAATATAGTCTATGGTGCTTTGAGTGTGGGGATTTGGGGCATACGAGCTTGCGTGCCCACATAAAGGCTGTAGACAAGGTGAGGGTACAAGCACCAATGGGGGAAATTGAGGTCAACGTGCAGGGGGCCATGAGACACAGGCAGCAGAGGCTGGGCCTAGTCATGCTATAGGTAGGGGTGAAGATGAGGCTGGGCCTAGTCAGGCTACAGATGGTGGTGTAGCTGAGGCTGGGCCAAGTCATGCTATAGATGCTGGTGTAGATGAGGCTGAGTCTATACATGCTATAGATGGTGGTGTAGATGAGGCTGGGTCTAGTCAGGCTAGAAATGGTGATGTAGATGAGGCTGGGTCTAGTCAGGCTATAGATGGTGTAGCTGAGACTGGGTCTAGTCAGGCTATGGATGGATGGTGTAGCTGAGGCTGGGTCTAGTCATGCTATGGATGGATGGTGTAGATGAGGCTGGGTCTAGTCAGGCTATGGATGGATGGTGTAGCTGAGACTGGGTCTAGTCAGGCTATGGATGGATGGTGTAGATGAGGCTGGGTCTAGTCAGGCTATGGATGGATGGTGTAGCTGAGACTGGGTCTAGTCAGGCTATGGATGGATGGTGTAGCTGAGGCTGGGTCTAGTCAGGCTATGGATGGATGGTGTAGCTGAGGCTGGGTCTAGTCAGGCTATGGATGGATGGATGGTGTAGCTGAGGCTGGGTCTAGTCATGCTATGGATGGATGGTGTAGCTGAGGATGGGTCTAGTCATGCTATGGATGGATGGTGTAGCTGAGGCTGGGTCTAGTCATGCTATGGATGGATGGTGTAGATGAGGCTGGGTCTAGTCAGGCTATGGATGGATGGTGTAGCTGAGGCTGGGTCTAGTCATGCTATGGATGGATGGTGTAGCTGAGGCTGGGTCTAGTCAGGCTATGGATGGATGGGGTAGATGAGGCTGGGTCTAGTCATGCTATGGATGGATGGTGTAGCTGAGGCTGGGTCTAGTCATGCTATGGATGGATGGTGTAGCTGAGGCTGGGTCTAGTCAGGCTATGGATGGATGGTGGAGATGAGGCTGGGTCTAGTCATGCTATGGATGGATGGTGTAGCTGAGGCTGGGTCTAGTCATGCTATGGATGGATGGTGTAGCTGAGGCTGGGTCTAGTCAGGCTATGGATGGATGGTGTAGATGAGGCTGGGTCTAGTCAGGCTATGGATGGATGGTGTAGATGAGGCTGGGTCTAGTCAGGCTATGGATGGATGGTGTAGATGAGGCTGGGTCTAGTCAGGCTATGGATGGATGGTGTAGCTGAGACTGGGTCTAGTCAGGCTATGGATGGATGGTGTAGCTGAGGCTGGGTCTAGTCATGCTATGGATGGATGGTGTAGCTGAGGCTGGGTCTAGTCAGGCTATGGATGGATGGATGGTGTAGCTGAGGCTGGGTCTAGTCATGCTATGGATGGATGGTGTAGCTGAGGATGGGTCTAGTCATGCTATGGATGGATGGTGTAGCTGAGGCTGGGTCTAGTCATGCTATGGATGGATGGTGTAGATGAGGCTGGGTCTAGTCAGGCTATGGATGGATGGTGTACCTGAGGCTGGGTCTAGTCATGCTATGGATGGATGGTGTAGCTGAGGCTGGGTCTAGTCAGGCTATGGATGGATGGGGTAGATGAGGCTGGGTCTAGTCATGCTATGGATGGATGGTGTAGCTGAGGCTGGGTCTAGTCATGCTATGGATGGATGGTGTAGCTGAGGCTGGGTCTAGTCAGGCTATGGATGGATGGTGGAGATGAGGCTGGGTCTAGTCATGCTATGGATGGATGGTGTAGCTGAGGCTGGGTCTAGTCATGCTATGGATGGATGGTGTAGCTGAGGCTGGGTCTAGTCAGGCTATGGATGGATGGTGTAGATGAGGCTGGGTCTAGTCATGCTATGGATGGATGGTGTAGCTGAGGCTGGGTCTATTCAGGCTATGGATGGATGGTGTAGATGAGGCTGGGTCTAGTCATGCTATGGATGGATGGTGTAGATGAGGCTGGGTCTAGTCATGCTATGGATGGATGGTGTAGATGAGGCTGGGTCTAGTCATGCTATGGATGGATGGTGTAGCTGAGGCTGGGTCTAGTCAGGCTATGGATGGATGGTGTAGATGAGGCTGGGTCTAGTCATGCTATGGATGGATGGTGTAGCTGAGGCTGGGTCTATTCAGGCTATGGATGGATGGTGTAGATGAGACTGGGTCTAGTCATGCTATGGATGGTTGGTGTAGCTGAGGCATAGTGATGTGGTGAATGAAGTCAGTTTGGGGCTCTGGTGGAAAGGGACAAGTGTGCTGAACCATGGAACAAATGTTAGTGCAGGGGTGGCACTCCTTTTTGCACCGGGTCTGACTGTAAACATTTGCTCATCAAAGGATATCTGTAGGGGTAGACGGCTTGTAGTAAACAGAAATTAACACAGGGAGAGAGAGGGGGGTTCTGTTTGGGTGTCTTAGACAGGAACTCTCACAGATAGCGCCTGAAGAGATGCTGGTGGTTGGCAGGGACTGGAACTGTACAATGTATTTTACGAAAGATAGAAATGGGGAGGAGCCTCATTCAGGCTCAGTGGGGGTGTTAAGGGACATCAGTAAGCAGTTTGACCTAGTGGATGTTTGGAGAACTAGACATCCCAACACAAGCCAGTATACATGGGTGAAGGTCTTTGGGGATAGGGTGAGTGCAGCCAAACTAGATCGGTTTTACATGTCCAGGAATCAGAGCAATAGGCTGTTGGGCTCTACCATTCTCCCGCTGGCTTTTTCGGATCACCACATAACCATGGCTCGGCTGTCTATTTCACCAGGCTTTTTGGGAAAGGTGGGGGCAGTGAAGAGAGGAGTATGAGTCTCTGAGTCAATGGTGGGATGTGGGAAAAGTCTAAATTCTGCTTTTCTGTCAACGGTATACAACTCTTTCATCCTCAGAGGCTAGCAGAGTATTGGGGCAACTCAAGCGTAGTATCAGAGAAGTGGAGATTGAGCTGGTGGGGCAAGGCAATGTAGGCCTCCAGGCTAATTTAGCTGAATTACATAGAGACCTGGGCAGTTTTTTCCAGGTTAAAGCAAAGGGAGCTAGGTTCTCCATGCTCAAGGAGATGCTCTGAGCTCCTTCTACTTTTGTTTGGAAAGAAAGAGCCATGAAGCCAAGGGTATGCATTGTTTGCGGCTGTCAGATGGGTGGGTGACCTTTGTGGTGGGGGAGATTGCGGAATGTGGAGTTTTATACTGAGTTGTATAGGGCAGAACTGTGTGATCCTATGTGTGTTCAAGTTTTGTTTGCAGAACTCCCTAAGCTCTCTCTGGCACAGAGGGATGAAATTGACATTCCCCTGTTGTCCCATGACCTGGCAGAGGCCGTAACCCAGATGCCCCCCAGCCGTACACCGGGGGTCGATGGACTCCCAGTGGAGTTTAATAAAATATTCTGGGGAATAATTGGACCGAACTTCTTTTGCGTGTTGTGTGAGTGCGCCGATGAGCTGCCGTCTGTTGGCTCTGACTCTCCTGCCCAAAAAAGGGGACTTGTGTGAACTTAAGAACTGGAGGCTTGTGGTATTGCACTGTGTGGACTACAAGATATTTGCCAAGGTCCTCGCTAACAGACTGAAGTCTCATCTGGACTCTATAGTACATAATGACCAAACATATTGTGTACCGGGACGCTCAATCACGGACAACTTGTTCTTAATCAGAGACATGTTGGACTTGTCGAAAGTTTCTAATGTGAACTTTGGATTAGTCTCTTTAGACCAAGAGAAAGCTTTTGATAGAGTGGACCAAGTGTATCTGTTTATTGTGATGTCTGTATTTGGGTTTGGGTAAAGGTTTTTGGCTTGTGTGAAGATGTGGTGTGCTTGGGCATCATGTATGATCAAGGTGGGAGGGGAGCTCAGTAGGCCAGTCTGGGTGAGGTGGGGCATTAGACAAGGATACCCTCTATCGGGGCAGTTATATACACTAGCCGTTGAGCCTTTTTTGGGCTTCTTATGCAGGAGACTGCAGGAAGTGTGCTGGACAGGCATGGGTGTGTTGACAGCAGTATCGGCATATGCAGATTACATTTCTGTGATGGTCAGGGATGGGCAGGATATGCAGGCACTAGAGACTAGTTTGAAGGTGTATGAGGGAGCTTCGTCAGTTTAGGTGAACTGGGGCAAGAGCAAAGCTCTGTTATGTGGGGCATGGATGGATAGCCCCCCACCTCCCTGCTTCCAGGGGGTTTGCAGTGCGGTTGTGAAAAGCTTAACATTTTGGGGGTGTACCTGGGCTCAGAGAGGTGGGTCAGAAAGAACTGTCACAGGCAGTGGTGTCAAGACTGGCAAGGTGGAGGTGGCTCTTGTCCCAAGTGTCATATAGAGGGAGGGTACTGATCATCAACAACCTGGCGGCATCCTCCCTGTGGCATACTGGCTGTCCTCAACCTGGCTGTCCTCAACGTAAGCTGGTGGATTTTTGTTAAATTATTTTTTACCCCTTTTTCTCCCCAATTTTGTGGTATCCAATTGGTAGTTACAGTCTTGTCCAATCGCTGCAACTCCCGTACGGCCTCGTGAGAGGCGAAGGTTGAGAGCCATGTGTCTTCCTAAACACGACCCAGCCAAGCCACACTGCTTCTTGACACAATGCACGCTTAACCCGGAAGCCAGCCGTACCAGTGTGTCGGAGGAAACAACGTACAGCTGGCGACCGTGTCAGCATGCATGTGCCCGGCCCGCTACAGGAGTCGCTATAGAGCGTGATGGGACAAGGATATCCCGACCGGTCAAACCCGGACAATGCTGGGCCAATTGTGCACCGCCCCATGGGTCTCCCGGTCATGGCTGGCTGTGAAAGAGCTTGGACTTAAACCAGGATCTCTAGTGGCACAGCTAGAACTGCGATGCAGTGCCTTAGACCACTGCGCCACTCAGGAGGCCCTGGTTGATTTTTTTCTGGTTGGGCCATCACTGGCTAAGGGCGGTAGTGTTGTACATGTCCGTCCACGAAGGAGGACAGAGCCTGGTGGAACTGGAGAGAATGGTGGCTGCATTCTGACTAAAGGTAGCGCAAAGACTGCTGTACCATACTGATGTCGGCTGGAGAGAACCAGCATGGGCGCTGCTGAGGATAGCTTGCGGATTAGAGTTGGACTGGCAGCTTTTTCCTCATGAAGCTGGAGAGGCTGAGTACAGCAGGTCTCTCTGATTTTTACTCTGCGATACTGAGGGTCTGGCAGCTGCTAAGGGCCACACGAGAAGGGGGTGTGGAGCCTGGGCTGTGGGTGTGGGAGGAGCCTATCTTCCACAATCGCGCCATCCTTTTGAGATCGGTTCAATCGGTCACCCTGCAGATGCAACTGATGCCAGCTGGTTTACTAAGGCTGGGTGACCTGCGGCTGCTGGGTGAGGAAGGGTGGAAAACCCCGGAAGTCCTGGCACAACAAACAGGACTAACATCTCTTAGGCTGCTGGAGAGATTCCTGGGGGAGGTCCAGGAGGCACTGTCTGAGCCGGTAAGGGGGGTGTTTGAGTGGCCAAATGGGGGGGAGCCACCGATGTTTCCGCCATTGCAGGTGACGGCAGAGACTGGGGACTGGCAAGGGGATATGGAGGACTTGTTGGACTTTAACACTCCGAGCCTGTGGGAGTTTGAGAGGGTGGGAGGTAATGCCCTCTACAACCTCTGCATTAAGGTGAGGAAAATTAGGAGCCTAACAGGAGTGAAGGCACATCAGTGGCAGGGGGTATGTGAGGCTCAGGGAAAGTTGTCTATTTGGCTAACAAGGAGGAACAGGGTCAGAGGTCGGGGGATAACAGACCCTTTACTAGTGTTTAATGGGATGGTCTCTGCGCGCCTTAATTTAAAATGATAAAAAGTGTGGAGATGTTTCAGGAGATGGTGTGTCGGGGAGGCCGTCTGTATAGCTGGGGAAGATGGGTTGTATATACGGTTGTAGAAGTGGTGGGGTTTTGGTTATTGGGATGTGTGATATTGTTTTGAATCGTGGGGTAGAGCACAAGGTGAGTATGTAGCACAAGGGATATTTGTTTTTTAAAGGGGGTGGGGGGGTGGTGGTGGTTGTGAGGTTTTAATGAAATGAGGATGTATCATTAAAGAAAGACAAAAAGTCAAAAGCCTCTCTCTCTCTCTCTCTCTGTCATATCTCTTTCCTTTTCTCTCTCTCTCTGTTTTATCTCTTTCCCTTTCTCTCTCTCATCCCTCTCTTTCCATCACTATGTTGGCCTCTATGTGCTCCCTCCATTCCAGTGGGGAGTTCACATACTCTCACCGTCAGTTTGACACTCTTTAGACATTAGCTAAAGCCCATATTGGTGTGAGTGGTCAAGATCCATGTCACCTACAGTATAATTATTGTTGAGTGTTTTAGTACTTTACCTCACATAAATCCATGGGACACCAAACACTCTTTTTTTGCTTTCTTGCCATGAAGTGACGTGATATGACCATTGTGACCATTGTATGTTTGTGTGTCGTTTCAGTGGGTGGTTTGTTAATGTTTTAATGTAGGCACGGACAGCACTGCTATTTTCCTACTTTGACATAACTGTACTGTTCTCTCTTTATTTCCATGTGTTGTTGTTGTGGTTGTTGTGGTTTTTGTTGTACAAACCACTGACTGTAGCTACTGGCCGGGACTGTGTGATAAGAACTCTTAGAACAAGGTCAACGGAGCGTACACCTCAAGAATCAATTTGGTTATGATCTACAATATCACTTAATTGATTTACCTTTTCAACAATGAATTAAAAACTAAACTTGAAAAGGGTGGTTTATATGGGGAATACACGTGTGCCGTTTCCAGGAGACTGCTCTTGGCATTATGGGTCAACTGTGGCAGGATGTCATCCAGGCTGTTACCACCAGAGGGAGGAATAACGTAGCTAGTGTTCCAGCCTGTCATTTCACTTCCTTTATTTACCTCCAGGCTTAAACTTCTCAATGTTCTATTTTGCCATGTTAATTTCACTGCGGCACCAGGCTTTTTCCAAACACAGACAACTCAGAGCCTGTCAAGGTGTGAAATATTTAAAGGGAAACATCAACACCCTGCTTATTCTTAGTTCACTAGCAGTGTCTCCTGCTAGTTTACGACAAGTTTTAACAACTCGGGCCAAACATTCCGTACATCCAACCCCAAATCGAACACTAGCTCTTACCCCCTATGCACCTGTTTGTATAAAAAAAATATATAGATTTAGACAGCATGGTAAATATGGTATGGTGCCAGTATGTTGCCACTTAGCATGCCAGAGGCTAGCTCTTGTCCAGATCATTGCGTGCAGCATGTTGACACTGAGCCTTCCTACAACGTCAACAACCCGCACATAAGAGCTGGCCAGAGGCAAAGAGGTCTCATTACCATATCATTACCATATTGATTATACCATAGGGATAGGGGCTAACGGGTTGATTTGGGATTGGGCGGTGGAATGCCAATCATTAGTGACGTGTTCAAGATTAACTGTAGTGAGTATTGAAATCGCTCAGTGTTTCAATCAGAAATGTCTCCTCAACATTTGTGTCTGAAGAGGTTGAACGTCAGTCTCAAGCCCAGAGATTGGTGTCCACCGGTCTGTCGTACTTCCTCATCTGTACTGTGTCTGCTGTCTAGTGAACAGTTTGGTGCTTGATGCTCCAGTCCAGTGGTTGTACTGTATTCTAAAATACTCTACTGCTACACTACTATGGTAGTTAGCCCTCCATCTTGTATTCCTCCACTCACCGTTTTTCGTCTTTGCTCGCTCCTCTCAGCCTATCCCTGACATCAGTCCTATCAGGCGGTCGGCGTCCACGTTGGCTTCCCAGCGCCCCCAGGAGGTGAGTCTGAGGGACTACACCCTGGAGAGGCCGAGCCAAGCCCAGGCCCAGTCGTCCTCAGCCCCAGGCCAGGCCCAGGACAGGCCCTACCACCATCACCACCACCACCGCTGTCACAGACGCAGGGACAAGGACAGGGACAAGAAGCAGAAGTCACTCGACAGGACATCCAGCGTGCAGCCTTCTAGTATAGCAGGTTAGAGGGGGTACACACCATACATGCATGTGCAGACACACACATTAGCAACGCACAGGCCCACCCACCTCAGAATTCCCTCTCTCCAGCCATTACTTCCCTGTTTTTGTGGGGTGAAAATTCACTTGTCACATAATTGTTGCTGAATTGATTTATTTCCTACTCTTGCTTGTACAAAGTATATTTTCCCACAAATATCTGTTGTGGCCGCTCAAACACATGCTGGTCCCCTTCAAAATGTCAACAATGACACATGTTGATTCTGATTGGCATCATTTACAATGCCGACCCTTGGACGGGATAAAATGCACAAAGACAATATTTATACCACAAGACGGGAGAAAGGTGGGTGTTCCTTTTTTGTATAGTTTAAAAAAGTTAAGAGTTCGTTAATTTGAAATGTTCAAAGTATTTCACCTGCAATGGAAGCCACTCCCAAAAAGGAACTGCCAAATCTCAAATAGTAGTATTTGTGTGTGCATTGATAAATTCCAACTAAAGTTGACTATGCAAAAGGGTAATTTATATATATATTTTTTTTTTACATTTTACATTTTTAGTCATTTAGCAGACACTCTTATCCAGAGCGACTTACAGTAGTGAATGCATACATTTTCATTTCATACATATTTTTCTGTGCTGGCCCCCCGTGGGAATCAAACCCACAACCCTGGTGTTGCAAACACCATGCTCTACCAACTGAGCTACAGGGAAGGCTATTCAAGTGTATATGTAAATTATACACAATCAAACATTATTATTCTATCAATATAATAACAAAACACCTAAATAAGCCATATGAGGCTTAAAGATGTTAGCATGTGTCAGGTTCGTCGAAGTGAGTAGACCAAGGCGCAGCGTGCATAGAGTTCCACATGTTTATTAGATGAAACTCACAGAAAACAATAACGCACAAACCGAAACGTGCCACTAATGTAGTGCTCGCAGGAAACTAGACATAGACAAGATCCCACAACAACCAGGTGGGAAAAGGCTGCCTAAATATGATCCCCAATCAGAGACAACGATAGACAGCTGTCTCTGATTAGGAACCATACCAGGCCAACCTAGAAATACAAAAACTAGAGTACCCACCCTAGTCACACCCTGACCTAACCAAAATAGAGAATAAAAAGGCTCTCTAAGGTCAGGGCGTGTCAGCATGGGTCCTTTCATGACTTATAGTTGAAAAGGGAATTCCCACCAAAACTGGTGGATTACGTATGTTTTTGTCTGTCATTAAACAATTGTCTATGAGCTCTAAATCAGTCAATATTTAATGAATTTTTATTCATTCAAAAAGGGTTGAGTATCTCACTCCATTATGCAGATATTACATGTATCACAATTGCATTTTTGACCTTTTATAAATACATTTGGAAGACCGTTGCTTTGCTAGTGTCACGCATAGCTTACACACACACACACACACACACACACACACACACACACACACACACACACACACACACACACACATGTATTCACATGTTCACATGCATACTTCCGCTCATGCAGCAACATACACAGACTGAAAGACATCTCACTGTGGAACCCATATAGCATATGATGAACTATGAATTCATACAGAAATAGAGTAAGGAAACCTTTCCTTCTCAGAGGCAGAGAGACCTAGAGACTTGGCTCTTGTACCAAATCGCTTGGACGCTTTTGCATAGTAGCAGAAATTCCGTATCGGATTAAGGGCCTGTGATCGGGTTATGAAGGAAAGAGGTTTCTGTTGCGTTTAACAAAAAGCTTGAGCCAGGGATTTTGCGTGTCAAGCTTTCCATCTGACTAACAAAGAGAATTATGAGTTCCCTGAGGAAAATCTGCTTGGTGGGGATGTGATTTTTTAAAGTTTGTATTCGCCGTTCCCCTTTGTACTATAACCTCAAAAGTGGTAGTTATAAAATTGGCTAAGCTGCTCCAATAGTAGCTCCTCTTATGGGCGACGGGGCAGCCACTACGCACTGTACAACGATGTGAAATTAGCCAATCTCATGTACAGGCTAAAGCCCCCTTTTACTTCTAGTCGAGATTATCTCAGGCAGCCTGAGCCCCACAGAACAGGGGCTTCAGCAGCCAAGAGTTTTGTTGATTTAGTTTGTTTTCTCCCATAGGTTAAAGGTCGTCAGTACACACATGCACACACACCCATACAGACCTACTGTACCTCATACACACCCACACAGATACTGTACCATTCCACATGGCTCGGAATCCATGATGACACCCCTATGTCCCTGTTTGCTCTGTATGAGTTCATGTCTGACACACATGAGCTGTGTCCCAAATGGTACATTATTCACCATAGGGCTCTGGGCCCTGGTCACACGTAGTGCACTACATAGGGAATAGGGTGCTAATTGGGACCTAGCCATGACCTCCATAAAGCAGGAACATGATCCATGGAACTATTGTGCTGGCTGAGTGTACTAGTGGTGCTGGTCAGTGTGTGTCCACTAGAGTTCAATGGCGGGAACCCGGTTACTGAGATTTACCGCCTATAAGCACTCCCTTTTCCGAGGATGAGTAACTGCTAGAAACCGGTAAATGATAATAAATTATTTCTATGAACAGCATGGCGTGAAATGGAACTGTTAAATGATATGCGCTGTCTAAATCGGGTTTCTCTACGGCCTCTGCATGATGAATCACAGCTCAGGGTGGGGACAGACAGCCCATCTCAGTATGGAGCACAGTTCACAATGCATGGAGACCTATCATCTCATCATGGTAACGTTTTTTTATTGTGATTGGTAGGCCTATATTTTCTGCAACATAGTCTATGCTACAGTAATATAAAGACCAAATGCACGTCTAATTTACCCATCTCCATCTGGCTTTCGGGGGTCACCTTATTATTATTTTATTATTATATTTTTATTTGATATTTTTTCTGCTGATACAGATAACAGACGGAACTGGTAGAGAGCAGAACACACACGGATCCCCTACCAAACCAAATCAAACCCACCCCAGCCCCTCCATGTTCTAACAGAGCCCCACCCCAAAACCAGACTTAAAGCAGGCATGATAGACCATTTATTTTATTTTAAAGATATATATATTTTGTATTGCAGCTGCAGAGTTTTAAAGCAGTGCACCCTGTGAGCTGAGTCTTTCTCTCCATCAACTCCATTCAAATTGCATCCAAAAGAGATAATCCTGTTCTAGTTTCATATACAGTGGATTCGGAAAGTATTCAGAACACTTAATTTTTCCCACATTTTGTTACGCTACAGCCTTATTCTAAAATGGATTCAATTAAAAAAAAATCCTCATCAATCTGCACACAATACCCCATAATGACAAAGTGAAAACAGGTTTTTAGAAATTCTTGCAAATGTATAAAAATACAATTTGAGACTCGAAATTCAGCTCAGGTGCATCCTGTTTCCAATGATCAACCTTGAGATCTTTCTACAACTTGATTGGAGTACACCTGTGGCAAATTCAATTGATTGGACACTATTTGTGTCATGTCCTGACCATGGTAAGCTGTTATTTTCTATGGTAGAGTAGGTCAGGGCGTGACAGGGGGGTTTTCTAGTTTAGTTTTTCTATGTTGTTATGTTCTAGTTTTGTATTTCTATGTTGGGTTGTTCTCATTTTTGTATTTCTATGTTGGGCTTTGTTTGAGATGATCTCCAATTAGAGGCAGCTGGTCATTGTTGTCTCTAATTGGAGCTCATATTTAAGTTGGTGTTTGTCCCACCTGGGTTTGTGGGAGATTATTTTTTGAGTAGTGTTTGTTTCACCTCTGCGTCACGGTTTGTTGTTTTGTTTATTCAGTTTATTTATGTATTGCATAGTTTCACAGATTAAATAAAATGTGGAATGACACACACACACACGCTGCACTTTGGTCCTCTCATTCCTATGACATCCGTGACAATTTGGAAAGGCACACATCTGTCTATATAAGGTCCCTCAGCTGACAGTGCATGTCAGAGCAAAAACCAAGCCATGAGGTTGAAGGATTTTCCATAGAGCTCTGAGACAGGATTGTGTTGAGGCACAGGTCTGGGGAAGGGTACAAAAACATTTCTGCAGCATTGAAGGTCCCCTCGAACACATTGGCCTCCATCATTCTTAAATGGAAGAAATTTGGAACCACCAAGACTATTCTTAGAGCTGTCCGTCTGGCCAAACTGCGCAATCGGAGGAGAAGGGCCTTGGTCAGCATCATGCTGTGGGGATGTTTTTCAGTGGCAGGGACTGGGAGACTAGGCAGGATCAAGGGAAAGATAAACGGTGCAAAGTACAGAGAGATCCTTGATGAAAACTGGTCCAGAGCGCTCAGGACCTCAGACTGGGGTGAAGGTTTACCTTCCAACAGGACAAAGACCCTAAGCACACAGCCAAGACAACTCAGGAGAGGCTTCGGGACAAGTCTCTGAATGTCCTTGAGTGGCCCAGCCAGAGCCCGGACTTAAACCCAATCGAAAATCTCTGGAGAGACCTGAAAACGCTCCCCATCCAACCTGATAGAGCTTGAGAGGATCTGCAGAGAAGAAAGTGAGAAACTTCCCAAATACAAGGGGGCCAAGCTTGTAGCGTCATACCCAAGAAGACTCAAGGCTGTAATCGCTGCCAAAGGTGCTTCAACAAAGTACTAAGTAAAAGGTCTGAATACTTATGTAAATGTTCTTTTTCCGTTTTTACATTTTAATACATTTGCAAAAATGTCTAAAAATCTGTTTTTGCTTTGACATTATTAGGGTTTGTGTGTAGATTGATGAGGAAAAAAACAATTTAATCAATTTTAGAATAACTTTTCTGAATGCACTGTATAGCCCTATATATAGGTGTCCTAGACTACCTCTTTCAGGTAATAAATTCAATGCAGTATTAGCTTTATTTTAAGCTAATTAATGATGGGTTATGCATAAATATTTTTTTTCGCATTTCTTATACCAATAGACTTTTCGAAGAGGGACGCAAGCAATTTTTTGCTGAATGGTAAATACAGCAGCCAATAGAATTCACAGGTAGTTTGAAAGAAGAGCGAATGCGCGATGGCGGTAGGCTATAGCAGTTATTTATTCAGACCCATAGCCATTCCATCTTCGTGAAGACAAGTGAAAGCCTCCTGCATCTAATTCTAGTCCTATATTATTCAAGGATGTCATTAGAATGATGACATATAAGGATAATGAAACTAATTTCATTTAACTGTTGAAAGCGAGGAAGGAATGATCCAACAGAGAAAGAGGAGGTAGGCTAATAACATTAGGGGAAATATTACGTAAGGTGTATATATACTGTATATGCATCAGCATACTAATTTTACAAATAGGCCCTATTATATTTCTAAATCAAATTCGCTAGCAAGTACTTGTAACTTTGTAGGTCGCTTGTGCTGCTCCAGAGTCATGTTCTATCCATGCTTTATCATGGTTTGAACGGTGTGTGTAATTCCTGTCCATATAAAACAGTATAATACAATACAGAACAGTAATACAGTTCACGCTGAAGAATAATATTTATTTACCCAAGAGAGCATATAGCTAGCTACATCTATGAGCTTTTATGTGTTTCTGTCGTGCATAATGTGCAGTATTATATACTGTATACAGTAGCAGTAGTAGTATATCATATGTATTGGATAATGGCACAATCATTTGGGCCTGGGCTCATTAAATGTCTTAAATGTAGGGCTTATATAATGTATTTAATGTATGGCTCATCAGGCTCAGGTATCATCAGGCTTGAATGTTTTGATCAAATCTCTAATCAAATCCAGACATGGGCCTTTTAATGTGCTTTATAATGCTTTTGAATGACACTTTGGGTTTTGGCGTAAAATACTGGGTTACCAGGAAGAAAAGTGGATTATTCTCGGGATGGAACATTTGTAAAATACCGGGAAAATATGAAACTCCGGTGTCCGCTGGTGGCCAGACAGAGATCGTCTGCAATAGACATCAGGCCGTATTCATGGTCTGGTGGAGCGCATTGGTGTTGTGGGCGCAGGGTGTTTTCTGTGTTGGCATTGGAGGGCAGCAGCAGCTGGGCTTTATTGGTGCAGATAAAAGGCCCCAGTGGACAGGCCCAGTCAGTGGGATTTATGGACACCTCTTGGCAGGGCAACAGAAAACCCAGAGAGGAGACGGAGAGAGGAAAGAAGAGAGGGAAGGAGGGAGAGCAATAGACAGAGGGAGGATGAGAAAGAGTTACATTCCTCTGGGCCAGACACACTAGGACAGGGCTCTGACACATTTAAGAATGAAAAACAGCCACTTAAAGCTGTTTTGTTCTGTCATTGTGGTTTTCATCAGAGCATAGAATTTTGGAAGAAATCACTTCCTGATGTTTTAGCGTTATGCATTTTTATTTGGTCTGAGGGATGCACACCCACATGCACATATATACTCCACATGAGTGTAGTTTACTTCAGTCCCTAATCCTGTGTCTGTGTGTGTCGGCCTCAGGTTTGCCTGCTGACCCTGCCGTGGAGGGCTTGTCCAGGGAGCGGGCGAGGGAGCGTGACCGAGGCAGGCCTCAGGAGAGGAGGCATCACTCTGCTGCCGGGGAGAAGCAGCGCTACTACTCCTGTGAGCGCTACGGAGGCAGGGAGCACTACCACACCAAGTCAGCCGGCCCGAGCCGCTCCACCTCCCCTGGAGAGACCCACGACCTAGGCCTCTTCAAGCAGGTGAGTGGACCTGGAGCTTGTGGTTTTAGGGTGGGAGGATAGTGCTGCTTCAGGGTGAGATGATTCAGGTTAGTGGCCAGTATCCCGTCCATCCCTTCCTCTCTACTACTCTCTGATTTGTTTGCTGTCTCTTGCAGAGTATCGGCATGGCTAAAGGCAGCCAAGTGGTCTTAACTTCAGCGTTCGGCACGCCCTGCCGTGGGCGCAGACAGCTCCCCCAGACCCCCCTCACCCCCCGCCCCGCCGTGGCCTACAAGACCGCCAACTCCTCACCTGTGCAGTTTGGTGCCACGGGGCACAAGTCCAGTCTCAGCCGTGGCCTCTCGGAGCATAGCGCCCTGCTGGAGTCACCCGCCATGCCCGTCACCCGCATTGGCTCAGACCCCAACCTGAGCCCCCAGCCGCGGGGTGCCCCTCCACGCAGCCTCCCTGAGGAGCCTGATGACTTCCAGGACGCTGTGAGCACCCATGGAGGGGGAGGTGGCCGCTCCCCCAGGACCTCTGCCTCAACATCCCATGGGGCTACTGAGCCTTCCTCTGCACCTGCCCCACAGGGCCGGGCTGGGGTCCCAAATGGGTACCACTTCACTCTGGGGGTCAATGCCGGTTCGAGTTCCAGCACCAGAGGAACTGGGAGCTTCCGGGAGAAGGAAGAGGATGACTGGTGCTAGCGTAGCTTACATCCCCCTTCACATGTCTGAAAGCGTTTTAGCTTGAACGTTGATGAACTCGCTCATCTTTTGTACAGATTACAGTACAGTGTTGATAATATATAATATATGCCATTTAGCAGACGCTTTTAGCCAAAGCAACTTACAGTCATGCATGCATACATTGTATGTATGGGTGGTCCCAGGACTCAAACCCACGATCCTGGCGTTGCAAGCACCATGCTCTACCAACTGAGCTACAGAGGGCCACATGTCAGTTGATGTCAGTTCCTGCGCACTCATAGGTGGCCAATGGAGACAGGTATATTCCAAGATGTGTTAAACATACAGAAAGTACTCTGAAAAGGAAAACCATTCTTAGGGATGTTTTCTCTTTTCTAGGCAACTGGCACTAAAGGACGAAGGACACCTGATATTACATTTTCTCAAATCCATTCTTGAAAGCTTTGATGGTGTGCAGAGCACATGTGAAATCCCTGTGAATATTTAAAGCGTTGGTCAGTGAAATCATTTTAATAGATGAAAAAAAAAGCCTAAATGTCTTCCTACTGTCTTCGGAGGAAAACAACTAAGACTGTGAACTGTGTTTCTCTACAGTATTGACCAGATAAAAGCCTTTCTGTCCCCCTTTGTCCAGATCTAAAATGGGACTACGTACTATTGCTGGCTAAAGGACAAAACACACCGTGCCTACGAACGGTTAAAAGCAGCTGGTGGCTGTCCTATCGCCAGAATAACGGCTGCCATTTTCTATTCATTCCCAGACGATTCTACACGATGAATCGCCCCTGCTAGTTGACACCCAGCTGGTGATCTACTGTGCATGGCCGACGTTCGTTATGGTGTGTCTTGTCCTGTAATGTGTCTGCTGGGACTGGAAGTAATATGAGTAGAACCAGGAGGAACAAGTGATGATAATGATGCACTACCACCCAATCCCTTCCCTCTCTGCAGAAAATCCTTTAGTATCCCTTGAACTCTTTCTACACAAGAGCGTTGTTAGACTCCTGTAGGTACACTCTTAGAAAAAAAAGGTTCCAAAAGGGTTATTCGGCCCATAGGAGAACCCTTTTAGGTTCAATGTTGAACTCTCTGTGAAAAGGGTTCTATATGGAACCCAAAAGGTTTCTACCTGGAACCAAAAAGGGTTCTCCTATATGGACAGACGTCTAACCCTTTTAGGTTCTAGATAGCACCTTGTTTTCTAAGAGTGTATTACCAGAGTCATATATAGAGAGTTGGGCCAATGCACTTTCTGTCTGAATGTTCCGAGACCGCCACTTTCTCCTCCATTGCTGTTGCTAAGTGATAATTGGCGTTGTGCAGACTTGGATACACATCATTCCAAATGCTAATCAATACAAATGTATGTTAAATTCGCTGCTCTGTTTTGCTTGTTTACAGCGGGTCCTTTCTTAGGGAACTGTCAGAGGCGCTCTCGTATTGCTACATCACCAACATTTCAAGAATAAAGTTCTCTATGGGTTCTAACATGGCGGCTGTTCTAAAACCTGGCCTAACTCTCTCTTTCTATAACTCTGGGTATTACAGTAAGATGCATTACGGAGAGTATATTGTTAAGTAGGTATAGTATTGCTGCTGTTTTCCCGTGTCACCAATGTGACATGTTGAACTATTTCTGAACAACAACAAAAAACACAGAAGGACCGAAGATTCGAATTAATTTTTTATGGAACTATAACATTAAATGGAATATCTTTTCATGATGTTCATTTTTTGTAAGTTGTACCTAGTGTAAATGATATGAGTGTAGTTGGGTAGGTCATCTCTTTCTAACGTACTACTCTAGTGGCTGAGTACCAAGTGCCTATTATTAAATATATGTTATTATAGTTATAATGCAGCCTGACCTTTGTGATGTATCAACACTGGAGAGAAGAGGATGGAACGTATGATATAGGGTTTACAGTATATGAGGTATATATAGTCACTGTTATGCATATGAGTAAAAATGTATGTAGTTGTAAAGCAAAGAGAGGTTGACTGAATTCAAGGAATACAGTAACAAGGCTTTTTCTTTGAACCTCCAATGAGGAAAAGAATGCAACACATTTTTTTGTAATGATTATGTAAAATAGAGTTATAAGTAGGTCAGAACTACAGATCTAAAGCAAGCAATGTAATGCATGCCAGGGTTTTGAACTTGTCGAAGTTGTGTATACTTTTGCTAAAGGGTGTATACAGAGCTTTTGCCTTTCTCTTCCAAAAATATACAGCACTGCCAGAGTTAGATGGAAGGCAAAGTGGTTCCAAGGGAAAAAGTGCCATTTGTGATTCCCTCCAACTAGGAAAGTTTCACTTTACGTGTTCTTATTGCTAGAAACAATATATTCAAGTATCATGTTTATTAACACTTGCCTCATATCTCTCATATATGAAGAGAAGTAGATTACATGTACAGTATGCTTATAAATTCTGCCACTTTTGCCCATATCTCATGGGTTTGTTTTCTTCCAAATATATTTCTCCTGAAAGCAGGGTCGTGTGAAGGCCTTCACTAACTGATACATAGCCTACAACTTTGTGTCTTCGCAGGTATTGAAGGGTTGCATTGACAGTTGACTCTTTCAAGTAGGGCTATGCAACAAGATGACACTTTTGGACTAACTCTCACTCGCCCTGTAACTTTACCCTCTGGGTTCTCCAGATTCAGGCTTTAGCATGATTGTGACCAAATTTTACTTAGCATTTATTTACAAAGAGTTGTAAAAATGCAAATGTAGTATATAATGTACATTGAAATGCATTGACAAAAGGCACAATTATTTTAAATTGAATTATGTCAAACAGGGCATTTTGAGTTCAGCAAGTCTATTGCATGTAACCTGATAGAACCACCCAGATGTAAAAACGTGTTTGTTTTTATTGTACTGAATCAGAAATCACATATTTATTTTGTTTTCTAACGTCAGATATATTGTGCAATCTATTTGATGGATCGTCAAAAGGTGAAGTATTAGACTTTGAATCGAAGTCTTTACATTTGAACATGGCTATTTATAGGGGAAGGTACAGTAGATGGTAGCATTGTCGATGGCAAGAATCTTCCTTGGCCTCTAAAAGTCACTTTATGGTGCCCTAGTTGAGGAGAAAGCAGTGTGCACCCCTAGATCTGTGAACAGATCCTTTATTTTTTCAACCTCACCCACCCCACCCCGAACCCTTGCTAATTAGAGTGCCAATTTTAAAACCGCACCAGTTTGTCTCAGCATACCTCATCCAGTTTTCCTGTGGCTATATTTCCTGGACATGTCATGTTTGCATGTTATGAAAAGTATGTGCATGTGCAAAAAAAAAAACTTTCTTTATACAATCTATTCACTGGTTGTATTTTCTGAAGATCTTTAATACATATGTTTTTGTTTCTGGAAAGACAAAAGAGCTTAAATATCAACATTTAAACAAAAGTATTGAACTATATTTGAACCATATGTGTGGTTTAGTGAAGAAGGGTTGTTTTCTGAGGTTCTGGAGCAACTGGGTCCTTTACTGTCGAATATGTTATGACTGTCAATCCTACAGTCATTTATACCATTACATTTTGTATGAATTGAAGTCATTGAATAAAGATATATGAACATTAATACAGCGAATGAGTTGGCGTATTTCTTGGTAATACTCACCTGCTTTATGGTGATATGTTTTGTTGTGGATATCTTTATTGTAAGAGTGGCATATAGGGGCTTGCTTTTCACTCAAATATACACCACCGTTCAAAAGCTTGGGGTCACTTAGAAATGTCCTTGTTTTTGAAAGAAAAGCAAAAAAATGTGTCCATTAAAATAACATCAAATTGATCAGAAATACAGAGGCCCACTGTTAATGTTGTAAATCACTATTTTAGCTGGAAATTGACATTTTTTATGGAATATCTACATAGGCGTACAGAGACCCATTATCAACAACCGTCACTCCTACGTTCCAAAGGCACGTTGTGTTAGCTAATCCAAGTTTATAATTTTAAAAGGCTAATTGATCATTAGAAAACCCTTTTGCAATTATGTTAGCACAGCTGAAAACGGTTGTTCTCATTAAAGAAGCAATAAAACTGGCCTTCTTTAGACTAGTTGAGTATTTTAGTATGCCTCATTTTTTTCCTTGAGCCCCCACACCAGACAATTTTTTTCCTCGAGGCCCCCACTGGACAATTTATTTTGTTGAGGCCCCCATTATTATCCAGATAATAATCATTTTGCCCCCAAAACAACAAAGTTAGACAGGCCCTCTGGGCTAAAAATGGACCAGCCCATCTGGCATGTGCCCAAAATGCCAGATGGCCAGTCTGCCCCTGACCGGTCCCCAATACAACTTGTTCTCCAATTTTATTTGAATATCCTGCCTGAAACACTTGCCTGGAGAGGGGAGCTGTCGGTCTTCCACTAGCCTAGTCTGTCACATGCGTGATGCAGAGGTGTGGGGACCTTAGAGGGGTTTCATTGGCTTGGATCGCGAGGATGGGCGGGAAGCTGTGGAGTGTTTGCGCGCGAGCTCTTCTTGAATGAGAGAAGGTGGAGAGGTTGCCACAGATGCTTTTGGAGAGAGTTCTTCAAAACAATTCAGCTAATGTTATATTCATGACATATACATATTTGTCTCAGAACTTAAGTGGTTTTACCTTCAGTGATTTATAAGTGAGAGGTTTTGAGTGAAAGGGAAACTTTTGATGCCAAAAATGCATAGCGCTGTTGGATGTTTCCGCCTCCCCATCCCTTCAACCTGAGGACGCATTTATTTACCAGTAATACATTGTTCGACGTTAATTGATTTAAACAGGTTAAGACTTTCTGATATTGAAGGAAAATGTTGTTCTGGGTGGGAAATTGGACATGTTGTCTACTAGTGCTCTTCAAAATCAGCGCTGCCTTTGTTGACGCTGGACGCACAGACTCTCCTGTCGAGTCAGGGTCGGGGATGCTACCAACAGGTGAGGAAGGACATGTGGTTTGCTGAAATAATGTGCGAATACATTTGATGAGTGAATGTATCTTTAAGCCTGGCCATATAGCTATGACGTCGATGTGCTTTTGAAATGTCCCTGGCAGTAGTGCTGCAAAGTCAACTTAGACTGTCACCTAGCCAGCCTACTGTTTTCCATAATACATTGATTTCACAATTATTCAAGGAACGATATTGAGTGGACTCTACATTCTTGTCATATAACTTCTGGCCCTCATGGAGCCGCTAATGTTTGATGACAAGGGGGAATAAGTGCTTCTTCTTTATGTTAACTTGTTTGTCAGATTTGTCACATCACATTTGTATTCTTTCTGGGAACAATTATATTGAAGTAACCCCTAATTATTTCACTCTGAATTATTTCTAAAATGTACTCTATTCTGAAACATCCCTGACCAGCATTACATGTATTTAAGTAGACTTAGATACTGTCATCAGCTATATTATGTGCCACCTCCAGCACAGCATGCTCTTTAGAGCCAGATCAGATTTGAGCACACTCTGATAATGTGCCATAATCATTGGCAAGATTAATTAAGCCTCCTTGGACTGATTTCCTGGCTGTCCAGCTTGAACTTTATTAGATTACATTCTGCATGTGAACTTCTTGCAGACAACTCCACTATCAGTCCTATTTATTACCGTAAGCCAGGAGGCTGTCCAAAAAGTGTGCGATATGGAGTCTCTAATTGATCGTTGTCAACGATCCTCCCCCTGGTACTCAACCCCCTTATCTCATCTTGTCTTTTGTGCCACCTCTCTCGAAACGGGTGCTTGTGCTTAGCTTTAACCTCCATTTTAAGAGCTCTTGGCACATGGTGAAATCAAGACACTTGTCAAAGCAATGAAGGTGGTTGACAACCTCCCTTGAAGACTCAACACAAAGCACAGTGAAGTAACTGCTTTCCAACACTTGTACAGTATGATGAGGTACACACTGTTTGAACATCACTGACAAATGATGATTGCGTTCGAACACAGTTCAAACCCTTAGTGCTATAGGGTAGGCTCAATGTGTCAGTTGTCTGTCTCGACATTTTGGTCATATACACACTGGCATAGCTTTGTGATACTGTTAACTCTTGAATTGCTCTCACAGCTATTACCATGCGTCCAATGATGCCGTAGAGCCAGAGGATCTGAGTAGTACTGTATTATTGGCGCACTCCCTGGGGATCAGAGCTCATTGCCAGCTGGGCTCTAGAAAGCTGTTGAAATATGCAACCATATCAGTGACAGTACTATCAATATCAGTGACAGTACTAACAATATCAGTGACAGTACTACCAATATCAGTGACAGTACTATTTTCCAAATGTACTATTACCACATTTCCTCAGATATCTTTAGGTCTGTTTGTATTTGTATTTATTATAGATTCCTGTTAGTTCCTGCCAAGGCAGCAGCTACTCTTCCTGGGGTCCAGCAAAATTAAGGCAGTTATACATTTTTTTAAACATTACAATACATTTCTAACAGATTTCAGAACGCATTAAGTTGCCACATAAGGGACCAAAAATAATGTTGATTGAATCCAGCCCCAAGTTCGGTGTCAAATGTTTTTACTGAATGTTTTGAGAGGGGTCCCTGGAGTCGTTGCGGACGGCAGAGCGTGAAAGCTTTCTTTAAACAGTGCAGATTTTCATGGAATAGGCCGGTGATTATGTAATGTTAAGATAATAGTCCTCTAGGCAGCCATATAAATAAGCCTTGTGAGGTGGTTACTCATTGATTTAGATTGTATTACTATTATACTCTGTAGTAAAAATAGCTTGGCTCACCTGGGGCTTTGTTAATTCTGTTGATACTAAGAATGATGACCAGTATCAGAGAAGGCCTAAACATAGTTGAATAACCTAATAAGTTTATCCCACCGGGTGGGAGCTGAGGAGTTATTTTCATAGCCTTCTGACATAGCAAAAGGGACTAAACCCACAGCAATGCGTTAAGCGGTGACAGTGACCTCATACAGTATAGCTGTCTGCACTGTAATTGCACTGGTTGTGGTGGACTTTGGTGGCAACAACACCTTTGAGACTTCGCTATAGTGTGCAGGGAGATTCTGTACATCATCCCCAACAGGTACCCTCCATGAAATATCCTATAAGAATCACTCAACGGGTGCATATTTTAACTATCTCCAACTGTGATGAATTACATACTGCACGATTGCAGTCTTTTCAGCAGGGGTTGATAAATCGCCTTCATTTTTTCGACAGCTTTTGTATTAAAGTTCCAACAGTGGTGATTTGTCTGTTTGGCTTGAGTGCCAGCCCTGGTTTGGCATGACAGAGTAGACTAGAGCAAAGAGGAGCAGTGTAGTCGCTCAATCTAAGGAATGAGCTATCGAAATCAGGTTGTTATCGCTGATATTACTCTGGATCTCTATCCAGCCAGTTTCAAGCTGTGATATCTGAGTCCTCGTCGTGTTTGGAATACTAGCACCCTTGCCCCATTACTTTGAACCTCAGAGTTGTGGATCATAAAAGCATACTGCAATTCTCAGAATGTAGAACATCTGTTGTCGAGCAAGTTGAAAGAGATGAGTTTGTATTCACTCAGTCAATATTTTTTATTCTGTACAAGCTTCTTTCTTTTCACTCTGTCAATTAGGTTACTATTGTCGAGTAACTACAATGTTGTTGATCCATCATCAGTTTTCTCCTATCACAGCCGTTAAAGTCTGTAACTGTCTTAAAGTCACCATTGGCCTCATGGTGAAATCCCTGAGGGGTTTCCTTCCTCTCTGGTAACTGAGTTAGGAAGGACGCTTGTATCTTTGTGATTTTGGGATATTCAATGTCCAAGTTTTTTATTTTTACCCATCTACCAATTGGTGCCCTTCTTTGCGAGGCATTGGAAAACATCTCTCGTCTTCGTGGTTGAATATGTGTTTGAAATTCACTGCTCGACTGAGGGACCTTACAGATTTGGGTAACACACCAGCATTACCATGTCCACACAGCATTACCATTACCATTACCACAGTCATAACCATGTCATAATATGTCATAACAGCTGACATAACTTGTCACAACCTGTCATAATATGGTCATAACACTGTCATGACACATATACAGTATTTAGACCTGTTATGACATATATTGCATTATTTTATGGCTGTTTATGACACCTACATAAGAGTGTAAGCCTATCTGGCTTATATGATTATGATGGTCATATTGCTTCTTACAGTGTCATACGGTGTATTTTCTTAGTCCAAGTAAAGTGACACAGGATGTATATAATGCTTTGAGACAGTGTCATAATGTGTATTTTCTACAAGTTATTTAAAATATGATTGAAGAAAAACATGAGTGTAAAGAATTCATCACAACAACAACAACAAAGGATTTAAGAAACAAACTTTCAAACGAAAGGAAACTTCTTGGCTGGGAAAAAATACATTTAAATAAATGTGGATTTTGATACCCTTATATAAGTGTCATAACCAGCCATAAAATAACGCAAAATATGTCACAACAGGTGTAAATATATGGGTCATGACAGTGTTATGAACATATTATGACAGGTTATGACAAGTTATGTCAACTGTTATGACATTATGACATGGTTGTGACTGTGTTATGACGCTTGGTGTCAAGTAAAGTGTTACCAATAATTGTATGTGTGGGGTACAGAGATCATGAAGATCATGTTAGAAACTGATCGGACCCTTTTTTTTCAATTTTTGCCTAAAATGACATACCAAAATCTAACTGCCTGTAGCTCAGGACCTGAAGCAAGGATATGCATATTCTTGATACCATTTGAAAAGAAACACTTTGAAGTTTGTGGAAATATGAAATTAATGTAGGAGAATATAACACATTAGATCTAGTAAAAGATAATAGAAACAAAAAAACGTGTTTTCCATATATATTTTTTCATCATCTTTGGAATGCAAGAGAAAGGCCATAATATAAAATAGGAGGCACAATTTAGATTTTGGCCACTAGATGGCAGCAGTGGGTGTGTAAAGTTTCAGATTGATCCAGTGAAGCATTGCAATACTGCACAATATTTTCTATCAAGTCTGCCTAAATGTGCCGAATTGGTCAATTGATACAAGTACATAACTATAGAGAACATACAAAAATGATATGGCAATACAAAATGTAAGTTTACACACTCCCAGGAATGTCATACATGATGGATCATTAGCGTATACACTAACTTTCACACATCTAGATGGCTGGGCGGGGTGGGTGTGGAGCAAGAGACAGCAGGGGTTCAAACTGTAGAACCCAGTTCTTACATTTGAATATAAAAATTGATTTTATCAAACAACATTATGCCACATTTTATCTCTGGGACCCCTAGGATGACAAATCAGAGCAAGATTAATTAATGTAAGTATATTATTTACCTTCAGAGGTGAATGTATCAAACCAGTTGCCGTGATACATTTTTTGTTGTTGTTGTGCACTCTCCTCAAACAATAGCATGGTATTTTGTCACTGTACTAGCTACTGTAAATTGGACAGTGCAGTTAGATTAACAGGAATGTAATCTTTCTGCCCATATAAGACATGTCTATGTCCTGGAAAGTTTGCTGTTACTTACAACGTCATTCTAGTCACATTAGCACGCGTTAGTAACAACCGTCACGGTATAAGGACACCGATCCTACAGGATCCTTCAGAGGTTAAACACTATTATTGCACACAGAGTGAGTCCATACAGTTTATTATGTGACTTGTTAAGCACATTTTTTCTCCTGAACTTATTTAGGGTAGCCATAACAAAGGGGTTGAATACTTATTGACTGAAGACATTTCAGCTTTTGATTTGTTATTCATTTGCAAAAGTTTTGAAAATCATAATTCCGCTTTGACATTATGGGGTATCGTGTGTAAAAAAAATCTATTTTAAATTCAGGCTGTAACACAACAAAATGTGAAAATATCAAGGGGTGTGAATACTTTCTAAAGGCACTGTAAATACCTGTTCCTCAATGAGGAGGATATTGTTTATTTTTCTCTTGCGATCTCATCTAGTCTGCATGCTCGCAACACTTATCTAGCACATTGTCATCTCCCTGTCGCCCCCAGACGACCAGTTCAGAGGAACGGTACCAACCATGTCTGCTGGCAGGTTGAGCTTATGATGTCATCGTCAATATAATGCCAGATCCATAACCATGCATCTGCATCCAATGAAACGCGATCCAAGCTGCGGCTTTGTTGAGAGTGTGTCTGGAGCATATTAGCAGCTGAGCCAGGCAGAGGCACACACAATGTGGCACGTACACCTAACTCCCTCCACCAGCGGTCCAGTCTCGGCTGTGAACCGGGTCGTGAACAGAATCAGGAGTCGTCAAATGGGCACAAGCCATATGCTGGACCAGAACCTGGGCCATTATCTTTCTACAGGAGAAATAGAAACAGATTGTAGATTGTGTGGGTTGATACTGTAGAGAGTAGTCATTTGTTCAGATGGTTGGTGTGCTACAGGAGAATCAGAGGGTGTACCACAGGGTTTGGTGCTGAGGCCAGTGTACAGTATGTTTGTGGTGTTTTTGTTCAACCTGTTTTGCAAAGCATTAGCTACAACCTTGCCTGGCCTCAGTGGGCAATTTGAAACAGTAGGGTTTCTATCTCTGTCTATCAGTTAAACAAAGTTATTCGTTTTTACACGCTCCATAATCAATGTGCAGCCCACAAAACACATGCCAGGCTGTAACAAAATAGAGGTGAGTAATGTGGTAAGGGTGATTTAATGAACCTGACATGCTGCAATTGTGTCCATTTATCCCTTGTAATACATTCTTGAGTTCCTCTGCAGGCTCGTAAATGTTAAACACCTGCCAATTCAGAGGTCCACCCAGTTATTGTTGATTCCAAACAGTGTGGTAGCAACCAAGGCCATAACTCAGTGACAATGCGCAGATTTATTTAGATTTTATACAAAATGCACCTGGCATCTCAGGTGATGCCTTCTACAGGGGCCTTTCTTGCACTGTCTCTTTCTGTGTCTGTGTATTCCCATCTCTCATAGCCATTTTTATTTTCTTTCCGTCTTCCCCTAGCCATCTTTCTCAATTTGTCTCTTGATCTTTCAATGTCTCATTCGCAGAGAAACATCCCATCTCTGTCTCTTTTTCCTTCTCTCTCTCTCTCTTCCCCCTCGTCCAAAGACTTTGCTTCTGCTGTTGATTTAATTTGAGAAAGTATGTCCCATGAAAAACCACACTGTCTTTCCACTTACAGTCAATAAGGGGGAGCCTAGCCCAGGTGTCCAAGAAAAACTCCAGTCCTGGCAGGCTTGCTGCAGATATGTGCCTAATAGCAGGCTCTGACTTCACTTTTAACCACAATGCCCTCTGGGAGCCCCTAAAACTATCACGGTATTGTAATTCATCATTTTTTTAAAGTCAAGGTGTGGGGGCTAGACGGCTGGTTTTAACTGGAGCAGCTGTGACGTGTAACTGCCCTAACATGCTGCTTGTGTTCTGCAAAATAGATGCCAGATGATGCAATGTTGTTTCATTCTGGTTACACACACACACATTCTCTCTCTCATACACACATCACATTCCCGTTTTGAGCCACAGTACAACGGTACAAAACTGTTTCTCCTGGCATACACTCAGGTCCATTAACCAGCTGGCTTCTCAGTGACCCTTGTCCGACATCATCACTGTGCAATCAATCTGAAAATAAATACACCACTCTCCCCTGTCCTATTAGGGTTTAACATGCCATTCATGTTCCTCTTTAGTCTGCCTCAAGTATGCCATTGGATAGGACTACAGGTGGGATCAGATAACATTCTACAGACTTTTAGGCTGTGGTTTTTGACTCATCAACATCTTTACAAGTGTCATTGAAAACAATGATTCGGAAACATGTTGACTGGAATCCATCTGAGGTTCCAGTGGGATTTTGATTCTTCTTCTTATGTCATTTATTTTTTAGAAGCCATGTCTTGCCAGCCAGGTCTAGCCCAGTTGCAAAAATCAACATTCAACATGCTAGTTTGCTAGTTTGCTAATAAGATCAAACGAAAGGCTTGTGACATGTTAATAAGTGTCCTTCACTCTGATGTACAGTAAATGTGCAGATCTCTATCTTCATTTTGCTTTTGACTGATCTTGATTGATGAAGGACCTGAGGTGAAAGACTGTTTTGACAAACGGAACTTCACACATCCAACGGAGGACAGCCAGAGGGAGCAGCATAAGTACATCTTGGTGTTGTTTTTTGTTTTCTCTTTTTTCTTCCTTGGTTTCCTCACATGAACCATGTTCTTTCTGTGAAATTCCTCCTGTGTCTCTGTCAGGACACGTTAAGCTTATTGTTTACTTTAGGCTGATTGATTTGTGTTGAAGTCCTTGCTCAGTTCTGCATGTCGCATGCTCTCAGCGGGGTCGTGACCGGCAGGGTTGAGCAAAGCGGCCAGAAGCTCAAGGCCTGTTAAAATCTCTGGAGGTGTTTAGCTTGTGGTGGGGCTCTCTTTGACTGGTCCCTTTTCATGGTGGAGCCCGGAGCTGTGTCAATTTCATCAAAACAGCCCCCCAACAAGGTTTTTTAACAAGTTTTTTTTACTATGTTCTTGGGTGATTGTGTGTGCGCATGTTCGAGTGTGTATATTAATTTGTCTGTCTTTGTGTAGAACTGTGTGTGTTTGTGACAAATGGGGTTTTGTGAGGACGGATGGGATAAACTGCATCACTGAGACGCTTTTCTTGTTTTGTTGAAGCTCTGGTAAATTAATGTAGTCTGGATGTACCAAATGGCTCCACTATAAAAGACCCCCTACCCTTTCATTAAGATGGAGCCCAGAATGACTGAGTTCACCCGTCCACTGGATGCACACCCTGACTCCCAAATGTGTCCTCATTGCCACCTTCAGCGCCAGCCAATCATTCAGACTGTAAATGATGAATTCCCTCCGCAGTTGATAGATGGCTCGATGTGCCATGACCTCATGTCAAGCAACGACCCCTTTAATTCACATACTTCAAAAAGTTACTAACATTCTGGCTCCCTCACTAAAGACGTCTGCGAATGTTTTGCTGAAGGAGGACATGACCACTTGGATCCCTGTCGTTGTTAAAGGAAACTGTCCCTCTCAGCGCCACTGATTCGGTGAGTGTGATGTAACAGACTATGTTCTGTGCTGTTGACAGATGTGAGGAGAAAACCACCAGCATCTCCACCTCCAGCATCATTACACAGCGTTATACAGAGACACACTCTATGACAATGTCATTCGGAGGAATTAACCCTTTTTGCGGGTCACATGAAACAGAGTGAAGGCAGGGTCCCTGGGAGATGGATTGTATGCTTTTTCCATATGTCCATTTCACAAAAGTCTTAGCTATTTCAGCGTTCATCCCATTCTCTTCAACCAAGGAGATGTTTTCAAGGCTTGTGGTAGGTACAGCACTACCCTTGAATTTAGAATTTCAACAGTTTGGAATAGTGTTGAGGGTTAATTCTTAGGGAAATGTCTTATATTGACCTGACAGAACGGAGCGCAACAGATGGGAGTGTGAAGGAAGCGGTCTTGCTGTATGGTCTCGCTGTTTGGCATGGGACCCCTGGACTGGTACGACCTGTCTGCCAGGGGTCATGGTTTTACTAGTTCCCTGAAGAGGAACACAATGAAATTAACATGCTTCTGGGGTCAGCATCGTGACAGCCTTCAGCCGATGGCCGGCATAGGCCAAGCCCTGTAAAAATCTTTACAAGATGTTTTACAAGCACTTAAACGGCCTTGTCAGTGCAACTTTGGGGTTGTGTTACCCTTTACACGGTGCCCTACTTGATAACGATGACCTTAGCCAGACATTGTCAGCTGTTATGAGGGCAGACGAGCATCTACCAGGTCACTGGGATTTCAGGAGAGATTAAATTAAATTACTCACCACCTGGATTTGGTCCTATGTAGCAAAATTTGAAAGGGTGTTTTTTTTGGGATAAAAGTAGAGACTCAGAGCTACAAAATGGTATATCATAAACTGCATTTTTGAGGAACAATGGGAAAGTAATTCTGCTTTGAAAGTTGATACATTTGTAAAATCACTTTTGAGATAATGGCCTTTGAATGTTTTGGTATCTAGTGAAGAGCTCTTCTTGGTCTACACCCATTCAACATCGTTCACACCCTCTTAAGCTTTCGCCCCACCCATCTCGTTTTCTCGGAGCGTTCAGAGTGCACACTTGACGCTCTAGCTGATAATTTGTCTGCCTAACCAGCTCTGCTGGCAACAAAATCATGTTGTTACTACCCTGCATTAAATCTGCTGGGAGCTAACCAACCAGGTTCAATGTTAGCTAGCTAACATTAGGCTCTAACTAGCAAAGCAAACGGCTCTGGGATATGAATAATAGCCTCATATATGTAACGTTAGCTAGGGAGCCAACCAGCTAACATTATTGAGCTAGCTAACAGTACACTTTAGCTTAAGACATGTAGCTAGCTAGATAGGTAAACAATGAACCTAGCTAGCTAAACAAAGTGTAAGATCACACTCATCACGTAACATTAGCTAACAAGCTAGCCAGCTAACGTTAGCTAGTTAAACAACAATGAACATAGTGCAAAATCATGTCGTTACTACCCTGCATGAATCTGCTGGGAGCTAACCAACCAGGTTCAATGTTAGCTAGCTAACATTAGGCTCTAACTAGCAAAGCAAACGTTTCTGGTATACAAATAATAACATCATACACGTAACGTTAGCTAGGGAGCCAGCCAGCTAACGTTAGCTAGCTAGCTAACAGTACACTTTAGCTTGAAATTAAACCACTTTCTGTCTGAAACATGTAATATCTGAAAATGTAGCTAGCTAGACTGTCTTACCCGTATACTTCATCATGCATAATGGACGCGTCTCCCTGTCACGGATGCCATGCCACGGTTGCCCTTAGTATGAAGATGTAATCCAGAAACAGGTGTTTTCTCCATCTCTTCAGCTATCATACTCTAATTCCTCTGATTTCAAAACTCAACCCTCCAGAAAGTGGAGAGCAACACTTATGCAGCTCCACTACACAATCCATTTAAAAAAAGCCGTGTTCGACAGGATTACCAACACAAACTGACCAGCTCAAGTAGACAGAAGCCTTCTAAATGGCAGACCAATTCAAACTCCTCTCTCGGCATGTCCAGCCCACTCATTATCTCAGCCAATCTCAGGAAGGTTGTTGGCTTTTTCTGTGGCTTAACCATCTAGGCTCGTTATTTAACAATTTTATTTGCATTTACAGAGGCATACACATTTGTTAATAAGGCACATAAAAGTACACGTTTCAGAAGGCATATTTGCCAAAAAACCTATTTTGATAAAAAATAAATATATAAACTCAGCAAAAAAAGAAACATCCTCTCACTGTCAACTGCGTCTAATTTCAGCAAATTTAACATGTGTAAATATTTGTATGAACATAATAAGATTCAACAACTGAGACATAAACTGAACAAGTTCCATAGACATGCGACTAACATAAATGGAATAATGTGTCCCTGAACAAAGGGGGGGTCAAAATCAAAAGTAACAGCTGGCCACCAGTGTGGCCACCAGCTGCATTAAATACTGCAGTACATCTCCTCCTCATGGACTGCACCAGATTTGCCAGTTCTTGCTGTGAGATGTTACCCCACTCTTCCACCAAGGCACCTGCAAGTTCCCGGACATTTCTGGGGGGAATGGCCCTAGCCCTCACCCGCCGATCCAACAGGTCCCAGACGTGCTCAATGGGATTGAGATCTGGGCTCTTCGTTGGCCATGGCAGAACACTGACATTCCTGTCTTGTAGGAAATAACGCACATAACGAGCAGTATGGCTGGTGGCACTGTCATGCTGGAGGGTCATGTCAGGATGAGCCTGCGGGAAGGGTACCACATGAGAGAGGAGGATGTCTTCCCTGTAATGCACAGCGTTGAGATCGCCTGCAATGACAACAAGCTCAGTCCGATGATGCTGTGACACACCGCCCCAGACCATGACGGACCCTCCACCTCCAAATTGATCCCACTCCACAGAGTATAGGCCTTGGTGTAACGCTCATTCCTTCGACGATAAACGCGAATCCGATCATCACCCCTGGTGAGACAAAACCGTGATTCGTCAGTGAAGAGCACATTTTGCCAGTCCTGCCGAGATCAGCAACGGTGGGTTTGTGCCCATAGGCAACGTTGTTTCCGGTGATGTCTGGTGAGGACCTGCCTTACAACAGGCCTACAAGCCCTCAGTCTAGCCTCTCTCAGCCTATTACGGATAGTCTGAGCACTGATGGAGGGATTGTGCGTTCCTGGTGTAACTCGGGCAGTTGTTGTTGCCATCCTGTACCTGTCCCGCAGGTGTGATGTTCGGATGTACTGATCCTGTGCAGGTGTTGTTACACGTGGTCTGCCACTGCGAGGACGATCAGCTGTCCGTCCTGTCTTCCTGTAGCGCTGTCTTAGGTGTCTCACAGTACGGACATTGCAATTTATTGCCCTGGCCACATCTGCAGTCCTCATGCTTCCTTGCAGCATGCCTAAAGCATGTTCATGCAGATGAGCAGGGACCCTGGGCATCTTTCTTTTGGTGTTTTTCAGAGTCAGTAGAAAGGTCTCTTTAGTGTCATAAGTTTTCATAACTGTGACCTTAATTGCCTACCGTCTGTAAGCTGTTAGTGTCTTAATGACCGTTCCACAGGTGCATGTTCATAAATTGTTTATGGTTAATTGATCAAGCATGGGAAACAGTGTTTAAACCCTTTACAATGAAGATATGTGAAGTTATTTGGATTTTTACGAATTATCTTTGAAAGACAGGGTCCTGAATAGGGACGTTTCTTTTTTTACTGAGTTTATATGTTCAAATGGCTCTTGTGTGAAGTAGTGACCCAGGAAATGTGCCTAGTTTCTTGAAATCGGTCTCAAATGGTCTTGAGTGGGTAAAAAAACAGAGTGCCCTGAAATGTCAACATCCAGAAACAGTGAAGTGAGAGAGGTGAAAGACACTTAAAATCGGTTACGTGCTTTTGTTCATCTCCTCTGTTCTTATGTCGAACAGCTTGTACAGTACCGCACACTCTGGTACAGTAGAGCACAGCAGGTGAGTGTAATGTTGACTGGAGCAGCAGCCTGTGTCTGAGACAATGATACTGTAGCAAGAAGCAACGTCATGGGATCATTCCCAGAGGGCACTCATGGGTTTCCCTTGTAGACTGTCCTATTCAGAAACACACATGTTGAAACTAGAAATGAAGACACAGTAGTCTGTCAGAACAGACTGACTCTAGTGAATGTGTAATGAGAAACCAAGTGATATTATTAAGTTTTGTAATCCAGTGATGAAATCTTCAATCTGTTTTGATAGTCTTCAGGTATGCATTTCACAGTTAACAAGCTGTGAAAATAAATCAATAAACCATAAAGAGGCCCTCAGTTAAACTAAATACACATTTTACTGGTGAAACCGAGATCTAACGCTCCCTGATTAAATTAATGCCCCATAATTATTTGCTTTGGCAATAGGGATGTATTTCTTTCTTTGAAAGCTTTTGGCTTTCCTTGAAAGCTGTATAAAGTTAGATTCTTGAATACTGACTTCTGGTGGTCTTTGTGCAGTCCAACACACAGCCGTCTCTGCCCCCCTCTCCCATTCCAATTTAGATGTGTTTCTCCTCCTAGGTTCCAACACGATCATTACCATGGAGACCAACTCCCAGGGCTGTTCCACTGCTCCCTATCTGGCTTTTCCATCTGATGTTAAACACCAAGTTACAGCCCTCCCACCCTTTCCCCCCTTTCCAGCCTTGTTTTTCTAACTGGTATGTTAGACACACGCACCAGCAATGGTTTTTCACAATCTGTTTGCACATTCATTTCTCCCCATATTTGATATTTTAGTTGTTTAGTGGACTTTATAGCTTTTAGACTTCCACAGGTGTTGTTCATGTGGCTAGAACCTAACTTTGGGGACTACCTGTGGACTCAAATCAAACTTTATTTGTCACATGCTGTCACGCCCTGACCTTAGAGAGCCTTTTTTCTCTATTTGGTTAGGTCAGGGTGTGATTTGGGTGGGCATTCTAGATGTTCTATTTCTTTGTTGGCCGGGTATGATTCCCAATCTGATTGGGGATCATCCTTAGGGAGCCCTTTTTCCCACCTGTGATTGTGGGATCTTGTTTTTGATACTGAGCTGTATGCCCTACTGAATGTTACGTTTTCGTTTTGTATTTATTTTGGTTTTGTTTCGGTGTTCATCTAATAAAATTATGTACGCTTACCACGCTGCACCTTGGTCCGATCCTTCTTCAGACGAGCATTACAGAAGATCCCACCACCAAAGGACCAAGCAGCATGCCCAGGAGGAGCAGGGATCCTGGGCCCGGGAGAAAAGGGAGTGGAGGACATCCTGGACCTGGGAGGAGGTAATGGCAGGGGACAAGACCCTGCCATGGAAGCAGGCGGAGGCAGTGAGAGAGGAACGGCGACGATACCAGGAATCAAGGAGACGACGGAGACCCGAGAGGCAGCCTAAAAAAAAATGGGGGGGGGGGGCACACGGGGTGGCGAGTGGAGCAAAGGTGGGAACAAGAACCGACTCCCTGTAATTACGATGAGGAGTTGGTCACGGTTCAGATACCATGCTTTGCGGAGATAAGCAATGTGTCTCCAGTGCGCATCCACAGCCTGGTGCATTCTGTGCCAGCTCCTCGCACTTGCCGCGCGAAAGTGAGCATCCAGCCAGGACGGGTTGTGCCGGCTCAGCGCTCCTGGTCTCCAGTACGCCTCCTCGGTCCAGGATATCCTGCGCTGGCTCTACGCACTGTGTCACCAGTGCGCCTTCACAGCCCAGTGCGTCCTGTGCCAGCGCCCCGCACTTGCCGGGCTAAAGTGAGCATCCAGCCAGGACGGGTTGTGCCAGCTCTACCCTCCAGACCTCCAGTGCGCCTCCACAGCCCAGTATATCCTGTGACAGCTCCGCGCACTCGGCCTCCAGTGCATCTCTCCAGCCTGGTACGCCCTGTGCCTGCTACACGCACCCGGCCTCCAGTGCATCCCCCCGGCCCAGTATACCCTGTGCCAGCTCCGCGCACCCGGTCTCCAGTGCGTCTCCCCAGCCTGGTACGCCCTGTGCCGGCTCCACGCACCAAGCCTCCAGCAACAGTTCCCAGTCCAGAGCTTCCGACGACAGTTCCCAGTCCAGAACTTCCGGCGACAGTTCCCAGTCCAGAGTTTCCGGCGACGTTTCACAGTCCGGAACTTCCTGAGACGGCCCACAGTCCGGAACCTCCAGAGACGACCCACAGTCCGGAACCTCCAGCGACGGCCTGCAGTCCGGAGCCTGCAGCGACGGTCCGCAGTCCGGAGCCTCCAGCGACGGTCGGCATTTCGGAGCCTCCAGCGACGGTCGACAGTTCGGAGCCTCCAGCGACGGTCGGCAGTCTGGAGCTTCCGGCGACGATCCACGGTCCGGTTCCTCCGGCGACGATCCACGGTCCGAAGCTTTCGGCGATGATCCCCGAAATAGAGTCGCCACTGAGGATGGCGGATCCGCGAGCAGAGCAGGGTCTACGTCCCGCACCGGAGCCGCCACTGAGGCTAGATGCCCACCCGGACCCTTCCCTATAGAGTCAGGTTTTGTGGCCTGAGTCCGTACCTTTTGAGGGGGGTACTGTCAAGCCCTGACCTTAGAGCCTTTTTTCTCTATTTGGTTAGGTCAGGGTGTGATTTGGGTGGGCATTCTAGATTTTCTATTTCTTTGTTGGCCGGGTATGATTCCCAATCAGAGGCAGCTGTCTATCGTTGTCTCTGATTGGGGATCATACTTAGGCAGCCCTTTTTCCCACCTGTGATTGTGGGATCTTGTTTTTGGTACTGAGCTGTATGCCCTACTGAACGTTACGTTTTCGTTTGTATATATGTTGGTTTTGTTTCGGTGTTCATCTAATAAAATGATGTACGCTTACCACGCTGCACCTTGGTCCGATCCTTCTTCAGACGAGCGTTACACAATGGCCGAATACAACATGTGTAGACCTAACTGTGAAATGCTTACTTACAAGCCCTTAATCAACAGTGCAGTTCAAGAAAGAGTTAAGAAACTATTTGCCAAATAAACTAAAGTAAAAAATAATTGAATGTAACACAATAAACTAACGAGGCTTTATACAGGGGGTACCGGCACTGAGTCAATGTGCGGGGGTACAGGTTAGTCGAGGTAATTTGTACATGTAGGTAGGGGTGAAGTGACTATGCATAGATAATAAACAGCAAGTAGCAGTAGTGTAAAAAACAAATGGGGGGGGGTCAATGTAAATAGTCTGGTGGCCATTTGATAAATTTTTCAGCAGTCTTATGGCTTGGGGTAGAAGCTGTTAAGGAGCCTTTTGGTCCTAGACTTGGCGCTCCGGTAGCGCTTGCCGTGCGGTAGCAGAGAAAACAGTCTATGACTTGGGATACTGGAGTCTTTAACAATTTTTTGGGCTTTCCTCTGACACCGTCTAGTATATAGGTCCTGGATGGCGGGAAGCTTGGCCCCAGTGATGTACTGGGCCGTACGCACTACCTTCTGTAGCGCCTTACGGTCAGATGCCGAAGCAGTTACCATACCAGGCAGGGATGCAACCGGTCAGGATGCTCTTGATGGTGCAGCTGTAGGGATGCAGCCTCTATCCCCTCTCATCTGGTCTGCAGCCGGAGAATATAGGGTTGAGATAGATGTACTCTGTCCCATGGGTGGAGGGTGCTTTGCAGACTGCAGCACGGTAACATGCTCACATCTATAAAAAAAAACATGCCTTTTGATTTTCTCTGCACTTTCCAAGTGCATTTCAAGTTCCAGTACTTTTTCCTGGAAAATATGTGTATTAGGATTCGCAAAGGTTTCTAACAGTTGTGTGCATTCTTGCTAACACACACACCATTGGGTATTGATACATTTATCAGTATTGTGATATATTTGTGTACTTATGCTTTAGCTAATGCACATTAAATGCACATTCACTAACTAGGAATATTATTGAAAAAGCCTTTCTATGTTAACATTATCCTGGATGACCTTGGGCGCACCTTGCTTACGGGAAGACATGTTGCAGAATGGGACAGGGATCTGATGGATAACATGGAATGCCCCTCCTGAAACCCTGACAATGCTACCTTCACCTCCCCTCCTCCTGCCCTGCCTCTCCACAACAGAATAAGCTAATGTTCTACTGCTGCCATCACAGCTTTTCATTTGCTTCCTTTGAGGCTCAAGTTCAACACCTTCAGGTTCAGTCAAACTATGAACTACGAAAGGGACGATGATTGGGAATCAGGAATTATGATTGGAACTGTGTGAGGAAAAAAAAATCTTTCCAAAGAAAAGATTCCAGATTTGTGTGGTGCACCTATTGTATGAAGAGGCCTGCCTGGACTTTTGGATGTGTGATTAATTTACTTGGACCGTGCGGACCAGTCCCTTGTTGTATGTTTTTGTCATTATCCTGCTTCACATTGAGAAATTGGTACCATTTATTTGATTGTCAAAAATGTATTTTCAAAACTGGAACAAAGCACAAAGTTGACTGGCCACCCAAGTGCAGTCAGTGTAGTATTTGCGCTGCAGGCAGGTTGCCTGTATAATTAACTTTCTCCCTTGCTTGATGTTGACTCTTTGAGCTAAATAGAGATGAGTAGTTGACAACACGATGACACCACGTCTGCATTGTTAAGCTGTACAGCTCTGCCTGCCAACTATAGACCCTCATAACCTTGTAATTAACTCTATTAATTCCTGCACCAAAATAGCAGGGAATTTGACCTGAAGCCACTTTCCCCTCACTATCCACTTCCCTTGTTGTCCTCAGACGCAGACCTAGACAAGTGTTGACTGGTGCGGTTTTTGACTTTCTTTCTCCCAAAAGGAAGATTGTCAAAAGGAAACCCTTTTTATTGTCCTGAGGAAAGTTCCGCTGAAAGCTTTGGCAAGTCTATAAGCTTAGTCATTTCCAGCAAACCTTGGTTGTTTAGAAACACACCATTTAGACTTGTAGAAGGCCAGGGGGGTTGGATTACTCCCTCTGTCACTCTTAAATATATATATATATATTTTTTTAAGGAGGGTTCAACTCAGCTTGTGTGTGAAAGCCTTGTAGAGAATTTTGAACTTTGTCATCATACTGTGGAGTGAGTTCAGTCATACTTTAAAGACCCCCTTATAGCTGTGATAAAAACAGTTTGTTCATAACTTGGGTTGTTGAGCAAACTTTGTTGGCTCATATTTGCACACAGACTAATTATTTTCTATATTTTTTTTTCTTCAGATTTCAGATTTACACAGAATTCGTATATTTCTGTAAAATTTGTGTTTGTTGTTCAGAGCCCACTTTTCAGTCAGAGTCGGCCTGATAGTTAACCTCACGCAACAGCCAATTGCGCACTGCCCTCTGAAGTGTCTCGTTATTGGATAGTAAGTTTATATTTCCAAAGGGCCTTTGAGGTTTAGGGTGAGGCTGGTGATGGTCTGTATGGTGTCTGTGTCACGGCTTCCAGAGTCTCTGCCATCGTTAAACGCTCGTCATTGTGTCCAGCTTCAAGTCAAGCGGTGAAACAAAGCACAGGTATTTTAGCTTTTATAACCTGGGATCTCGTCCATGGCTGAGAGAAATTCCCCTTTCTCTCTTTTGGGAAAATACTTCACTTCTCCCCCCTTGGCTCTGCCTTTAAGACGTTTTCCCTCTTTTCTTCCTTAATCCAAATCCAAATCTTTTTTGATTTTGCCAAACCTCAGTTTGCAGTTTATAAATGTACAGTATCAGCCTTTAACAATTGGCCTTAGTCGTTGGCTCATTCTAATCGCTGGGGAAAAAGGCACTCAGCTGTGGATGGTTATAGCAGATGGTGCAGTTGACAAATGAAAGTTGAAGGATAGTGTAACAAATGATATTTCAGGGAAAGTACAGAAGAGGAGGAGGGCAAATCAATCGTTGGAAATTCAAAGACTTCTGCCGGTACCTGTGGCTGCAATCATGACTTGAGCTGTATAGACCATGAGATAATCCAATACTAGTGCAGGACATATAAACACTGTCCATTGACTACATCAACTAAGTGTCAATGTGTTTTTGCTCAGGGCTGATCATGACCTAGTCAAATGGAAACTAATACCTTTGTATTTGTAGGTTGTTAACACCCTCAATCTGCATAATTTGCCCTAGGGGCAATTGGCCTGTAGAGCTTGATTAAATGCCCCATAAGTATTTGCTGAAACGTCCCATCAGGAAGTGAGTCACCTCTTCCTGGAACTCCTTTCGTTCTAAATGTGGAGCCAAACCTGCTCTGATTGCTGTGGTTCTGCCAGTCTGTCATGATTGAGGTGGCTTGGTACAGAATGACACGGATCAAGTGTTCCACTGTGTCATCTCAGGGCAGTGTGTAATATACAGTACCAGTCAAAAGTTAGGACACACCTACTCATTCAGGGGTCTTTCTTTATTTTTACTATTTTATACATTGTAGAATAATAGTAGTGAAGACATCAAAACTATGAAATAACACATATGGAATCAGGTGTAACCAAAAAAGTGTTAAACAAATCAAAATAGATTTTAGGTTCTTCAAAGTAGCCACCCTTTGCCTCGATGACAGCTTTGCACAGTCTTGGCATTATCTCAACCAGTCTCACCTGGAATGCTTTTCCAACACTCTTGAAGGAGTTCTCACATATGCTGAGCAATTGTTGGCTGCTTTTCCTTCACTCTGCGGTCCAATCCCAAACCATCTCATTTGGGTTGAGGTCGAGTGATTGTGGAGGCCAGGTCATCTGATGAAGCACTCCATCACTCTCCTACTTGGTCAAATAGCCCTTACACAGCTTGGAGGTGTGTTGGGTCATTGTCCTGTTGAAAAACAAATGATAGTCCCACTAAGCGCAAACCAGATGGGATGGCTTATCACTGCAGAATGCTGTGGTAGCCATGCTGGTTAAGTGTACCTTGAATTCTAAATAAATCGCAGACAGTGTCACCAGCAAAACACCCCCACACCATCACACCTCCTCCTCCATGCTTCACGGTGGGAACCACACATGCAGAGATCATCTGTTTACCTACTGTGCTTCTCACAAAGACACGGCGGTTGGAACCAAAAATCAAGTGTTTCTTGGCCCAAGCAAACCTCTCCTTTTTGGTGTCCTTTCCTAGTGGTTTCTTTGCAGCAATTCGAGCGTGAAGGCCTGATTCATGGAGTCTCCTCTGAACAGTTGATGTTGAGATGTGTCTGTTACTTGAATTCTGTGAAGCATTTATTTCTGAGGCTGGTAACTAATGAATTTATCCTCTGCAGCAGAGGTAACTATGGGTCTTCCTTTCATGTGGCGGTATTCATCAGATCCAGTTTCATCATAGCGCTTGATGGTTTTTGCGACTGCACTTGAAGAAACTTTCAAAGTTCTTGAAATTTTCCAGATGGACTGATCTTCATGTCTTAAAGTAATGATGGACTGTCATTTATTTCTCTTTGCTTATTTGCGCTGTTCTTGCCATAATATGGACTTGGTCTTTTACCAAATAGGGCTATCTTCTGTATACCAACCCTACCTTGTCACAACACAACTGATTGGCTCAAACGCATTAAAAAGGAAAGAAATTCCACAAATTAACATTTAACAAGGCACACCTGTTAATTATAGATCTGAGGGTTTTCCTTTAAAGTAATAAAATACAAGCGATCAAATAACCAGACATGCATTGTCTGACATATAAGGCCTGGTAGACATTCCTTATGAACAACTATAGTAACGGTAATGTTAGATCACACAGTAGCCAACAATTGCCTTTAGTCTATAGGATATAAATTAAGCCGTCAGGGTTGATGTGGAAACTGCAGATGGAGTGCATGCTGCGCTGCTGTGTGCAGTAAGCACCGTACAGGGGCATGCACATCTGTGCACAGAGGCTGTACTTATTGAATCCGATTTCAAACCCTGCATGTACTGTATACCCTGTATTTTGCCACTGACTGGTTTCAGTGTTCTCTTTCCTCACATGTTATTAAACCCACAATTACATGTGAGGAAAACAGTGCAGGAAGTTTTTATGCCCCCCTTAAGCCTCCTAACTGTGATTAGATCCTCTGGATAAGCCTGGGCTCTCTGAATGCACAAGGGAAGCACAACCAATGCTGGGACGAAACCTTAATTGGCCATTAAATGGGTAACAAATGCAGGGCCTGGAATCAGGCTTGGGGGGAATGGGCACCGCACATTGCAGAATGTCACGACTTCCGCCGAAGTTGGTGCCGACTTCACCGGCTTTCTAGCCACCACCGATCTACGTTTCTTTTTCTGTGTTTTGTCTTGATTGTACACACCTGGTTTCCATTATGTTATAATTTATTCCCTATTTAACCCTCTGGTTCCCACATGGTTTTGTGCGTGTTTGTTCTTTGTTATGTGGTCGCTCTTTTGTATTGAGCTGGATTATTATTCCCTGTATGGAATTAGTTTGTGATTATTTGCGAGTAAAGTACCTTTTTACTCAGTTCTGTGTCCTGCGCCTGACTCCGTCCTACCCGCTGCACACTGACACATGACACAGAATGTCAACCCAAGTCCATTCATTGCTATTTGCTTCAGTATTCAATTCAGAGGTGCATACAGTAAGCAAACTTTAACTGCAAACTAACTGTCATGTCAGTCTGCGCCCTGACCCCTCCCTACAGCAGTGCCCTGCTTAACATCACTCCTGTGAACATGCCCCCAGTGGCAGGGTTAGTTCACCCCTCCAGAGCCGGCACACTTCCTGCTTTTCCAGATGAGGAAATGTTGGATCGGGGGGGGGGCCGGATCTGTCTTGTTCTGCCAAGCCATGGGCTGGCCTGTGGGCCTGGTTCCTTATGAGTCTGCAGGGTCTGTAAGGGAGGTTTGTAAGACTGCTGTGATATCCATTCAGTCCATTCAAATCCCAGCCTGGGTACTCACTGAATGCAGCGCCAGTTAACAAGGCAAACACAGATGTCAAATAAGTTTGTGAAATGCGTTATCTCTAAAAGGACATTCCCCTCTTTTACCTTTCAGTTACCTTATTCACCCTTGACCAATGAATGTCATTTGTGACCCGCTTCAATAAATATTTTGCATGTCACTACTTCACAGGAGAGGCATTTGATCGACCAGCACAAATCGGTCTTATGTAGCAACATTTTTAATTGTGTTTTTTTACATTGGATAAAAGTAGAGACTCAGAGCTAGAAAATGGTATATCATACACTACAGTTGAAGAACAATGGGAAAGTAATTCTGCTTTGAAAGTTGATAAACTTGTAAACTCACTTTTGAGAAAATGGCCTTTGAATGTTTTGGTACTACTACTGGAGAGCCCTTCTTTATCTATACCCATTCACCATCGTTCACACACTCTTAAGCTTTAGCCCCACCTATCTCTTTAAGGGTTGATCTGAGTGTTCTGTCCTATCAACAGCAGTCAAACACCCAGCTAACTTGCTAGCTACTTCCAGACACAAATGAGAGAACAGATCACGGAACATTACTCGCCCTAGCAGAGCTGGTTAGGCTGTTATGTTATCCAGAGAGTTGGTGACTGCAACTGTGCTGCCAGATTGTCTGTTCGTAAATTCAGAGTATTTCGCTCTTGGACCATTCAGAGCTCACACTGGACGCTCTGGTTGATAAGTAGGGTTAATCTGAACGTTCTGACCTCACAACGACAGTCAAGCACCCAAGCTAACTGGCTAACATTGGCTAGCTTGCTAGCTACTTCCAGACACAAATGAGAGAACACCCCACTCTAACCATTTCACTCACCCTAGCAGAGCTGGTTAGGCTGTTTTCATGTTATCAAGAGCATTGGTGACTGTAATTGTGCTGCTGGCAACAATTTAATCACGCTTTTTTGCCGACGTTTACTGACACTGGCCATATTCAAAGGGTGTTTAGCGTTCGTAAGTTCATCAGTTATTCTGCGCTCTGGCACACTCTGTCGAGAGTGCTCTGAAATCGGAGTAGATAGCCAGACTGAATTTACGAACACACCCAAAATGGTTACTTGCATAGTGGAGTCTTTTGAACCATAATCCCAACTAATGACGTTACTACCCTGCGTGAATCTGCAGGTATCTAACCAACCAGGTTAGCTAGCTAACATTGGGCTATAGCTAGCTAAGCAAATGGCTCTGAGATACAAATAATAAAATCATACACGTAACGTTAGCTAGCAAGCAGCTAATCTTAGCTAGCTAGCTAACAGTACACTTTAACTTGAAATGAAAATGACTTTGTCAAAATTAGAAATGTGTAATATTTGAAAATGTAGCTAGCTAGACTATCCTACCCGTATACATCATGGTTGGATGCTTCTCCCTGTCACGGATGCCATGGTTTCACTTAGTTTGAAGATGTAATCTCCTTAGCTATCATACTCTAATTCCACTGATTTCAAAACTCAGTCCTCCAGAAAATGGAGAGCAACACTTATGCAGTTCTACTAAGCAATATATTTTTTAAAGCTGTGTTAGACATGAATACCTACACAGACTAATGACTAACCAGCACAAAAAGACAGAAGCGTGCTATATGGCAGACCAATCCAAACTCATCTCACGGCATGTCCAGCCCACTCATTATCTCAGCCAATCATGGCTAGCGGGAAGTTTGCTGACTTTTTCTGTGGCTAAACCAACTAGGCTCGTAATTTAACAATTGTACTCGTATTTACAGATGGCATGCAAGTTTGTTATTAAGGTACATGAAAGTCTGCATGCTCCAGAAGGCATTTCTTCCAAAATAGGCATTTTGATTTAAAAAAAAAGATTACGTTCAAATGGCTCTCGTGAAGTAGTGACCCGTGACATACGCTTAGTTTCCTGACATAGGTCACAAATTATTTTCAAAATACATTTCTTTGGCAGAAATGACTTATGGAACATGTGAACTTTCATGTACCTTTATACCAAACTGGTGTGCCATCTGTAAATACGAATACAATTATTAAATAACAAGCCCAGTTGGTTTAGCCACGGAAAAATACAGGAACCTTCCCGCTAGCCATGATTGACTGAGATAATGGATGGGTTGGACGTGCCAAGAGATGAGTTCGGATTGGTCTGCCATGTAGCATGCTTCTGTCTATAACATGAGCTGCTAAGTATGTGTGTTTAATCCTGTCTACTGCGGCTTTTTTTGAAAGATATCATGAAGATGTTTTGCTACTGCTTTCAACAATGCTGCCCTGAAGTTAATAGTGCTATCGACAAAGCTCAGTGGGAAAACGTTGTGATGGACTACTTTCTGGAGGATGATTGTGCCATGCTGAGAAAATCCCTGATTTAGGTTAAAACATTTTCATTGAACAAGACATTGTAGAGTCTTCTGATGACAATGGTGGGGGAAGAAACAGTGTTGTTGTCACGGAAGAAGTGGACCGAGTTTTGAAATCAGAGGAATGCCCAGTGGAACCAGAGAGATGATTGCAAAAAGTCCAAAAAGAGAACACAGAAAGAAGGCTGTTCTATAAAACACCTGTCTCCGGATTACATCTTCAACTAAGGGCAACCATGGCATCCATGACAGATTGAGAAGCATTCATCCATGTATATGGGTAAGAGTCTAGCTACATTTTCAGATATACCTTTCAATTTTGTCAGAAAGTTGTTTTCATTGCAAGTTAAAGCGTACTGTTAGCTAGCTAGCTAACGTTATCTGGCTGGCTTGCTAGCTAACGTTACGTGTATGACCTGTGTAGGAGCTCTAGAAAGAGGTCTGAGTTCCTGAGTTGGAATTCTGAATTGGATGACCTTTCAAATCTATTTTTTCCAGTCTTGAGTTTTTTTTTTCAAGTTCCCAGTTGTTTTGAACGCGGCATTAGAGTTGGGCTTGTGGTTCACTGTTTAGCTAACTAGTTATATGCCTAAACAAAAGACTTCACTATGCAAATAATTGTTTCACTGTACCGTTTACACCTTCTGTATCATGTGCATGTGACAAACAAACTTAGATTTTATTTGATATAGTGTGTGTTTACCAGAGACGGTAATGTGGAGAACAACATGACCTGCACCAAAGGTAGATTAGGATATACACCAAGGACTAGATAACGTTTATTTTTACTACTATTTTTTGCTACTACTTTCACCACTTTTAGTCTTGAATCCTTAACCTGTTAGGGCTAGGGGGTAGTATTGACACGGCTGGATAAAAAACATACCCGATTTAATCTGGTTACCACTCCTACCCAGTAACTAGAATATGCATACTTATTACATATGGATAGAAAATACCCTAAAGTTTCTAAAACTGTTTGAATGGTGTCTGTGAGTATAACAGAACTCAAATGGCAGGTCAAAACCTGAGAGATTCCTTTACAGGAAGTGGCCTGTCTGACCATTTCTTGAACTTCTTTTCCATCTCTATCTTTTACTAAGGATCTCTGCTCTAACGTGACACTTCCCACGTCGTCCATAGGCGCTCAGAGCCCGGGAAAAAACAGAATGTCGTCATTCCAGCCCCAGGCTGAAACACATTATCGCCTTTCTCAAGTGGCCGATCAAGGGACTCTGGGCTTATGCGCGTGACCCGACCGCCCCCGCCTTTGTGATTTTTTCCTCTGTTTGCCGAAAAGGAGATTCCCTGTCGGAATATTATCGCTTTTCTACGAGAAAAATGGCGTAAAAATTGATTTTAAACAGCGGTTGACATGCTTCGAAGTACGGTAATGGAATATTTAGAATTTTATTGTCACGAATTGCGCCATGCGCGCGACACTTCTTTACCATTTCGGATAGTGTCTGGAACGCACGAACAAAACGCCGCTATTCGGATATAACGATGGATTATTTTGGACCAAACCAACATTTGTTATTGAAGTAGCAGTCCTGGGTGTGCATTCTGACGAAGACAACAAAAGGTAATGAAACTTTTATAATAGTAAATATGATTATGGTGAGTGCTAAACTTGCCGGGTGTCTAAATAGCGAGCCCGTGATGCCTGGGCTATGTACTTAGAATATTGCAAAATGTGCTTTCACCAAAAAGCTATTTTAAAATCGGACATATCGAGTGCATAGAGGAGGTCTGTATCTATAATTCTTAAAATAATTGTTATGCTTTTTGTGAACGTTTATCGTGAGTAATTTAGTAAAATGTTAGCGAATTCCCCGGAAGTTTGCGGGGGGTATGCTAGTTCTGAACGTCACATGCTAATGTAAAAAGCTGGTTTTTGATATAAATATGAACTTGATTGAACAAAACATGCATGTATTGTATAACATAATGTCCTAGGGTTGTCATCTGATGAAGATCATCAAAAGTGAGTGCTGCATTTAGCTGTCTTCTGGGTTTTGGTGACATTATATGCTGGCTTGAAAAATGGGTGTCTGATTATTTCTGGCTTGGTACTCTGCTGACATAATCTAATGTTTTGCTTTCGTTGTAAAGCATTTTTGAAATCGGACAGTGTGGTTAGATTAACGAGAGTCTTGTCTTTAAATAGCTGTAAAATAGTCATATGTTTGAGAAATTGAAGTTATAGGATTTTTAATGTTTTGAAAATCGCGCCACAGGCTGCAAGTGGCTGTTACGTAGGTTGGACGAATTCGTCCCGCCTAGCCCAGAGAGGTTAAAGAGATGGGTGGGGCTAAGGCTTAAGAGGGTGTGAATAATGCTGAATGGGTGTAGACAAAGAAGAGCTCTCCAGTAGGTGTACCAAAACATTCACGGGCCATTTTCTCAAAAGTGGGGTTACAAGTTTAGCAGCTTTCAAAGCAGAATAACTTTCTCATTGTTCCTCAACTGCAGTGTATGATATACCATTTCCTAGCTCTGAGTCTCAACTTTTATCCAATGTAAAAAACATAATTTCAAATTTTGCTACATAGGACCGAATCCAGGTGGTGGGTCACAATTTTCTTTCCGATATCTTTTGACTTTAAAACATTATTGCTTACACTGTATATTTGTTTGTTTCTTGCTTGGGCTGTACATACTTTAAAATCTGCAGGTGAAACCTAAATGTTCCTGCCATACCATTCAGGCCAGCTCAACATCCACAGCTTTGTGGATGAGGAAGTGGGTGATCTGGAGAAGAGAATAGAGGATGGTCCTCTCTCCTGCTCTGTACATTTATCTCTGCCATTGAGTCCACTGCTTTTCCATTGAGGCAGGAGGAAGTCTTTAATTATGTTCCTATTAGCCTACGTCCTCCCCAGGCAGGGCCCAGTAATTGGACTAGCGTAATTGGGATATTCACTGGCCCATCCGGGCCTATTACAGTAACGTGATCCCAGGGAAGGCCGCCGTGGCAGGCGGCTCCACTTCCCCTGATTAGGGGGCCTGGAGGTGGTCCATACCAGGGGATGCAGGGTGGGGAGGGGGGGGGGGGGGGGGCGGGGTTTGAGGATGACGTGGGTTTGCTTATGATTTAGGGCTAATGGCGTCCACTGCTAACCACTGGCTTCGTGGGGAATACCCCCAGTACTGAAAATGGACAGGGGTTTCCAAACTTTTTCAGTCAGGCACCCCTTCCAGCATTGGGGAACATCTCTCCCCTCGCACTTTTCATGACACAAACTGCGCCACACAGTTTGGGAACCAAACATCGCAGATTGCTGGCATTGTGCCAGATTTTGCTTGTGTTACTGTATGTGGCCATGGCTGAATCAGGGTAAAAAAACACACAAGAGCTTTCTCACACTGGTCCCTTCACACCTGTACTCTGACCACTGACACTCTCCTCTCATTCCCATTGTCACCATCTATAATAATTGATGTGATACAGTCCTCAACCATCCCTTAATTCCCAAAAGAGAGAAATGAAGCACCAGGACTGTTTCCTTTTCGTTCTTAGGCCGCTCTATGGACTATTATGCAGGATATTTACGAGCACAATTAGTTATGAGCGGTGCATTCTGGATATCCCACAGGGTTATGGTGCGTACCATATGGAGGGAGATATAAACAGTAGAAACATGCCTGGCTGGCTGAAGCAGTGAAAGGGCATCAGTGACCAGCTCGTAAAGCCAATGTGGCGTAGCCAGAGTTGAGAAGCCAGGTCAGAGGAGAACATTCAGGCTTTGTGTCCCATGGCAGTGACCCACGATTCGCCTACGCGTCAGGTCTGAACCTGCCTTTGAGTGACAGCTGTTGCACCTTCAAAGGACGGGTGGGAAGGAATCATGAGAGATACTGAGGCTCCTGGAGGCTTGGAATTTAAGTGGAAAGTTCTGTCTTCTCCTTTTTGGGTCAAACTACTTTTTAATCAACCTCAAAGTTTCAACACCTACTGTATCCATAATTGTACCAGTGAACAGACAAACCAACAGGTGGCTCCAATATGACCAACAGTGTTTTGTGTCTTTTGAATGAATCTGTATACCAACCAGGGCCGGTATCCCAAAAGCATCTTAAGGCTAAGTTCATCGTTAGAACCTTTTGTAGGAGCATTGTTCAACCTCCAAGCTGTTTCCCAAAACCATTGTTATTAAAGTTGTACTTGAAAATGCTCGCTATCGAATGCCTGCCTCAGACCACTTGTAGCTGTGTGTGTCTTTAGATGCTTTTTTGCCATCCCGTGTCACTTTATACACAAAAGATAAACATAGAATCACATGGTTTATCCGTCGCTCTCTGGGCGCGATAACTTCAGAACAAAGTTGACTAAAGCTGCCAATGTTTGATACAAACAAGCGATGTGTAAAAATATGCTTCAAATGAAAACCGAGATGACTGTGTTAAAATATAAACAGTAAGCTTTAGGCCTATTTCATTCATATTGAAATACATTTCATGTTCAATCAATTCAGTTCTATTTTGCTACTGTCTGAAATTTGTCTCAACATATTACATGATGTGTAGCCTAACGTGCGCAATGATGTGCCAAATCGGTGATTTAGTGCATTTTTATTGGGTAAGCATTGGAATAAGACCCCTCAATATTTGCAGCCGTAGGTGGTAATATCTCTCTAGGAGCTGATCTGTCATCAGTATTTTAAAATAATTATAATATTAAAGCTACAATATGTAACTTTTTGGGCGACCGAACAGATTCACATAGAAATGTGAGTTATAGATTTGTCATTCTCATTGAAAGCAAGTCTAAGAAGCAGTAGATATGTTCTATGTGTGCTATTGCTATGCTTCCCATTCTTAAGTTTAGTTTTAGCATCTTTTACTTTCAGTTTTGTACACCAGCTTCAAACAACTTCAAATACAATATTTTTTGTTATGGAAAATATATTTGACAGTAGTTTAGATGGTACCTTGATTCCTTACACAATAACTTGTTGTTTTGTCACATAAACTGAAATTAGGCAAACCATTAATTTTATCAACCAGGAAATGGCTCTGCAATAGGTCTGTATATCTGATTGGCTGGCTGGCTGACTGCCTGACTGGTAGACTGGGCCTCTGCCAAGTCTGATAGCCATTATCACACTGGAGACTGGATGTGAATATGCTATACTTTTGGACGGACGCCAGTCTCCAAGTCTCCATGTAGGGCTCCTGAGAGAGCTGAGCTATAAGACCTACTGTAGGAGACTGGCTAGCCAAGCACAAAGTCTAGAGCTAATCTCTTTACACACTTCAATGATGTCTGAACCTGAAGATTGGAGAGGTGATGACAGAGCAGAGAGGGAGAGAGGGGGCGATGAGTTGGGATTTCTGACTTTGTTCTGCAATGGTTTGTAAGGCTTTCCTCTTGGCCTCCTCTTCACTGCCTTCCTCTCCTGTCTGTGCCAGAACCACACATACAAAAACAACCCATTCCAGAAGGTCTGAGTTCATGATTACACGGCATAGCATCACACTTCTAGAATGAGACTGCATTTTGGGGGTTTTAAACGTTGAACATGTTTTTAAACGTTTCCTTTATTGGCTACTGAGGCTTTTGCTGAAGTAACTTGCTGAAGTAACATTTATATCAAAGCTACTTATGTCAAGACTATTAAAATGATGTCAAGTTGTTGAGGCAAATCAGGTGGGTGGTGGGCTTTTAGCTTTTGTGTGTATGTGTGTGTGTTTGTGCATGTTTGATACATGTACTTATGCATATTTCTCAATAGCTTGTGTCTTGCTCAATGGCTGTACTTCAAATAATAAAATACTTAAACACATTCAAATCAAATTAAAATCTAATTTTCTTGGTCACATACACATGTTTAGCAGATGTTATTGTGGGTGTAGTGAAATGTTTGTGTTTCTAGCTCCGACAGTCCAGTAATATCTAACAAGTAATATCTAACAATTTCACAACATATACCCAATACACACAAATCTAAGTAAAGGAATGTAATTAAGAATATATAAATATTTTGATGAGCAATGTCAGAGTGGCATAGACTAAGATAACGAAGAATAGTATAGAATACAGTATATACATATGAGATGAGTAATGCAAGATATGTAAACATTATTAAAGTGACTAGTGTTCCATTTATTAAAGTGGCCAGTGATTCAAGTCTATGTATATAGGGCAACAGCCTCTAATGTGCTAGTGATGGCTATTTAACAGTCTGATGGCCTTGAGATAGAAGCTGTTTTTTCAGTCTCTCGGTCCCAGCTTTGATGCACCTGTACTGACCTCGCCTTCTGGATGATAGCGGTGTGAATAGGCAGTGGCTCTGGTGGTTGTTGTCCTTGATGATCTTTTTGGCCTTCCTGTTACATCGTGTGCTGTAGGTGTCCTGGAGGGCAGGTAGTTTGCCCCCAGGGGGCAGACCGCACCACCCTCTGGAGAGCCCTGCGGTTGTGGGCGGTGCAGTTGCCATAACTGCCGGTGATACAGCCTGACAGGATGCTCTCAATTGTGCATCTGTAAAAGTTTGTGAGGGTCTTAGGTGCCAAGCCAAATTTCCTCAGCCTCCTGAGGTTGTAGAGGCGCTGTTACGTCTTCTTCACCACACTGTCTGTGTGGGTGGAGCATTTCCGTTTGTCAGTGATATGTATGCTTAGGAACTTGAAGCTTTCCACCTTCTCCACTGCGGTCCCGTCGATGTGGATAGGAGGGTGCTCCCTTTGCTGTTTCCTGAATTCCACGATCATCTCATTTGTTTTGTTGACATTGAGTAAGAGGTTATTTTCCTGGCACCACACTCCCAGAGCCCTCACCTCCTCCATGTTGGCTGTCTCGTCATTGTTGGTAATCAAGCATACTACTGTTGTGTCAGTTGGAGGCGTGCGTGGCCACGCAGTCGTGGGTTAACAGGGAGTACAGGAGGGGGCTAAGCACGCACCCTTGTGGGGCCCCAGTGTTGAGGATCAGCGAAGTGGAGGTGTTGTTTCTTAGCTTAGGGCATCATGGCCAGGGTCAGCTGTCTGTTCTCATTGTGCAGCACATGAGCTCAAGATGGGCCCCATCACCCCCTGCTTAGTGTCCCAACCTGCCGTTCAGAGCCTGTGGCCCACACCTTCTCTCCTCCTATCCTCCTCTCCCCCTACCCCCAGCCTGGGAGTATCTTGTGATCTCATGTTGAGCTGTTTAGTCTGTTAAGGAGTATCTGTCTCTGCCTCTCTGCTATCACAGCCCATCAATCCTGTGTGAATGTGAGTCGCTGCCAGAGGAGAGGAGTTGAGGACAACTGACGGCTCTCTGATGCCTCAGAGAGCAGGAATAGCCCATTAGAGAGAGAGTTGGTCGGCCAGATCTGTTTTGGACAGTACATGTGGGGCTGTCAATGGTAATATCCAGAAAGTCACCCCTCAAACTGGTCAAACAAACCATGTCATACGGACTTTGGGAAAGACTCATCGAGACCCATCAACACCTGCCACTCTTTCCTCGCGTGGCAAATTCAGGACTGTATAGTCTTTTACTGTAATGCAGCATATAGAGATCCACATGTACGTGTGCTTTTAAAAAACAATGCCTTCTTAGGCAGATAGTCAGAGGACAGACTGAGGATGTGGCTGGCCACACAGAACTACTGCTTTTCCAATTATATAGTACAGCAGACATCAGGCCTAATATGTAAGGTTGGTTGACAGTGAGTCTTTCTGTTTTAAGGATTAGCTGTCTGCCATTTAAAGGACTCCCCAAAAGGAAGTTGCCGCCACAACATCATTTCCTGTCCTAGAGATGAAATGCACATTTAGGTTCTACCTCCGAAGAATGGCGAAGTCTACATATACATATTCATGACTTGAGAGTGGGAATTTCCACATGGAGTTGATAAACATCAACAAATAGGCCACTGACATCTGTCAGTGTAGCTAGCTAGCATGCTAACCTTATCTAGCTAACTGGAAACCAGGTGGAAACATTTACATTTACGTCATTTAGCAGACGCTCTTATCCAGAGCGACTTACAAATTGGAAACACAGATGGAAACCACTGGCCTATCTTTAACTTCGCCATCTATTGTTATCGCCAAAGTTTTGGCATCTTCCATGAATTGTGGCCGCGAATCCACCATAGAAATAGTTCGAAAGAATAAGATGAAGCTCTGGTAATATGGATAACTATTGAAAGATAGCTGATATGCTTTTTGCTACATTGTAATGGACCCGGTACAACCTTTGGTAGGCTGCAGGCAGGCTTCGGCTGCGGTACAGCAAAGCCAAGTCAGTCCATGCTCATCGTTCTCACAGGGGAAGTCAAATGACAATGACTTTGCTCATGATCATCCACGCAAATGACGTTTGTCTATAGGTTCCTTGAATTTTCTTTTGTGGGTGCATTTTCATTATCTGGATAGACACTTGGGGTTTCTAGCTAATGTTACACCAATCAAAGCAGTGTAGAGTGTAGTGAGGCACAACTTTAGTATTCAAAACCATTCATCTTGGGACAACGGGGGGGGGGTTGCAAAATGCTATCATATCACACAATTATACCATTTATAAAATGGTCAGATATATATTTTTAATACAGACAAAAATAAGTTAAAATTGGAAGTGCAAAAACAAGTGGACACATTCAGTCACAAGGAGGAATAAATTTGCAGCTGTTTCTGATTAATAAACAATGCCATGCTGGTAATATTCAAATAAAGCCCATCCCTGAAACAAAACGTAGGCTAAAAATAATTTGTATGTCATATAATTGGAAAATACACCGGATTTACATAGACTGGCACGAAGTGGGTGGTTCGTATTTGTCACTTCAAGCCCAAATATTTTATACTTTGACTAAAACGATGACTTATTGACTAAAATCATTGTGCATCATCATGGGTAAGCTCTGGCCGTATTCTTTCAGCTTGAAAATTGTATTTCTACTGGTGTGGGCGTTTAAAGAGCTGTCTTGCGATAATTTACAGAACAATAATACACATTTTAAAAAAGTCACGAAGCTTTAACGAGAGTGACGCTAACAGTACATCTCATACACTTTTCTGAATGAACTCTCCTGAGCTAATCTAGCTTAGTTGCCATTTATTATTATTTTTCCATTGGCATGGCACGACAAGTTTACTAAAAATGACAGTTGGATAAAGCACAAACATTTCTGGCCACCAGGCTAAAGCCTTTCCTATGTATCACCACCACCAGCAGCACTAGTATGCAGTGTCTGTATTACCGTTGAGCTGGGTCCTCTTGGTGAACATGGTGGATTCCTTCCTGTCCTTCCCCTCACCAGAGGGCACCCTGGGAGATTTATGGAAGGGGGCAGAACACAGGGTCCTCTCAGAAGAGGTGGAGAGATACAGTACTGTATGTTGATTGAGCCACTTAATGATGATGTTATACAGCTGTTGTCTGCTGTCTTCCTGGCTCTTCTCCATACCGCTCTTCCCTCATATCTCATACTGTACATCTCTTTCTATATATATCTTTCACTCTCTCTCTCTCTCTTCCTACATGCACACTTCAATACCACCACTTTTTCCCCCTTCTCTTACCATGTTTGCTGATGCAGACTTGTCTCCTACGGAACAACATCTGTTTCACTTTCATTAGCGGGGAATAGAACAGGCGTGACTGGCAGTCACCCCCCTTTTCCTCACAGTAATGGTTTGATCCTTTGATTATGCTGCCGGAGGTAAGCACATGAAAATGTTAATTTTTTCTCCCTCTAGGGCACAAAATGGTAACAGAACATTTTCTTCCTTAAATACCACCAGTGGGGGCTTAACGAAGAGCATCAGGTGCCTCATATATAACCATTGTGTAAATTTCCCACTAAATTTCTGCGTGCGACATTTCTGAAAAGTCTGTACAAAAATGTTGAGATTTATAAACTTGGTGCACGCCATACATAGGGATGTTTCCTGTTAGGCTTACCCTGGCGTGACGTTTTGATAACCATGTAAATCTCTCTCGGACAAGATTACTTTCATCAATATATTCGACTCTATTTACTCTCATATTCAAAAATGCTAATTCCCATTAAAGTGGACATCTTGCAAGAGTACAAATCCCTACAAGGTCCTGCATATCATCTGTAGCTGAAAACATTGCTAAATATGTGTTGTGTCAATTTTTAAAACTTGCACAAGACCGTTCATATAATCATCAATTTAAAGAAATGTTGCCAATTTTTCATTACTACATTTAGCTAACATTAATAGTTAATCCAGAGATTCTTTCCTTTTCTTCGATTCGGAAGTCTTGTCCAGATCACCATGGGTTTTGTAGTTTTTTATGATAGCTACATTAGTAGCTAATCAGCATTTCATTTTTCACGGGTAAATACAGACAAATATATTGATAAAAGTCACCTTGTCCAAGAGAGATTTACACGGTTATCAAAACGTCACGCCAGGATGAGCCTACACGAAACACAGCCCTTATTTTAATTGTTTCTAATATCCCATATGGGAAAATGTTGGGGAAAACAATTGGAATTTCCCTATTTGACTGCTTGGTTTATTTTAGTTGAATGCATTAAGTTCTTCAACTGACTAGATATCCCCTTTCCCCTTCCCTTTATTTGCTGTATAATTTGGAACTATAGGCATTAGGACACGTCAAGCAAAAGACAAATTGTTGTCCAATATTTCATTTATCAATAGGTTATTGGGTTTATATGTCCTGCCTTGGTATAGGCTCTGAGATTAAATAGGCAATGATGTCGCACTCCTTTTGCACAGCAATACTGTTGCCTACCAATACTGTCATACCCTACCAGTCTATTTACTGTATTGATGGAATGTTTTAATCTTTAACAGTAAATTATGCTCTATCTGGAAAAGGAGCGTGTCAGTTCCTGAAAGAGTAAACAATGGCAAATTGTCATGGACCTGTCAGCAGAGTATTTGAATTCAACAATGTTTTTCATCAGCTTTTCTCCCAACCTAAATATGGTGGACTGCCTGTGAATTCTGAAACTTTGTAGTGCTGGCTACTCCAAAAAATGCATGGTAAGTTTTTGTATGGCTCCTTCGGGAATATTAACCCATCACCGCCAGAGAAGGTGAGGAATATATTCTGCAATGGTTAGGATAATAAAATTAATTGGAAAAATATTCCTATGTCTAATTACGGTATAAGATTCCAATGTCTTATTATTTTAGATTCTAAAAATGAAACACAGATTTGCGCTTTTCTCATTAATGGCAAATGTTTGCATTCTTGTTAATATGTTTTCCTGGTTTTTTTATTTTTATGAATAAGCTTTTCATCATACCCCCCATTTGCACAAAGTACTTGCCAGCTTGTAATACAATATTTCAACCACTAGCAGATGTGCACTAGCACAGATGTGCACTAAAGTTTCTCACATGATGTTTACTTTTTATAAATGCCAACTTTTGTGTGAAAACTGGTCCACACACATTTTGGGGTATATTTTGTAAGTACGCACAGTTTATAAATCCTTAGTGGTTTAATAAGTGTGTGAGAATGTTTTTCAGCTCCCAGTGTTTCAACTACAACTGAGAATCTTAATCCTTAACAATACATGGTCAGCTGGTTTTCATTGTGCCCCAGGCCAGCCCAATAATGAATAAACATTTGATAAATAAACATAATTGGAGGAGAAGTTCACTTTCCCCTGCCCCCCAGCTGTAAACAAGGTACTGATTGGATGCAGCTGGATCACACCTGGCTAAGCTTATCACATGACTCTTTATGACTCTGTCCACCATTAATTACTTTGTGTTGAGCTTTAGCTTGAACAACAAGGTTCTTGCTGCAGCCCTCCAGGAGCGCCCATACCCTATCCCTCCCGATGGCCTCCAAAGCATGTGGTGTGGTGTGTGTGTGTGTTCAGCAAAGACATGAAGTGTCTGAGAGGAATGCCCTAGAGTGTGAGAATCTCTCTCTCCCATGCAAGGGCCTGGATATATCTCCCCAGGACAAAGTGTAAACAAAGGTGATTTATTATATTGACAAGATAGTCAAGTGACCGCTCTAACAATGGAAATACATGTCCTCAAAGATTGAAGGCAGGTGGGAAGAGGCGAGATCAGGTGGGACCATTCTTGCCAATGAGAGGGAAGATACGTGTGTGAACAACAGTTACTAATTTGTTTTTCTCAAAGTTGCCGCAATGCCATGTGCATCCATTTATACAGTATCAGTAAATTTGTAACAGCCTAAACATTGATACTTCTATTCAATCAAATAAGCTTGGGGCCAAGCTTCTGGCCGTCCAGGACCTATATACTAGGTGGTGTCAGAGGAAAGCCCAAAAAATTGTCAAAGACTCCAGTCACCCAAGTCATAGATTGTTCTCTCTGTTACCGCACAGCAAGCGGAACCGGAGCGTCAAGTCTAGGTCCAAAGGGCTCCTTAACAGCTTCTACCCCCAAGCTATAAGAAGGCTGAACAATTCATCGAACCTTGTTATTGTTATGTCATTTTATTGTTTTACTTTTTATTAGATTTTTTACTTTGATTTATTTAGTATTTCTTGAACTGCATTGTTGGTTAGGGGCTTGTAAGTAAGCATTGCATGGTACGGTCAACACCTGTTGTTTTTGGCGCATGTGACAAATACAATCTGATTTGATTTGTAAATCGACATCCATACAAAAAAAGGCTTATCTCACGTGGACAGATTTTTGGCGGAGTAAACAATGCCCTTCACCCTTTCATCAGCCTCTCTTTAAAAGGATTTGGCCATGCAGTTCAGATGAAGGGGCAGGGCCGGGAGGGATAGGGTACCGTAAGATTGATGTGTTGGCATAAAGCCAGGTCTTAGTGAACTCCTTTTAATTCAATTGTTCACACATTAAAACATGCCTGAGGCAACCTCATAGTTTCCATCAAGAGACAGTGGAATTCGTTTGAACCATCGTAAATCCCAAGCATGGGTTCTGTCTCCACATACCTACTGTAATATCACTATATGCTATCTGAAGCTGCTCTAGTTCTCATCAGATGTAAACATTTTAGGCTAAATGAAATCTAAGATGATACTATCGCAACATGTGGACTTCATCTCAAAGAGAGTGAATTAGCTATTGTATATCTGGGCCGCTCATTTGTGGCTATATGCCATTATGAACTGTCCTGACCCAAAATCAGATGTTAAACAAACTAATTTCAGACTAACTTGAACCTTGCTCCAATTTGACCTGCCAGCAGAAAGAAGTGACACGGCCATTACTCAAATGTATGGCTTTGTTAGTGTTTCTGGTTACCAAACAGATTGTGCGTGCGCCTCTTACAGTGCCTTCAGAAAGTATTCACACCTTGTTTTACAACCTGAATTTGAAATGGATTAAATTTAGATTTTGTTGTCACTGGCCTGTAAACAATACCCCAAAATGTCAAAGTAGAATTATGTTTTTCATTTTTTTAAATGAAAGCTGTGTCTTGAGTCAATAAGGATTCAACCACTTTGTAATGGCAAGCCTAAATAAGTTCAGGAGTAAATATTTGCTGAACAAGTCACATAATAAGTTGCATGGACTCACTATGTGTGCAATAATACTGTTTAAGATTATTTTTTTAATGACTACCTCATCTCTGTACCCCACAGATACAATTATCTGTAAGGTCCCTCAGTCGAGCAGTGAATTTTAAACACAGATTCTACCACAAAGACCAGGGAGGTTTTCCAATGCCTCGCAAAGAAGGGCATCTACAGTGGCTCCTCAATTAAAAGTTTTGAGATTATGCTGCGGGATTTAGAGGTAATTTCTGGTTTAGTACGTTACCCTGCGTCACTGCTTCATTTTTCCAGACAAGTGCAAGGGAGAGTTAGAGCAATGATTATGCTTTTGGAAGCTGTATATATTTTTTCTATTATATTCCATGATATTCTTGAGATATATGTGTTGACTGAATATAAGCAGCAAGTGATGAAGGCCAGCATCCCAGAGTCGCCTCTTCACTGTTGACTTTGATACTGGTGTTCTTTAGAGCCAGTTTGCGCTGTTCTGTGAAGGGAGAAGTGCACAGTGTTTTACGAGATCTTCAGTTACTTGGAAATTTCTCGCATGGAATAGCCATAATTGCTCAGAACAAGAATAGACTGACCCACAAATGCTGATACTCCAGATACTCAACTAGTCTAAAGAAGGCCAGTTTTATTGCTTCTTTAATCAGAAAAACAGTTTTCAGCTGTGCTAACATAATTGCAAAAGGGTTTTCTAAGGATCAATTAGCCTTTTAAAATTATAAACTTTTAGTTAGCTAACACAACGTGCAATTGGAACACAGGAGTGATGGTTGCTGATAATGGGCCTCTGCACGCCTATGTAGATATTCCATTAAAAATCAGCCGTTTCCAGCTCTATAGTCATTAACAACATTAACAATGTCTACACTGTATTTCTGATGCATTTGATGTTATTTTAATGGACCAAAAAATTGCTTTTCTTTCAAAAACAAGGACCCCAAACTTTTGAACGGTAGTGTATATTTATATAATATGTCTTACAGAGCCTTTCCATAAGTCCACTCAAGTTTCTTCAACTGTCTTTTGACTGTGATTAGAGCGATGTAGATGTTGTGCCGTGATGCCAGCAGGTTCAGACTGCATTTGCCGATCGCCCATCATCTTCAATCATCACTGAGTAGATGGCTTGAATTGTCTCGCTGGAAATTGAGTACAATTGAAAAAAAATGACCAGCAGGGTCAAATAATATTAACAGTGGTTATAGAGGGTGCAACCGGTCAGCACCTTCGGAGTAAATGTCAGTTGGCTTTTCATAGCCGAGCATTCAGAGGTCAAGACAACAAGTGCATGTGAGAGAGAGAGCGAGAGAGAGAGGAACAAAACACACACAGTAACGCATGGAATACAGCAATAAGAATGTCAGTTTAATATGCAGTGCAGATCACCTCCTATTACCCTTCTCAGAGTTAAGAATTGTGTGTGTTCAATTATTTGTGACATTGTGGCATTTAAAGCATATTGAAGATGTCAGAGCAGCTCACAGATCACTGCACCTGTACATAGCCCATCTATAAATAGCCCAAACAACTACCTCTTCCCCTACTGTATTTATTTATTTATTTTGCTCCTTTGCACACCAGTATTTCTACTTTGCACACTCATCTACTGTCAAATCTACCATTCTAGTGTTTTAATTGCTATATTGTATTTACTTCGCCACCATGGCCTATTTCTTGCCTTTACCTCCCTTATCTCACCTCATTTGCTCACATTGTATATAGACTTATTTTTCTACTGTATTATTGACTGTATGTTTGTTTTACTCCATGTGTAACTCTGTGTTGTTATATGTGTCGAACTGCTTTGCTTTATCTTGGCCAGGTCGCAGTTGTAAATGAGAACTTGTTCTCAACTTGCCTACCTGGTTAAATAAAGGTGAACTAAATAAAACTATTTTTTTTAAATAAAAAGATAGGAGCAGTAGGATTTGAAGCAATAGTGTGTCAATTATTTCAGGACCGTTTCTCGCTGCTCTGAGACAAGCATGGGGACTGGTCTTGATAAATCAATGAGATTTTTATTTTCACTGAATCTCCGTTGGGTATTGATTAGACTACAATTACGGTGTGGAAATGTTAGGATTATTTTGCTCTTAGTACTGTAGCCTACTCCCGACCAGTCACGTTGTACAGCGTGATATTTGGTAATACTGCCGTCCCCTAGTTGGAGTGGGGAGTTGTCGACGATAATTTACCTCATTGACCCTCCGGAGGACCATGAAGGGCCCCACAAACTGGAACCATTTTACATTTACATCATTTAGCAGACGCTCTTATCCAGAGCGACTAACAAATTGTGATATCCAGTGGAACAACCACTTTACAATAGTACATCTATATCTTTTTTTTGGGGGGGGGGGTTAGAAGGATTACTATATCCTATCCCAGGTATTCCTTAACCTGTTGGGGTAGGGGGCAGTATTGACACGGCCGGATAAAAAACGTACCCGATTTAATCTGGTTACTACTCCTGCCCAGTAACTAGAATATGCATATAATTATTGGCTTTGGATAGAAAACACCCTAAAGTTTCTAAAACTGTTTGAATGGTGTCTGTGAGTATAACAGAACTCATATGGCAGGCAAAAACCTGAGAGGATTCTATATGGGAAGTGGCCTGTCTGACAAGTTGTTGTTCATCTTGGCTCTTTTTATTGAAGACTGAGGATCTTTGCTGTAACGTGACACTTCCTACGGCTCCCATAGGCTCTCAGAGCCCGGGAAAAAGCTGAATGATATCGAGGCAGCCCCAGCCTGAAACACATTATCGCTTTTGGCAAGTGGCCGATCAGAGGACAATAGGCTTAGGCGCGTGCCCGAGTCGACCCCATGCTTTATTTTCTTTCGTCTGCTTACCTAAATGCAGATACCCGGTCGGAATATTATCGCTTTTTTACGAGAAAAATGGCATAAAAATGGATTTTAAACAGCGGTTGACATGCTTCGAAGTACAGTAATGGAATATTTAGACATTTGTCACGAAATGCGCCATGCTCGTCACCCTTCTTTACCCTTTCGGATAGTGTCTTGAACGCACGAACAAAACGCCGCTATTTGGATATAACAACGGATTATTTGGGACCAAACCAACATTTGTTATTGAAGTAGAAGTCCTGGGAGTGCATTCTGACGAAGAACACCAAAGGTAATAACATTTTTCTTATAGTAAATCTGACTTTGGTGAGTGCTAAACTTGCTGGGTGTCTAAATAGCTAGCCCTGTGATGCCGGGCTATCTACTTAGAATATTGCAAAATGTGCTTTCACCGAAAAGCTATTTTAAAATCGGACATATCGAGTGCATAGAGGAGTTCTGTATCTATAATTCTTAAAATAATTGTTATGCTTTTTGTGAACGTTTATCGTGAGTAATTTAGTAAATTCACCGGAAGTGAATTAGTTCTGAACGTCACATGCTAATGTAAAAAGCTGGTTTTTGATATAAATATGAACTTGATTGAACAAAACATGCATGTACTGTATAACATAATGTCCTAGGTGTCTCATCTGATGAAGATCATCAAAGGTTAGTGCTGCATTTAGCTGTCTTCTGGGTTTTTGTGACATTATATGCTAGCTTGAAAAATGGGTGTCTGATTATTTCTGGCTGGGTACTCTCCTGACATAATCTAATGTTTTGCTTTCGTTGTAATGCCTTTTTGAAATCGGACAGTGTGGTTAGATTAACGAGAGTCTTGTCTTTAAAATGGTGTAAAATAGTCATATGTTTGAGAAATTGAAGTAATAGCATTTCTAAGGTATTTGAATAACGCGCCACAGGATTCCACTGGCTGTTACGTAGGTGGGACGATTTCGTCCCGCCGGCCCTAGAGAAGTTAAAGAGGTGGGGTTTCAGGTGTCTACGGAAGGTGGTGATTGACTCCGCTGTCCTGGCGTCGTGAGGGAGCTTGTTCCACCATTGGGGTGCCAGAGCAGCGAACAGTTTTGACTGGGCTGAGCGGGAACTGTGCTTCCGCAGCATTAGGGGGGCTAGCAGGCCAGAGGTGGATGAATGCAGTGCCCTTGTTTGGGTGTAGGGCCTGATCAGAGCCTGAAGGTACGGAGGTGCCGTTCCCCTCACAGCTCCGTAGGCAAGCACCATGGTCTTGTAGCAGATGCGAGCTTCAACTGGAAGCCAGTGGAGTGTGCAGAGGAGCGGGGTGACGTGAGAGAACTTGGGAAGGTTGAACACCAGACGGGCTGCGGAGTTCTGGATGAGTTGTAGGGGTTTAATGGCACAGGCAGGGAGCCCCGCCAACAGGGAGTTGCAGTAATCCAGACGGGAGATGACAAGTGCCTGGATTAGGACCTGCGCCGCTTCCTGTGTAAGGCAGGGTCGTACCCTGCGAATGTTGTATAGCATGAACCTACAGGATCGGGTCACTGCCTTGATGTTAGCGAAGAACGACAGGGTGTTGTCCAGGGTCACGCCGAGGCTCTTAGCACTCTGGGAGGAGGACACAATGGAGTTGTCCACCGTGATGGTGAGATCATGGAAAGGGCAGTCCTTCCCCGGGAGGAAGAGCAGCTCCGTCTTGCCGAGGTTCAGCTTGAGGTGGTGCACCGTCATCCACACTGATATGTCTGCCAGACATGCAGAGATGCGATTCGCCACCTGATTATCAGAAGGGGGAAAGGAGAAGATTAATTGTGTGTCGTCTGCGTAGCAATGATAGGAGAGACCATGTGAGGATATGACAGAGCCAAGTGACTTGGTGTATAGCGAGAATAGGAGAGGGCCTAGAACTGAGCCCTGGGGGACACCAGTGGTGAGAGCACATGGTGCGGAGACGGATTCTCGCCACGCCACCTGGTAGGAGCGACCTGTCAGGTAGGATGCAATCCAAGAGTGAGCCGCGCCGGAGATACCCAACTCGGAGAGGGTGGAGAGGAGGATCTGATGGTTCACAGTATCAAAGGCAGCAGATAGGTCTAGAAGGATGAGAGCAGAGGAGAGAGAGTTAGCTTTAGCAGTGCGGAGAGCCTCCGTGACACAGAGAAGAGCGGTCTCAGTTGAATGACCAGCCTTGAAACCTGACTGATTTGGATCGAGAAGGTCATTCTGAGAGAGATAGCAGGAGAGCTGGCCAAGGACGACACGTTCAAGAGTTTTGGAGAGAAAAGAAAGAAGGGATACTGGTCTGTAGTTGTTGACATCGGAGGGATCAAGTGTAGGTTTTTTGAGAAGGGGTGCAACTCTCGCTCTCTTGAAGATGGAAGGGACGTAGCCAGCGGTCAAGGATGAGTTGATGAGCGAGGTGAGGTAAGGGAGAAGGTCTCCGGAAATGGTCTGGAGAAGAGAGGAGGGGATAGGTTCAAGCGGGCAGGTTGTTGGGCGGCCGGCCGTCACAATACGCAAGATTTCATCTGGAGAGAGAGGGGAGAAAGAGGTCAAAGCATAGGGCAGGGCAATGTGAGCAGGACCAGCGGTGTCGTTTGACTTAACAAACGAGGATCGGATGTCGTCGACCTTCTTTTCAAAATGGTTGACGAAGTCATCCGCAGAGAGGGAGGAGGGGTGGGAGGGGGAGGAGGATTCAGGAGGGAGGAGAAGGTGGCAAAGAGCTTCCTAGGGTTAGAGGCAGATGCTTGGAAGTTAGAGTGGTAGAAAGTGGCTTTAGCAGCAGAAACAGAAGAAGAAAATTTAGAGAGGAGGGAGTGAAAAGATGCCAGGTCCGCAGGGAGGCTAGTTTTCCTCCATTTCCGCTCGGCTGCCCGGAGCCCTGTTCTGTGAGCTCGCAATGAGTCGTCAAGCCATTGAGCAGGAGGGGAGGACCGAGCCGGTCGGGAGGATAGGGGACATAGAGTCAAAGGATGCAGAAAGGGAGGAGAGAAGGGTTGAGGAGGCAGAATCAGGAGATTGGTTGGAGAAGGGTTGAGCAGAGGGAAGAGATGATAGGATGGAAGAGGAGAGAGTAGCAGGAGAGAGAGAGCGAAGGTTGCGACGGCGCAATACCATCTGAGTAGGGGCAGAGTGAGTAGTGTTGGAGGAGAGCGAGAGGGAAAGGGATACAAGGTAGTGATCGGAGACTTGGAGGGGAGTTGCAGTGAGATTAGTAGAAGAACAGCATCAAGTGAAGATGAGGTCAAGCGTATTGCCTGCCTTGTGAGTAGGGGGGGACAGTGAGAGGGTGAGGTCAAAAGAGGTGAGGAGTGGAAAGAAGGAGGCAGAGAGAAATGAGTCAAAGGTAGACGTAGGGAGGTTAAAGTCACCCAGAACTGTGAGGGGTGAGCCATCCTCAGGAAAGGAACTTATCAGGGCGTCAAGCTCATTGATGAACTCTGCAAGGGAACCTGGAGGGCGATAAATGGTAAGGATGTTAAGCTTGAATGGGCTAGTGATTGTGACAGCATGGAATTCAAAGGAGGAGATAGACAGATGGGTCAGGGGAGAAAGAGAGAATTTCCACTTGGGAGAGATGAGGATTCCAGTGCCACCACCCCGCTGACCAGATGCTCTCGGGGTGTGCGAGAACACGTGGTCAGACGAGGAGAGAGCAGTAGGAGTAGCAATGTTTTCTGTGGTAATCCATGTTTACGTCAGCGCCAAGAAGTCGAGGGACTGGAGGGTAGCATAGGCTGAGATGAACTCTGCCTTGTTGGCCGCAGACCGGCAGTTCCAGAGGCTGCCAGAGACCTGGAACTCCATGTGGGTCGTGCGCGCTGGGACCACCAGGTTAGAGTGGCAGCGGCCATGCGATGTGAAGCGTTTGTATGGCCTGTGCAGAGGGGAGAGAACAGGGATAGACCGACACATAGTTGATAGGCTACAGGAGAGGCTACGCTAATGCAAAGGAGATTGGCATGAAAAATTAACTAAACAACTGGGGAAGCGAGAGAGCAGGGCCTCCCTCACTAACAAATCACTGAAACACTAAAACATAACTTTTCTAGCTACCACTAGAAATGAAAATTGATGTAAACTACAGTGGTTCAATGTTTCCAGGAATAGGCTCAAACTTAGTTTATTCCGCTAGATAACTTGGTACAGTATTCTTCCGTGAAAACCCACCTAGTGCACCGTGTCCTATGACGCCGTAGCTAACTAGCATGCTAGCATCCTATAACCACTCGTCCACTGCAGGGGCCTCGGTCTGGCTTGGAGTCCACAGGCCTGCTGGTATCCCAGGACACACTGGAAGGGAATGAGCACGGTGGAGGAGTGCCGGAGGGAGTTCTGGGCGTAAACCGCCCAGGGAAGGAACCCCCTGTCGGTCCTGGCAGTGACTCCTTAGGAACTTCCCCAGAGGGATACAACGGCAGGATTTAGAAAATCTGGCAATAACAATAATAGTGGCAAAACCATCAGAAAGGGTGAGTTTTGAAGTCTATGGACAGATGTGACCAAGGCTGCTGAGGCACAGGAAGGGGAAGTAGTTTCCCTGCTGGAGCATGGCGGGGAGATTTGTATTGGGCACATACAGAACACATACAGAGTTGACATATTGGGCAATGTCCTTCGCCAAGGTGCGCCACCAGTACTTGTCGGAGAGGGATTGGATGGTGCGGGTGATACCTGGGTGTCCAGCGGCGAGGGATGTGTGTGCCTAGGTCAACAGCCGATCTCTTACCCCGTGGGGACATAGATGCATTCTGGAGGGCAGGTAGCAGGAGCAGGTTCCCTCTCCAGAGCCTGGCAGATGTCCACATCTACGTCCCAAAACACGAGGATAACGATACGGGAGGACAGATTGATGAGCTGGAGGGCACTCACAGGACCCTCCACCAAAGTGTAACCCCAGGGTATGGGAAAGCAGCCCTCCGGCATCCTGGTGCCCAGGCGGTGATTCTCATCCTCAACCAGGAGATGGTGGGGTTATGACGTTGGAGCCACGGAAGGCCTAGGATGACTTTGTGTACGGGTGCGGTGATGAGGAAGGGAAGGCTTTTCATTGTGCATAGGTCCCACAGTGAGGGTGAGTGCTGCTGTGATGTGTATAATTGTGCCGGATCCCAATGGTCACGTATCCAGAGCTTGAACTGGAAGTGGAGAGTGGGCATGAAGTTATGTTCAGGGAGGAGGTGAGAGCCTGGTCGATGAAATTCCCTGCGGCACCAGAGTCCACTAGAGCTGTAGAGACAACACCTGAGGGACAGCCTGCCAGTGAAGTGGGAACCAGAAAGGTTTTGGCGGAAAACGATAATGGAATTCTCACGCCTACCCTGGGAGACGGAAGATCACGGAGCCGACCCTCTGCCCTAGTGGACCTCAGGTTGTGATGCACAGGACACCGCTGAAGCCCCTCCTGGCCACAATAGGGACAGAGCCCCGGATGTCTCCGGCGACGCCGCTGAGAAGTGTGGCCCCTACCTCCATGAGTTCAGGCTCTGCCTCTGGACAGCCAAAGGAGGGAGGCGTGGTGAGGTGGGCACCGGCCCTCTTGAAGAAGGTTATCCAGACAGATAGCCATAGCGATGAGTGCGTCCAAGGATAGGTTGACATGCCGACACGCCAACTCCGTCTGAATATATTTGCACAGTCCTCTCCGGAATAGAGTGCAGAGCGTCGGCTCATTCCGGCCGCTGGAGGCTGCCACGGTCCAAAAGGTGAGGGCATACTCCGCAGCGGTCTGAGCACCCTGCCGGAGCTGGAGAAGTCACTCACCTCCCTCTCTGCCCTCTGGAGGATGGTCGAAGACCGCCCTGAACAGAGCCATGACTCTCTAATAGGGACCCAGCTCCTCCTCTCTTCTCTCCCAGACGGCCGTAGCCCACTCCAAACGCCCGCCCAGTCAGCAGGGAAATGACCGTGGCAATATCGGACCTCTTGGTGGTGGGTGGCTCCCGTCTGATAGGTGAAATAGTGGGAGCACTGGAGTAGGAAACAATGGCATTTCGATAGTGTACCGACATACTTCTCCGGAAGGGACAGTCGGGCATCTCTGACCTGGGTGGACGGCGGGTAGGCTGCGGGACTGGCTCACTGTGACGACCCGTGGTAGGATGCCCTCTGATAAGGGTATGGAAAGCCTCGCTGGGTGTGTCGAGGCGGTGGAGAAAGCAAAGGACTTCCTCCATGGCCGTACCCAGTTGCGCCAGCTGGTCGTGGTGTTGGTGGAGTAGATGACCCTGTTCCTTGACCGTCTGGAAATGGTTTTATCCTCTGCTGCTTCCATATTATGAGGTAGTATTCTGTAACGTAATATGCCGGGAGTCAGGAAGCAGGTGCAGAAGGTGAGTTTAATAATGAAACAATGCAGATTACCAGAAAATGAGAAGTGTACAGAACGTGAGAGAAAACAATGCTACCTAGTGATTGCTGTCTACTGAGGGCTAAATAAAGGGGAGTAATCAAGGAGATAATGATGTCCAGGTGTGTCTAATAATGGGGAGAAGGTGTGCGTGATAAATCAAGTCAAAATCAAATCAAACTTTATTTGTCACATGCGCCGAATACAAGTGTAGACCTTACCGTGAAATGCTTACTTACAAGCCCTTAACCAACAGTGCAGTTCAAGAACAGTTAAGAAAATATTTACCAATAAACTAAAGTAAAAAATAATAAAAGTAACACAATAAAATAACAATAACGAGGCTATATACAGGGGTTACCGGTACCAAGTCAATGTGCGGGGGTACAGGTTAGTCGAGGTAATTTGTACATGTAGGTAGGGGTCAAGTGACTATGTATAGATAGTAAACAGCAAGTAGCAGCAGTGTACAAAACAAATGGAGGGGAGGGTGTCAATGTAAATAGTCCGGTGGCCATTTGATTAATTGTTCAGCAGTCTTATGGCTTGGGGGTAGAAGCTGTTAAGTCCTAGACTGGGCGCCCCGGTAGCGCTTGCCGTGTGGTAGCAGAGAGAACAGTTTATGAGTTGGGTGACTCGAGTCTTTGACAATTTTTTGGGCTTTCCTCTGACACCACCTATTATATAGGTCCTGGATGGCAGGAAGCTTAGTAAAATAGTAATTTTAGTACTCGAGTTCAATATCATTTATTGTGGCAGAACCTAAAACAATTGTTCTGTTCTGTTCCTAAATATAGATTCCCCATGTCGGAAATGGTAAAAAAAAAATCCCAATTACAAATATTTTTTAAACTTTTTTTTGTAACATTTTTTTTTCACCCCCACTTTCAGATGAAGTCAGGGCAAGGACTTATGTTATGTTACAAATAATCAGAATAGAGCTAAGTACAGGCAAAATGCTAGAGGAAAACCTGGTTCTGTCTGCTTTCCAACAGACACTGGGAGACCAATTCACCTTTCAGCAGGACAATATCCTAAAACACAAGGCCAAATATACACTGGCTTACCAAGATGGCATTGAATGTTCCTGAGTGGCCTAGTTAAAATGTTGACTTAAATCGGCTTGAAAATCTATGGCAAGACTTGAAAATGGCTGTCTAGCAGTGATCAACAACCTTCTTGACAAGGCTTGAAGGATTTTTTAAGGAATAATGTGCAAACATTGTACAATACATGTGTGCAAAGCACTTAGAGACTTACCCAGAAACACTCACAGCTGTAATCGCTGCCAAAGTTGATTCTAATGTGCACTGACTGATATCTAATCAAGATATATGAGTGTTTTAATTTTCACAGATTATTTTTTACAAATGTTAGAATTCTTTTCTCCCAGTTTGACATTACAGAGTATTTTGTGTATCGATGACAAAAAAAATGACAACTAAATCAATTTGAATCCCACTTTGTAAGACAACAAAATGTGGGAAAAGTACAGGGGTGTGAATATTTTGTGAAGGCACTGTATGTATGTGTGTGTGTGTGTGTGTGTGTGTGTGTGTGTGGACCAGTGGAATGCTGGAATGCTGACTGACACCAGATAGGATTATGGTCCTTCAGCTCCATTCCCGAGGGCAAGACAGTGTGACCATATACTGTATCTAACGCTGACTCTCCTGATGATATATGTCTGGTACTGTTCTAGGGGTGCAGAAGGGCCTCATTCAACTCAGAGGGGCTGACAGGCATACAGTAGATACGGGTGGGGGAAAAGGTTTGTGTCTGTGGCTGAGTAATAGATAGTGGCTGGTTAATTAAGGTCCAGTGCTAACCTTTTGCAGGTGTTGATTGATTCGGGCATATACATTGTCTCGGTCCTTCAGCGTTGAAATGACAGTCACCGGGTAGGCTACTGTAGCGCCACCATTAGCGGCGTTGGTAGAAAGCGGATGTTTCTGGTTTTCAGGGATACAGTATTTTCAACCTAACCTCCATTTCCCCGGTCTTTCCACACCTTCTACGTTAGGTTATTGTAGCAATGGTATGTACATTATGACATGTGCAGTAGGCTAATTGATTTGCATGCCTGAAGTGCCTGCTATGCTAATGCACTTCCTGTTTGTCTAATTGGCCTCAAGCCCTCCTCTTAGATAGTGGAGTTCCCAGCTGGTCTTAGAATAAGCTCAAGCACTGTAGGTTACAACCCAATCAAAACACACCAGTACATGTCTTTCAGTGCTCACTGATTTTATCCACCATTGATCAATTACTGTATTCATAAGCCTTAGGAGACACTCCTCAGCCCACGGCTCCTCATTAAAAGCCCACAGGCTCCACCATCATGGCAGGGCATGACAAATGGCACTTACCCATGGCATGCTACGTGAACAGAAAGGCCTTCTGTGCCAGCATCCGCAAACAGGAAATGAGATCATGAAGGAGATCCAAAACAGTGGAGGGTACGATGGGACACACAACAGTAGCACCATTTGTGAACTGGTGGTATTTTTACTAGCCCTCAGGAGCCCAGAAGGAGTGGTTCCCAAAATAGTCTTTACCAATTTAGTATATTCATTGATGGGCAAAGTGGATCGAATGAGGGGGCTGTTTTTGACTCTCTTTTCACAGAAAATAAATTGTGTGGTACTTTATGGTCAGAAGTCCATTCAGGGTGGTAAAAGGGAGTTTCTTTTCACAGGGTGATCTTTGGAATGGTAGCTGAGTGTCACTGATGAGTAGATTGGGGTCTGCCTCCGTAGGACAACAGAATTGTGAACTGATAGTTAGGGCTTGAACCCGCCATGACTGCTACACAGCTTTATTTGACTGTGTGTCTGTCCTCTCTTTCCCTCCACAGAGGAGGTGAACCTTCTAGAAGAACTCTCGCTGCAGGTGTCCAACAGCAGCAATGCCTCCATGTCTCTGGATGCTCAGAGGTGTCTGGTGCTGCAGGTGGGACAGTACTCCACCCTGGCCCTGCCCCTAGCAGAACTCTTCACTGACGGGTAAAACTTCCCATTTACACATGCATGTACACACACACACACACACACACACACACACACACACACACACACACACACACACACACACACACACCACACACACACACAAACACACACACACACTTAGACCAACACTGTGTACCGGCTTTGTGTTGTACAGGTTTTCAGATGAGTTCAGCCTATTGGTGCAGCTGCGGAGCCCTCAGCTAGACGAACACAGTGTGCTCACCCTGCTCAGCCACGACAGCCACATCCTGCTGCAGCTGCGCATCAGCGCGTACACACTCACCTTCCTCAGCACGCAACAGCGCCTCTACGAGTAAGCCTGTCTCTGTCTGTCTGCCAATCTTTATGTGTGTATTTGTGTACATGCATATGTGTTTTGACTGAGGGTGAAGCGATTTAAGGTCTGTTTTTCTAAAGCCTAGTGACAGGTTGCTTGCTCCTCTCTTCATAAGCCACAGTGGTTTGAAGCAATACATCACTGTAAGAAAGCCAACAGACTTAGCCCGAAGATGGACAGAGTCATTTTGTTGACTTTTTTTAGGTACTTTTACAGCGCATGAGATTTATATTTGAAGTGTTACTGTATTTCATTCAACTGTCATGGAAGTTAAGCCTTTTGACAGAAACTACTATTGCAGGGCCAACATTCACTACATACTTCAAATTATAGCCAAAAACAATACATAACAGTGACATACACTTGCTTCTCAGTAATGTTTTCCATACTGTATGATATTACCAATTGCATTGTTTTGACCGGATTCCCAGGTTCCCGGTCAGCAGTCTGTCTGACGACCAGTGGCACCATGTGGCTGTGAGTGTGTCATCCGCTAGACTGGCACTGTATGTGGATTGTGCCCTGGTGGAGCGTGTGGACTGGGTGTACCAGGGTATGGGAATCACCCCTGATGGTCTACTCATGGTGGGGGGCATCGTAGAGGGCTTCGAGACGCCCTTTGAGGTAAGTTCTGGACTTACCGTTCCACCTCTTAATTTCCTCTCCTCACCAGGTCCAATCTCCTTTCCTCTGTCCTCTCCCTTTCTCCTCCCCTCTTTTCTCCTTTCCTCTACTCGTCCACTCCTCTCCCTCTTCACTTCCCCCTCTCCTGCCTGTTTCCATACACACAAGAGGAGGTCTCTGCCTAAATCACTGCAATATATCAGCAGCACATTATGCAACATAGGCTATACAGTTTCACCGCCTGCTGTGCTGAGTGAGTCTCTAACAGATTGTCCTTGCTGTTGAATGGTGGGTTACTTATCATAGAAGAGCAGTACCGGTCTGCAGGATGTAGGTACTGTCAAACTCTGTAGCCCAGTAACACTGTGGATCAGCACACTGTATAGGAAACCATTGGTCTAGTTAGCCCCCTACACGGGAGAGGTTTAGGGAGATGAGACAGGATGGGGGCTCCTGTAGATCATCTCATCGGCCCCCGCTCCCACCACCCTCCCCCCTCCCCAGGACATATGAAGACATCCCTTTGCTGTCCAAGGCAGCAGCCAGTGCCAGTGTTTTTGAAGGATGAGCGTTAGAGCGTACAGTACGAGTGCAGAGCAGCAGGGGGGTGGAGATGAGAGGAGAGGAGGAGAGCAGGACAGGACAGGACAGGGCAGACAGCATCTGGCTTTGTGCTCAGCTCAGCCTAGAGCCAAGATGGATTCTCCATCGCCTCGTCTCCCACTGTTGACAGGTCTCTTTGACGACCCCTCAGAGGATCGAGCTTCCTCTCTCGGAGGTGGTGACAGTCTTTTCCCGCTAGGGTCCTCTGTACTGGAACTTTAACACCTCCATTCTTCAGTAGTGCACTTAAGGACGACCAGGGGAGATAAAACACCTTCTCCTGTCTGTGTCTTGTGTTTATTGTCAGTCATCCATTTCCTTTGTCCACAGTTACAGCACAATGAAGACTGCTATACTGTAGATGCGGCCTCTGCTAGTGGGTTTTCGTGTAGGTTAAACAGGCTTTCAAATCAGTTTTACAGTATTTTGTTGTTTAACCTTTCTGGGATATGTGAGACGCTACCTCGCCAACAGCCAGTGAAATTGCAGGGCGCCAAATTCAAACAACAGAAATCTCATAATTAAAATTCCACAAACATACAAGTATTATACACCATTTTAAAGATAAACTTCTTGTTAATCCAGCCACAGTGTCTGATTTCAAAAAGGCATTACGGCAAAAGCACACCATGCGATTATGTTAGGTCAGCGCCTAGCCACAGAAAACCATACAGCCATTTTCCAAAGAAGTAGAGGTGTCACAAAAGTCAGAAATAGCATTATAATTAATCACTAACCTTTGATGATCTTCACAGGATGGCACTCCCAGGACTCCATGTTAGACAATAAATGTGTGTTTTGTTCGATAAAGTTCATCTTTATGTCCAAAAACCTCATTTGAAATTGGCGCGTTATGTTCAGAAATGCATTGTCTCAAACAAACATCCGGTGAAAGTGCAGAGAGCCACATCAAATTACAGAAATACTCATCATAAACATTGATGAAAGATACAAGTGTTTAACATACGATTAAAGATAAACTTCTCCTTAACCTCTTGGGGCTAGGTGGGACGCTAGCGTGCCACCCGTGGTGCACTCCATCAACAGCAGGTGCATTTCAAGAGCGGCAAATTTGAATCCAAATAAATGTCAAAATTCAAATTTTTCTAAAATACAACTATTTTACACCATTTGAAAGATAAACATCTCCTTAATCTAACCACGTTTTACGATTTCAAAAAGGTTTTACGGCGAAAGCATACATTTAGAGTATGTTAGGACAGTACATTTACAAGAGTTGTGTGTAATGTTTTGTCAAGTCAAAGACAGGGTCACCAAAACCATAAAACCAGCTAAAATGATGCACTAACCTTTTACAATCTCCATCAGATGACACTCCTAGGACATTATGTTAGACAATGCATGCATTTTTAGTTCTATCAAGTTCATATTTATATCCAAAAACAGCGTTTTACTATGGCATTGATGTTGAGGAAATCGTTTCCCTCCAATAACCGGCAGTCAAGTCAGCGTCACAAATTAAATAATTAAAATTAGAAAACATTGGTAAAATATTATATTGTCATTTAAAGAATTATAGATTTACATCTCTTGAACGCAATCAACTTGCCAGATTTAAAAATAACCTTACTGGGAAATCACACTTTGCAATAATCTGAGCACTGCGCCCAGAAAAATACGCGTTGCGATACAGACTAGACGTCATGTTGGGGAGATCTAAAATCTAAAATACTATGTAAATAATCCATTACCTTTGATTCTCTTCATCAGATGTCACTTCCAGGTATCACAGGTCCATAACGAATGTAGTTTTGTTCAAAAAAGCTCATCATTTATGTCCAAAAATCTCCGTCTCGTTAGCACATGATGTAAGCCAGCCGGACTTCTCGTCATGAACGAGGGGAAAAAATATAATTCCGTTCGTTCAAACATGTCAAACGTTGTATAGCATAAATCATTAGGGCCTTTTTTAACCAGAACATGAATAATATTCAAGGTGGACGAATGCATACTCTTTTATAACGTATTGGAACGAGGGTACCCAACATGAACTCGCGCGCCAGGTGTCTAATGGGACATCATCGTTCCATGGCTCTTGTTCGGTCAGATCTCCCTCCAGAAGACTCAAAACACTTTGTAAAGGCTGGTGACATCTAGTGGAAGCAATAGGAAGTGCCAAAATATTCCTAAACCCCTGTGTTTTTCAATGGGATAGGTTTAAAGTCAATACAACACATCAGGTATCCACTTCCTGTCAGAAAATGTCTCAGGGTTTTGCCTGCCAAATGAGTTCTGTTATACTCACAGACACCATTCAAACAGTTTTGGAAACTTTAGAGTGTTTTCTATCCATATATAATAAGTATATGCATATTCTAGTTACTGGGTAGGATTAGTAACCAGATTAAATCGGGTACATTTTTATTATCCAGACGTGCAAATGCTGCCCCCTAGACCCAACAGGTTAATGCAACCGCTGTGTCAGATTTCAAAAAGGCTTTATGGGAAAAGCACACCATGCGATTATGTTAGGTCAGCGCCTAGCCACAGAAAACCATACAGCCATTTTCCAACCAAGGAGAGGTGTCACAATAGTCAGAAATAGCGTTAAAATTAATCACTTACCTTTGATGATCTTCATCTGATGGCACTCCCAGGTCTCCATGTTAGACAATAAATGTTTGTTTTGTTCGATAAAGTTCATCTTTATGTCCAAATACCTCCTTTTTGTTCGCGCATTTAGTCCAGTAATCCAAATGCACGAGGCGCGCTCACAAAATCCAGACGAAAAGTAAAAAAAGTTCCATTATAGTTCGTAGAAACATGTCAAACGATGTATATAATCAATCTTTAGGATGTTTTTATCATAAATCTTCAATAATATTCCAACCGGATAATTCCTTTGTCTTTAGAAAGGAAAGAGAACGGAGCTCGCGCTCACGGCCGTGTGCGATAAACAACTCAAGGCTTTCAGCCAGACCCCTGGTTCAAACAGCTCTTATTCGCTCCCCTTTCACAGTAGAAGCCTGAAACAATGTTCTAAAGACTGTTGACATTTAGTGGAAGCCTTAGGAAGTGCAATCTGACCCCATCGACACAGTATATTGGATAGGCAATCACTTAAAAAAAAAAAAACTCAGATTTCCCACTTCCTGGTTGGATTTTTCTCAGGTTTTTGCCCGCCATATGAGTTCTGTTATACTCACAGACATTATTTTAACAGTTTTGGAAACTTTAGAGTGTTTTCTATCCAAATCTACTAATTATATGCATATTCTAGCTTCTGGGCCTGAGTAGCAGGCAGTTTACTCTGGGCACCTTATTCATCCAAGCTGCCCCCCGTTCCCAAAGAAGTTAAGGACAAGACACACCGTAATGAACTTTGGCCATCCGCAGTAGATCCCCTGCTGGATGTCTACGAACGGTGGCAATTCAACATGTAAAATCGTCAGGAAAGTTTAAGAAAATGGCGTCTGATGTTCCGTGGTCAGAGGCGGTAGGACGGCTGCTGCTTTTAACCATTCATCAGCATGGTGTGTTTCATCCTTTAGGTCTGTGAAAACACCACAGTGTCTAAATGGCACAGGGTTTGGTGAGACTGCCTTGCTACCTCTCTAGGTTTATGCCCATCCCGTACTAAAAGAGGATTAGTCTACCGGAAGAGGAGTTGATTGGTTTTGGATGAGAAGATACGATATGGAGTCATGTTGAAGGAGCAGGTTTTGCGAGTGGATAAGGAAGAGTGCTAGTCTAGGTGGTAAAGTGGGTGGATAAGGAAGAGTGCTAGTCTAGGTGGTAAAGTGGGTGGATAAGGAAGAGTGCTAGTCTAGGTGGTAAAGTGGGTGGATAAGGAAGAGCGCTAGTCTAGGTGGTAAAGTGGGTGGAAAAGTTAATGCACCAGGAAGTTAAGACAGAGAGCCTTAGAGAGCCCAGTGCCCTGCCAGGACCCCCTCCAACACACTCAGACGTATAGATTTTCATTTCAACATTGGTTCATTTAGTTTAGTCTACAACACATATTAGTTTAGTCATGGCACATTAGGATCCAAAAAATACACACACACCCACACTCTTTCTCTCTATATATATTTGCTTCCCTCTCATTCTCTCACGCAGTGCAAGTTTTCAACAGAATTATTGAGTCCATATTTCAAGCGATACATTTCTTTGTTTGGTTTGGCTCTGTAGTTACAAGTCAGATTTTGTCATCATTAACAGTTTGATGCGTAAACTTAAGGAATGTATGGTCTGAGTCTGTAGCTAACACATAGAAACATTAGCATTTTACCCTGACTGCATAATGTTTACATTCTTAAAAAAAAATGAATGACCTCTGGTGCTCTTTGTCTGCGGCGAATGGCGATTTCCATCTTGCATTTTAGGTAGCATGTGTAACATTTAACCACACACGCTGACTCACACTTCTTCTAAACATACAGTAGCTTGGGGGCAGTAGAAAACTATCTGGCGTAGATCGATGTCTGTAGATGTCTCTCCAGTCTGTCGGTCATATTTGTCTCAGTGTCTCAGAGACCCCGACTGAGGAAGGGTCCTCTGGGGATTCTGTCTGCACACGGTGACCTTTTGTGACCTCTGGGGGGTCAGGTTAGTGTGTTGACGGCTCTGTCTCCACAGGGCCAACTCCGACAGCTGACGTTCCTGATGGGCGACCCAGACGCCGCCCACCACCACTGCACTCTCCACCCTGTCCAGTGTGGTGGGGCTGCCTCCAAGCCCCCCCGCTCACCACGGACCGACCACACTATGGAGGTATGCTGCAGCTCTCAACTCACAGTACCTTCCTCGTAACGTCCTCGTAACGTTGGTCACATGCACCAAATACAACCGTGCAGAGTTAAAAAGTAAGGCAAATATTTGCTAAATAAAAACAATAAAAAGGAAAGAGTAACACAATAAAAACAATAACGAGGAGTACCAGTACCAAGTCCATGTGCATGCGTATGAGGTAGTTGAGGTAATTGAGGTAATACAATATGTACATGTGGGTAGGGGTAAAAGTGACTAGGCAATTAGGATATATAATAAACAGAGTAGCGGCAGCGTGTGTGTGTGCGCGTGCATGCGTGCGTGCATTGGAAATCTTTTCAGCCTCCTGAGGGAGAAGAGGCGTTGTCATGCCCTCTTCACGACTGTGTTGGTGTGTTTGGACCATGATAGGTCTTTAGTGATGTGGATACCGAGGAGCTTGGAGCCCTTGAACCGCTCTACTACAGCCCCATTAATGTGAAAGGGGGTGTGTTCGGGCCTCCATTTCCTGTAGTCCACGATAAGCTCCTTTGTCTTGCCCACATTGAGGGAGAGGTTATTGTCCTGGCACCACACTGCCAGGTCTCTGACCTCCTGCCTATAAGCTGTCTCAACGTGTTTTTTTATCAGGCCTACCACCGCCGTGTCGTCTGCAAACTTAATGAGGGTGTTGGAGTCGTGTGCGGCCATGCATTCGTGAGTGAACAGGGAGTACAGGATGGGACTGAGCACACGTCCCCGTGTTGAGAGTCAGCGTGGCGGATGGGGTATTGCCTACCCTCACCACCTGGGGGCGGCCAGTCAGGAAGTCCAGGATCCAGTTGCAGAGGGAGGTATCCAGTCCCAGGGTTCTTAACTTAGTGAGCTTGGAGGGCACTATGGTGTTGAATGCTGAGCTGTAGTCAATGAGTGTGTTATTTTTGTCCAGGTGGGAAAGGGAAGTGTGGAGCGCAATAGAGATTGTGTCATCTGTGAATCTGTTGGGGTGGTATGAGAATTGGAGTGAGTCCAAGGTTTCTGGGATAATGGTGTTGATGTGACCCATGACCAGCTTTTCAAAGCATTTGATGGCTACAGATGTGAGTGCTACGGGGCGGTAGTCATTTAGACAGGTTACCGTGGCATTCTTAGGCACTGGGACTATGGTGGTTTGCTTGAAACATGTAGGTATTACAGATTGGGTCAGAGAGAGTTTGAAAATGTCAGTGAAGACACTTGCCAGCTGATCAGCGCATGCTCTGAGTACGCATCCTGGTAATCTGTATGAGGCCTTGTGAATGTTAACCTGTTTAAAGGTCTAATATTAGTTACGGAGAGCATCATACAGTCGTCCGGAACAGCTGGTGCTCTCAATCATGGTTCAGTGTCGCTTGCCTCTAAGCAAGCATAGAAGGCTCGTTTCACTGGGCAGCTCTCGGCTGGGTTTCCCTTTGTAATCCGTGATAGTTTACAAGCCCTGCCACATCCGATGAGCGTCAGAGCTGGTGTAGTAGGATACAATCTTAGTCCTGTATTGATGCTTTGCCTGTTTGATGGTTCGTCAGAGGGCGTAGCGGGATTTCTTATAAGCGTCCGGATTAGTGTCTTGCTCCTTGAAACTGGCAGCTCTAGCCTTTTGCTCAGTGTGGATGTGGCCTGTAATTCATGGCTTCTGGTTTAGTCACTGTGGAGACAACGTCGTGAATGCACTTATAAATTAATTCGGTGACTGATGTGGTAAACTCCTCAATGTCATCGGATGAATCCCGGAACGTGGAGGGCAGGGGAGAGCGCTGTATGAGTCTCTGTGTGTGAAGTACATAGTTGCACGGGTGACATACTGGTAGAAATGAGTTCAAACGGATTTCAGTTTTCCTGCATAGAAATCACCGGCCACTATGAGCGCCGCCTCTGGATGAGCATTTTCTTGTTTGCTTATGGTCTTATGTAGCTGGTTGAGTGCGGCCTTAATGCCAGCATCGGTTTGTGGTGGTAAATAGACAGCTACGAAAAATACATGCTCTACAATGTACGGTCGACAGCTTATCATGAGGTATTCTAACTCAGGTGAACAGAACCTCCAGACTTCCTTAATATTACAGATTGCGCACCAGCTGCTGGTATTAAAGAGACTCACACCGCCACCCCTGACCTTACCGGACTATGCCGCTCTGTCCTGCCAATGCATAGAAAAACCAGCTAGATGTATATTATCCATGTCCTTGTTCTACCATGAATAGTATAGTATATTACAGTTCTTAATGTTCTGTTGATAGGATAGTCTCGAGCGGTTCTCGTCCAGTTTGTTTACTTGTATTTGCACATTCGCCAATAGAACAGAGGCTAGAGGCGATTTATCCCAAAAACTATTTCACAACACTTTTACAGTGTTAGTTTCATCAGGTGTTGCACAATATGATATAAAACACAGGAAAAACATAATTTTGACTCCTGGGCCTTAAACAACATAAAGGGAGGGAGAGGGGAACGCTTAGGAAAGATTGAGGTAATGTTGATGGTAGAAGTACTGTAGTGTGCTGGAGTTAAAGGGGGCCAGGTGTCTATCAGAGGGCTGTGTGCAGACACATAGACTCCAGGAGGTTTGATCCAGTTGATGAATTTCATTTCTCTTGAGTGGTTGTGTCCCAAATGGCACCCTATTCCCTGTGTCGTGCACGACCTTTGCAATTTGAGACGTAGCCAGGGTGTTTCCTTGTTCATTAGTTTTCCACTGTACTGTTTAAATGTACTCTCTTTCCACCCAGGAGTTCCTGCTATCCTCAAATGACCTGGAAGACCTGTTAGAGCAATCCAAGGATTCCTCTTTCTTGGATGTGGGGGAGACTGTGAGTATGATGCTCTATCCTAAATCCAGCCAAATTTATTTATGTATTTAAACCTTTATTTAACCAGGAAAATACCCTTGAGGTTAGAAACCTTTCTTGTAAACGGGGGACCTGGCAAATGCACTATGCTGTTTTACCTGCCATGATTAAGAGGGAAACAGCCCTGTGTCTGGATTCACAGATGTGGGGCTTCTCTTGGGCTTGGCTTGGCACGGGATGCACTTTGTTGCATTACCGTGATACATTTAATCAAGGCATCTGGCCAGCAGTATAGGCTACACGGTGTAGACTTTAGAATAGGCCCCAGCTGTAGCGGCAGCCACAGCCAGACCTGCCCTGGTTTTTCATTTATCCCATTATAAACACGACTGTTCTGTTTTGTTCCATCATAGACAGGGAGGACTGTGGTTAATCAGCATTGTGGGTCTGAGGCCCCAACCAGCCCTGCTTAACCTTGGCTGACCGCTGTCTGTGTGTGCACATGTGCGTGCATGCGTGCCTGCTTGCGTTTTAAGATTATAGGCACACTGAAAGCATTATACACTGAGTGAACAAAACATTAGGAACACCTTCCTAATATTGAGTTGTATCCCCCCTTTTGACTTCAGAACAGTCTCAATTCATCAGGGCATGGACTCTACAAGGTGTTGAAAGCATTCTACAGGGATGCTGGCCCATGTTGACTCCAATGCTTCCCATAGTTGTGTCAAGTTGGCTGGATGTCCTTAGGGTGGTGGACCATTCTTGATACACATGGGAAACTGTTGAGCGTGAAGAATCCAGCAGTGTTGTAGTTCTTGCCACAAACTGCTGCGCCTGGCACCTACTACTATACCCTGTTCAAAGGCACTTCAATATTTTTTTGTCTTGCCCATTCACCTTCTGAATGGAACACATACACAATCCATGTCTCATTTGTCTCAAGGCTAATCAATTATTATTTAATCTGTCTCCTCCCCTTCATCTACACTGATTTTAAGTGGATTTAACAAGTGACATCAATAAGGGATCATAGCTTTCACCAGTCAGTCTGTCAAGGAAAGAGCATTTGTTCATAATGTTTTGTACCCTCCGTGTAAGCGTTATGATGAATAACAAATGCATCGGGGGGGGAATTAAAATGTGGATATATGGGAACACAAGGAGATCTTCTCTCAACAATTCATCCTACATACATAAGTTGCCTAAATCATTTTCACTTGGATCCTAAGAATAACAGTATATCACAACTATGTCAGATCTTAATTTGACCCATTTCGATGCAGGAGACAAATAATCCTGCAGCAGAAGGATTTGAATGAATATTTAGATTCGCCACCAAGGGGAAGCTGGAAGCGGTGTTTATATGATATACAATGCAGTACCGTATCTACATTGTACCTTAAGCTGGGTATAAATACAACAGAACTCATTGGAAAGCCCCACCCCATGGCCCAACTAACAATTCATACCACTCCAATGGTGGTCCCAACAGCGCGCAAAAAAATGGGCATGGCCGGGGGGCATGACTCTTAAATATAGGATGGCATCTGTGATTTGGCTATGCATACTGTAAGCCTATTAGATGGACTGGAATTAGGCACCTCTTTCAAACCATGAAGCTGGGAGAGAACACGTGGTGGTTCACTGATTTGTGCAGGACAGTGATTTAATAGGCTAATAAGTGTACTGTCCACATGAAAAAAATACTATAGTGTATACTATGGCAGGAATACTGTAGTATTCACTGTAGTGTTTTTGCAGATTGAAGTAGGTGGGTCTGGGCAGGGGAGGTGTTGTGAATTTTTTGTGTGTGTCTATGTTGTTGTTGTGTATGTTTATAAATAAAATCATAGCAAAAAAAATACTGTAGTATTGACTGTAGTGTTTAGTTTACTATAGTATAAATAATGTAGTAAAAAAGTAGTATGTACTATAGTAATTACTGTAGTGTTTATGCAGACTAGTATTTTTGCTGACTGTAGTTTTTACTCTAGTGTTTTTGCAGACTGTAGCACAGTATAGTTTTCTGTAACCTGTGGGTAGGTAGGACTGGGTTCAGAACTAAGAGTTCAGAGATTTTGCTATTTTCTATAACCTGTAGGAAATAATATGGTCTATACTTGGCAATATGGTCTCTACTTGGTTCAGCATCAGCCAGGGGACCAGGAACCACCGGCCTGAGAAGGGAGACAAAATGAAGGTGAAATACGGTAGTATCTGGGTAGCTGTAACCTATACGTCACCTCGTTGACCCTCCGGAGAACCTTGAACGGCCCCACAAACTGGGGGCTCAGCTTCTCGCAGGGCAGGCGGAGTGGTAGGTTCCTGGTGGAGAGCCAGACACGATCACCAGGATGGAACACGGACACCTCACTGCGGTGGCGATCCACCTGCTCTTTCTGGCGACAGACGGCTTGCTGGAGCCTCACGCTAAACCTCCTCTGCGTGCCGGAACCAATCATCCACCGCAGGGGCCTCAGTCTGGCTAGGAGCCAGGGCCGGCTGATAACCCAGAACACACTGGAAGGGAGTAAGACTGGTGGAGGAGTGAAGTAATGCATTCTGGGCGTATTCCGCCCAGAGAAGGAATCGGGCCCACTCCCTCTGCCTGTCCTGGCAGTGACTCCTCAGGAACCTCCCCAGCTCCTGGTTCATCCTCTCCACCTGCCCATTGGACTGAGGCCGGTACCCGGAAGTGAGGCTGACCGTGACCCCTCAGTTTCTCCATGAAAGCTCTCCATACCAGTGACGTGAATTGGGGGCCACGGTCGGAGACGATGCCCTCCGGAAGGCCATAGTGCCGGAAGACCTCCTGGAACAGTGCCACAGCGACCTGGAGAGTGGTAGGGAGACCAGAGAGAGGAATAAACCGGCATGATTTAGAAAATCTGTCCACAACCACAAGAATGGTGGTGAAACCATCAGAGGGGAGATCAGTAACAAAGTCAATGGACAGATGAGACCAGGGACGCTGAGGCACGGGAAGGAGTTTTCCTACTGGAGCGTGCAAGGGAGACTTAGTTTGGGCACACACAGAACAGGAGTTGATGTAGCGAGTAACGTCTTGCGCCAAGGTTGGCCACCAATACTTTTCAGAGGGTGATTGTATAGTACGGGTGATCCCAAGATGTCCAGCGACGATAGCGGTGTATGCCCAGGTCAGCAACCAAACCCTTATCCCCATGGGAATGTAGATGCGCTCAGGAGGACAGGTAGTGGGAGCGGGTTCCCTCTCCAGAGCCTGGCGGATGTCCACACCACAGGGGCTACAACACGAGGGAAAAGGAAAACAGGTACTCCGGCATTCGGGTGACCAGTCCGTGATTCTCATCCTAGACCATGAGATGGTGGGGTTATGGCATTGGAGACATGGGAGGCCGAGGATGATCTTGTGAGCTGGTGCACTAATGATGAAGAATGGGATGTTTTCCTGATGAATGGACTTCATGATGAGGGTGAGTGATGGTGATGTGTGCCATGGTTCCGGATCCTAGTGGCCGATTATCAAGGGCTTGAACCAGAAACGGAGAGGACAGCGGGTATGTTCAGAGAGGAGGTAAGGCTCTGGTCAGTAAAGTTCCCCGCGGCACCAGAATCTACTTGCGCTGTAGAAACAGTACATGAGGGACAGCCAGCTAGTGTAATCGACAACAAAAAGGGTTTAGCAGAAACTGATGAAGATGAGATATTAAGTTGCCCCAGGAGGTGGATGATCACGTGAACGTCCCTCTGCGTTCGTGGATCCCGAGTTGGGACGTACCGGACACTGCTGAAGCTGGTGCCCCCCTTGACCACAATAGAGAGAGCCTCAGCTGTCTCCATCTGCATTGCTCTGCCGCGGGGAGGCGTGTGACCCCTACCTACATAGGTTCAGGATCTGCTACAGAGTGTTCACGGAGGGAAGGAGAGAAGTGATGTGGGTACCGACGCTCCCGAAGTAGATTATCCAACCGGATGGCCATCGTGATGAGTGTGCCAAGGAGAGGTTGTCATCACGACATGCCAGTTCCGTTTGGACCTCCTCGCGCAGTCCTCTTCGGAATAGCGTATGGAGCGGCAGCTCATCCCATCCGCTGGATGATGCTACTGTCCGGAAGGTGAGAATGTACTTGGCAGTGGTCTGATCATCCTGCCGTAGTTGGAGTAGGCGCTCACCTCCCTCTCTGTAGATAATCAAAAATACCTCTGAACAGAGCCATGAACCCCTCAAACGAAGCCAGCGCCTCCTCTCCTCTCTCCCATACGGCCGTAGCCCACTCCAACGCCCGCCCAGTCAGCAGAGAAATAACCGTGGCAACCTTGGACCTCTCGGTGGTGGGAGCTCCCATCTGATGCGCAAAATAGAGGTAGCACAGGAGTAGGAAGCCACGGCATTTAGATGGGGTTCCATCATATTTATCTGGGAGGGACAAACAGGCATCGCTGACCTGGGTGGACTGCTGAATGGACTGATGTGCTCGCTTGCTGGGTCGACTGGTGGCAAAGCATCCTCCGCTAGTGGAAGTCAACGCCTCTCGGGCATGTTCGAAACGTTGAAGAACCTCTTCCATAGCCATCCCCAGTTATGCCAGCTGGTCGTGGTGCTTACGAAGTAGGTATCCCGGTTTGTCAACCGTCTGGGAGATGTTCTGATTTCCTGCTGCTTCCATTTGGTGAGGCAGTATTCTGTAATGTGGACGTTGGGAAGCAAGTGCAGGTGGTGAGTTTAATAATAAACGGAACATAACAAGAAACACAAGTAGCGAACAGACATGAAACACATAGTCAATACTGCCAGGGGAATGGAACTAAGGGAGTGACAGATATAGGGGAGGTAATTAGTGAAGTGATGGAGTCCAGGTGTACCTAATGATGAAGCGCAGGTGCGTGTAATGATGAATGCTGGGACTGGTGGTTAGTAAACCGGTGACTTCGATCGCCGGAGGGAGGAGCGGGGCTAAAAAGTTACTTGCTGATGAGATGAAACATTAAGGGTGCCAAAAATACCTTTTTCAAATAATGCACAATTTCTTCCAGAAAACTGTTGAAATTAAAAAATAATTTGCTATCCACATATGTATGTCTTTGGTTTGCAGTTGAACAAAACAAAAACCTCTCAATAATTTACTAAATGTTAGCTTTTTCCACAAAGAAATCCTAAAATGATTCTCCTTTACTTTGGAATTGAACTCAACTGTGGTGAGTTAAAGGTGCCTGTAATATAAAAATCACTTGTTGAAGCAGTTTGAATAGAGAAAAGGACTCATTCTCCTGTTTTGTGTCAATGTCTGTACCGCAATGAGCATGAAGAAAAGAAAGAAAACCAGAGAATTATCTGAGGTCAGACAAAATATTGTAGCCAAGCATGGACAATCTCAAGGTTACAAGTCCATCTCCAGAGACCTTGATGTTCCTGTTTCCACCGTATGTAATGTTATCAATAGGTTCAAGACCCATGCCACTGTAGCCAACCTCCCTGGATGTGGCTGCAAGAGAGAACTTGATGGAAGATTGCAGCGGAGGATTGTTCGAATGGTGGAGAAAGCACCTCGATCAACTGCCACACAGATTCAAGCTAACCTTCAGACACAAGGTACAAAAGTATCAACTCGCACCTTCCGTTGCCAATTCAATGAAAGGGGGTTATATGATGGGAGAACCAGGAGGACCCCACTACTGAGAGAGAGAGACATAAGAAAGCCTGACTTCAATTTGCCAAAACACACCTGAACATGCCAAAATCCTTCTGGGACAATATCCTGTAGACAGATGAGACCAAATTAGAGATTTTTGGTAAGGCACACCATCTCTATGTTGCAGAAAACAAAATGAAGCCTTCCACGAAAATAACACCTTCCCGACAGTCAAACATGGAGGAGGTTCAGTGACGTGTTGGGGTTGCTTTGCTGCCTCTGGCACTGGGTGCCTTAAACATGTGCACGGCATCATGAAATCAAGAGAATACTAAGGCATTTTGGAGCGCAATGTCAGACCCAGTGTCAGAAACCTGCTTCTCAGTCAAAGCATTTCGCTACACCCGCAATAACATCTGCTAAACATGTGTATGTGACCAATGAAATTAGATTTGACGGTCATGGGTCTTCCAGCAGGACAATGACCCCAAACACACTTCAAAAAGCCCACAGGAATGGTTCAAGACAAAATGCTGGACTGTTCTGAAGTGGCCAGCAATGAGTCCAAATCTAAATCCCATTGTAAACTCTGTGGAGAGATCTGAAAACAGCATTTAGGAGAAGGCACCGTTCAAATCTGGGAGAACTGGAGCAGTTTACACAAAAGGAGTGGGCCAAACTGCCAGTACAGAGGTGCAGGATGCTCATCAATGGCTATAGGAAGCGCTTGATTGCAGTTATTTTGACCAAAGGCTGTGCTACCAAATATTAACTCTAAGCTGTCAGTAATTTTGTCGAAGACATTTCTGTTTATTTTCTGAATTAAATGGATATATTAAGTTCTGAATCAAAAACAAAGGTTCTGTAATATTAACAGCGGAATAAGGAATTGTGGAGACCAAATACATATTAGCTAAGGTCATAGTAAACATAGCTACTATGTTAGTAAACCCACAACAATCATGCAGTACAGCGTACAGTCAGCAAGCAGTTTAGCAGTTACACCAGCGGACCCCGTGTCAATAAATGAATAAAACCAAAAGCTTACCTTGACATGGAAGAGTTCCAATGTTGGATAGCCATAGCCAGCTAGCTAACATAGCATCCCTCTCTGTTTGAGCCGGGTGTTTGAGTAGACTAAACTAGCTAGCTGCATTCGGCTAGCTAAGTGGAAGTGAAAAAAAATACAACAAAATATAGCTAGCTCTCTCTTTTTCTTTCTCTCTCTATCTCTCTCTTCTCTTCTCCTTCATTTTTGAAGAAATGTATTTATTCAAAACTGTTCAACTATTGTCTCTCTCTTTGAGTCAACCACTCACCACATTTTATGCACTGCAGTGCTAGCTAGCTGTAGCGTATACTTTCAGTACGAGATTCATTCTCTGATTATTTGATTGGGTGGACAACATGCCAGTTCATGCTGCAAGAGCTCTGATAGGTTGGAGGACGTCCTCCGGAAGTTGTCATATTACTGTGTAAGTCTATGGAAGGGAGTGAGAACCATGAGCCTCCTAGGTTTTGTACTGAAGTCAATGTACCCAGAGGAGGATGGAAACTAGCTGTCCTCCGGCTACACCATGGTGCTACCCTACAGAGTGCTGTTGAGGCTAGTGGGACTGCCACACTCCTTAAAAAATACCTTAAATAATAATAGGCTTGTATAGTATTATGATCATACAGTATAATAACGATTGAGGCGAAGCCTAAAAATATGCCATTTAGTGGGAGGATTTTAACATTAACACATGGGTGTGGCAAAGTGCCAGATTCTTGAATGATAATGACCAAATCATTAGCTGTGTTCGAATACCCATACTAACATACTGTATACTACATACTTAATGAATATATACTACATACTATATATAATTAGTTCATTTTAGTATACTGTAAACAAACAGTTTCCTTTCAGTTGAGTGTACTAGTGCTTCGCCTGTCTACCGGGAGTTGATGCTGTTGCTATGCAACCTCTTGTTAGCTTGATAGCCTAACAAATTACTAGCTAGACTTCTGGTGTGTTTGTAAATTCAATCTGGAGTGCCAGAGTGCGCTCTGGTTGTTCGTAAATTCAGGGCGTTGTCAGATTGTCAGTTCGTAAATTCGGAGCGTTCAGAGCGCACACTAGACGCTCTGGCCGAGGAGTAGGGTAGATCCGAGCGTTCTGACCTTCTGACCTCACAACGGCAGTCAAGCACCCAAGCTAACTGGCTAACTTGCTAACTACTTCCAGACACAAATGAGAGAACAGATCACTCTGACCAATTTACTCGCCCTAGCAGTGCTGGTTATGCAGTTTTCATGTTATCCAGGGCGTTGGTGACTATAACTGTGCTGCTGGCAACAATTTAAATACGTTTTTTTGATGACGTTTACTGACACCGGCCACATTCAACGGGTGTTGAGCGTTTGTAAATTCATCAGTTATTCTGCACTCTGACACAGTCAGAAGAGAGTGCTCTGAAATTTGAGTAGATAGCCAGAGCAAATGTATGAACACACCCGAGCTACTATATCACTTTGCTAAGCTATGAATGATGTGAATAATCAAGTCAATAAACATTGGGTAGTTAGTTAGATAGCATAAAGTAACTATACTGGCAAATTCAATGTATTATTAGCCAACTAACGTTACAGTAGCCAACTAACAGTAGCCAACGTTACAGTAGCCAACTAACGTTACAGTAGCCAACTAACGTTACCCACTACATACTGCTGTAACGATATGCTATGCGGTTCGTAGCGTAGCTAACAAATTGTCAACCAACATAATGTGTTACGTAACTTATTTGAAACGTCATTACTTTATTACATTGCTCAACATTTTCTTAACATTTGTCATGAGTTAAAGCAACGAATTTGTATCCGCTCTCGTTGGACATCAGCTGCATATTTTCCTCCATTTTCTTCAAATCTGAAAATGTTGTGAAGCCACACCCATTTCTGAAGAATTGCATTATGGACCCTTAAAGCACGGAAAGTGTCCATTGCTTGTATAATTCATATTTTTTGAATGTAGTACGACATCCGGGAACTTTTGGCATGCTAACTATATCCATACTATGACTATTAAACATACTACATACTCAATTTACGTCACAAAAAGTATGGTTAGTGCGGTTAGTATGAGTATTGTCGCATGATTTTAGAGACAGGGTGGGTGCGAATTGCAACAATGTGGGTGGTGAAATCAGCTGTTCAACAAGTTGTTCAATCAGCAGTCAATCAACTGATGGCCCAAATCAGTGCATCATCTCAGTCGGGGAAAAACAAACAGTAGCCTATTATCAGTTTTCACCTTTCACCTAGCATGAAGAATGTACTGGAATATAATCAAATAACAAGGGGCCTATTGCAGCCGTCGATGGTACTAGGTTATCGCCAGCTGATAAACCATCAATACGCGCTACGTTCACCCCAGTGGAGGCTGCTAAGGGGAGGATGGCTCATAATAATGGCTGGAATGGAGCAAATGGAATGGCATCAAACACATAGAAACCATGTCTTTTTTGTACAGTACCAGTCAAAAGTTTGGACACACTTACTCATTCAAAGGTTTTTCTTTATTTTTACTATTTACTACATTGTAGAATAATAGTGAAGACATCAAAACAATGAAAAAAGACATATGGAATCATGTAGTAACCAAAAAAGTGTTAAACAAATCTAAATATATTTTAGATTTTAGATTCTTCAAAGTACCCACCCTTTGCCTTGATGACAGCTTTACACACTCTTGGCATTCTCTCAACCAGCTTCACCTGGAATGCTTTTCCAACAGTCTTGAAGGAGTTCCCACATATGCTGAGCACTTGTTGGCTGCTTTTCCTTCACTCTGCCGTCCAGCTCATCCCAAACCATCTCAATTAGATTGAGGTCAGGTGATTGTGGAGGCCAGGTCATCTGATGCAGCACTCCATCGCTCTCCTTCTTGGTCAAATAGCCCTTACACAGCCTGGAGGTGTGTTGGGTCATTGTCCTGTTGAAAAACAAATGATAGTCCCACTAAGCGCAAACCAGATGGGATGGCGTATCTCTGCAGAATACTGTTGTAGGTGAAACCATATGTGTTATTTCATAGTTTTGATGTCTTCACTATTATTCTACAATGTAGAAAATAGTAAAAATAAAGAAAAACCCTTGAATTATTAGGAATAATTATTATTAACTTTTGACCGGTAGTGTATATTAATTGATTCTTGAAGATTGTAACTTTGAAATGTCTCATCAGAACCCACAATATAAACTTGTTTTTCTCCTTTTTTGTAAACAATGTAATTGTAAACAAGGACTATATAGCCTCAAAACATGATTAAAACCTCTGTATCATTTTGATATCATGGATGGTCAGTTTGTCTATCAATTTGAGATTGGCTCATTTCTTTAGCCCCATCCCTCAGCTGTTTACCGAAACAGTGGCTGGTTAAGCACTTTGCTATTGTTTGAACTACAGATTACCCGTGTAAGAATAAAACTTTCAAAAACATTTCAAATCATGCTATGCCATGTCAGCAGAACAGCGTTACCATGCCAACTACATCTATAACACTTCCTCCCCTCTTTTGGCTTTCTGCTAGAAGGAATGTTACTTCTAAGCACAGGAGGTTGGTGGCACCTTAATTGGGGAGGACGGGCTGGTAGTAATGGCTGGAGTGGAATTGGTGGAATGGTATCATATACATCACACCCATGGTTTCCATGTGTTTGATGCCATTCTATCTACTCCGTTCCAGCCATTATTATGAGCCGTCCTCCCATCAGCAGCCTCCACTGCTTCTAAGGCAGCACATGTTGAAGGCTCCAGCCCTAAAACCTGAAAGAGTTCCATATGGCACCCTATTCCCTACATTGGGCACTCATTTTGACCAGGGCCCATAGTAGTAGTGCACTATATAGGGAATAGGGTGCCATTTGGGACACAGCCAACATTACCAGCATCTGTTTTTTCTTTGACCAAGGTCTGCCTGCCTCTCTGTTCTCTCCGCTCTTTGAAGCCGAGGCCTCTGTGGTCTGTGACTGTCGGAGCCTGTTCTGCTGTTGCTGTTCCTGGCTTTGATGCATGTTCCGTCTGGGACCTCGGCTCTCTTGACTGGTGCTCCCTGAGGTGCTCCCTAGTTAATCATCAACTCCCACAATGCACCCTAAAAATATGAAACAGTCCTGGAGGTCAGGGACCTTGGGTAAAGACATCATTACTAAAAACCAAAGCAAGGAGTTTTAACATTAGCTGATGGTTTTGAACCTTCATAACCCCGCCCAGTCTTAACATCAGCAAACATCAGTCTGAGACTCTTGAATTGGAGTTTCTCATTGTGTCATTGTGAGTTGTTCACAACTTCACTACTGTTCTAGTCCCAAGCGGGGATGCAGTCCTAATTTTAAAGTTTTGCCTGTTATGTTTAGGATTACATGCCTCACAATTTCTGCTTGACAGTGCATGACAATGTTTATGTGTGTGTGTGCGTGTGTCTGTGTGTTGCGTGCGTGGGTGTTGTGTGTGTGTGTGTGGTGAGTGTCTAATACCAGCAACGTTTTGTGGCAGACAAGTTCCAGTCCAACAGGCTGGAAGCCATGTGGTTTTATAAATGGTTTAGATCTAGCTAACACTTTGTCCCTAAGGCTACATCTGTCAGAGAGAAACATGGACATATTTCTGCGGTTAAGAAATATTACACAATATACAGGGTCGTACAACCCAACTGTGTTTTTCCCTCAAATCTCTTGGGAAGAATCTTTTATAAATGATTTCTTTCAACTGTCAAGACATGAGTGGAAAGAAACATCCATCATTTATTTGACACTTTCCATGACTGTGTAAAGCCACCGCTTTCATACTGTACAGTATTCTCTTTAAAGATACGTTTGACGGTGTTTTTTCCCTTTTTTAAATGACTTTACCCAGCTAGCATTTTCATGTCTTTGCATAGCCTAGTTTAGTTTGGGCTCGGCATTGAGTCGTTTGTAATTCAGGTAAGGATTTTAAGCAACAAAAGAAAAAGTGTTGTGATTTTATCACAGAAGCCGTGTATAAACTGAACAGATCTGAATGACTTGATCTTTAAGTTTGGTTTGTAAAAGTAGAAATCCCTCTGACGCTGTGGGGTTAGTAAAACCGTGTGTACGTTTCCTTACTCTAATCCATGTTGGTCATGCACAAATAACCAACTTACAGATGCACTGTGTGAATATTGCGCTACCACCATGGAATGCATGATGTCACTGATCAGAGTCCCTAAAATGTAAGGTTAGTTCTGCTACTGATTAAGTTGAAAAGAATACAGTCTGGCAGACATGAGAGAGAAAGAGTGCCCTTGGGCTTGTAGACACAGCATACAGGCACATACACAGGTGTGTGAGGACCCTGGGTCTAAACACCTCCTTCTGCAACTGGATCCTGGACTTCCGGACGGGCCGCCCCGAGGTGGTAAAGGTAGGCAACAACACATCTGCCACGCTGATCCTCAACACGGGGCGCCCTCAGGGGTGCGTGCTTAGTCCCCTCCTGTACTCACTGTTCACCCACAACTGCGAGGCCAAGCACGACTCCAACACCATCATTAAGTTTGCTGACGACACAACAGTTGTAGGCCTGATCACCAACAACGATGAGACAGCCTATATGGGAGGTCAGAGGAATAATGGTCTGGGGCTGTTTTTTATGGTTCGGGCTAGGCCCCTTAGTTCCAGGGAAGGGAAATCTTAACGCTACAGCATACAATGACATTCTAGACGATTCTGTGCTCCTACTTTGTGACAACAGTTTGGGGAAGGCCCTTTCCTGTTTCAGCATGACAATGCCCCCATGCACAAAACGAGGTCCATACAGAAATGCTTTGTGAGATTGGTGTGGGAGAACCTGAATCCCACACCAAAGTGCAGAGCTTTGACCTCAACCCTAACACCTTTTCCCTGCAGCAATGTTGTTGAAAGCCTTCCCAGAACAGTGGAGGCTGTTATAGCAGCAAAGGGGGGATCAACTCCATATTAATGTCCATGATTTTAGAATGAGATGTTCGACGAGCAGGTGTCCACACACTTTTGGTCATGTAGTGTATTTTAAATAGCATTCTTAGAACGTTCTCTGAACGTTACTAACGTTTTCTTGTGGTTTGTATGGAAAGTTTTCTCAACGTTCTCAGAACAATTTGAGGAAACCTGTAGGAAACCGTATGCTGAAGTACTGAAATTCCAACAGAATAATGTTGTTTCGTAACATTCTCGGAACAATGCGAAAACATGACTTTAAATAGAACCATGACGAAACCTGTAGGAAACGTTATGCTGAAGTACTGACATTCCCACAGAAGAACATTGTTTCTAAATGTTCTCTGAGTTATTTGAGAACATTACCAATGTCAAACCAGTTAGAGAACGTTCCGAGAACATTACCAACATGTTTTGTTGTCAAGTTCCTTAAATGTGCTGATAATTTTCCAAAGCCAAACAACTATCCAGCACCATTACCAAAAAGTTGTGGGAACAAAGAAACAAGCTCTAAGAAACATCGTTCTCCGAACGTTATTGTCTAGCTGGGACACACACGCAAACACTATCTTTGGGCTTACCACTGGCCTAATATGTTATATCTTGTCTACATATCACTATCTCTAATATGCTACTGTACCTCTATCTCTAGTCTACATACTGTGTACACTGAGTATAACAAACATTAGGAACACCTTCACCCCCCCCCCCCCCCTTTTTTGCCCTCAGAACAGCCTCAATTCATCAGGGCATGGACTCTAGAAGGTGTCGAAAGCGTTCCACAGGGATGCTGGCCCACCTTGACTCCAATGCTTCCCACAGTTGTGTCAAGTTGGCTTGATGGTCGACCATTCTTGATACAGACGGGAAACTGTCGAGGGTGAAAAACCCAGCATCGTTGCAGTTCTTGACACAAACAGGTGCACCTGGCACCTACTACCATACCCCGTTCAAAGGCACTTGAATCGTTTGTCTTGCCAATTCACCCTCTGAATGGCACACACACACAATATGTCTGAATTGTCTCAAGGCTTAACAATCCTTAAGGGATCATAGCTTTCGATAAGGGATCATAGCTTTCACCTGTTCAGTCTATGTCATGGAAAGAGCAGGTGTTCTTAGTGTTTTGTATACTCGGTGTATAAGCTATGTCTAGTCATACATTATCTCTAGTTACAGATCAGGCTCTGCCAGGATCAGTATCACCATCTACCTGTCAGGATATGATGATTCCTATATTAATGTGCTATGAATGGGATAATGGAGACTCGTTTTTATCTGTGCATCCGTAAGATATGTACATACTCTACCGGCCAAAACTCTACAAAGCCAGCCAAGACATACATTCTCCCTTTTCATACATACCACAGATCGCTTTCCAGGGTTTTTCTCTTTTTTTCCCTCAGACGCATTATCCTGATCCTGAAGTTTGCCTCTAAATCTTACTTTCTCCCCGTAGTTCAGTAGGCAAGGGGATGAAGTTGCAAAACACAGAAAGGTTTGTGTGGTTGCCTAGCGGCAAGGACCGAGCGGAGCAGGTATCGTTCAGACACAAGGCACCTTGAATAATGTTCCAGTGCCAGCAGCAGAGCAGCTTTTCAGCCAGCATTAGCAAGGCCCTGCTTTAGTAGATGGGTGACCTGTGTATCAGCGCTGCAGATCCTACCCATGTATGATGGTATATGGTGCTCTGCCAACCTGACATAACATATCAGACACACCTCAGCGCTCAGCTCAGAGATGATCAGACCTGGGTCATTCATTATGCACCAAACAGAAGAAAGTTGATTGAAACAGGGAGGGACCTACTTGGCGTTGTCCAATTAGATACGCTTGTTTTCCTTTTGCTTCGTTTTGAACGGAAATGCACTAATGAATACGACCCTAATCTGCTGAATGTGTACACTACATACAGTACTGTGTATCTGTTGGCTGGTCTTGTTCTCCTCTGGCTGTTCTTTGGCTCTGATGGGATGATTAAGTGGGTGTCACTGCTGCCGAATTGCTTTACGACTGCTGAGGCAGAGAAAGCGGTAAAGAATTGGAGGTAGTGATAAAGCCTATTATATAATTAGAGTCATTATCTGTTACCTCTCCATTCTACCTACCCTGCTGAAAGATCAGCCAGATCCACCACAAATAAAATGTGCACACACACACACACACACACACACACACACACACACACACACACAGATGTACACGCACACACTGAAAGACATGCATGCACACCCTTATATATACTCACCTGCCTGATCATAAGTGAGTTTTGGCATTTGCGTGTTTGTTTGTTAGGTGTGGCATATAGTACATAGTTTACATTAAGGCAATCCATCATCAGGCTCATGTTAGCACTGTAATATTCATTCTCATCATACCTGGGATTGTTATTGATGACGATCACTGGCAATATACCCTGCTTCATTATTCGGACAGATTTGTAATTTGTTGACGCTAAGGATAATGAAACCTCAGTAAGGGATGATTTGTTGGTCATTAAATGGAAGGAGGTTAGAGAGGGTAAGACAGAACGGAAGTGAATCTCAGTGTATTTTATCTCTGATGCCCCATAGAACCACTGATAGATGACCCAGCAGCCAGGGCAAGTCGGAGCAAACCTCCATCCAATATCAAGCGCTCTCATATAAAGGAGGGAGGAACACATATTTGACTCTCTCAATTCATATAAGAACTTAAAACAGCCCTCCATCCAGGTTGAGTTTGCTAGGATACATAGGGGGCTGGAGATCATGTCTGCGTCCTAAATGACACAGTAGTCCCTATATGGTGTACTAAGTTTGATCAGGGCCCATATAGGGAATGGGTTGTCATTAGGGACATACCCATTTCTCCTTTGGGCAACATGAGGTTGAAGAGGAAAGCCAAAGGGCACTCACCCCCACTCTAAAACCACTCTAGTAAGTAACAAACACTGCAAGAGGGGAAACTATATTAGTTTATGTTTTCTGGAAAACGGCTTTAGGCTTTTGCCCTGTGTATTTCCTCAACAGGAAGGTTCTGTGTAGCGTCAACTTTTGATTTAATGCTACAGCCAAAGGGTTTGGGATTAAAGTATTTACCCTTGTGATAAACAATAGTCTGAATGCTTCTAGACTGGCTCCAATCTGTAGTGGGGTGATTACAGCAGACAGAGGGTGTTCATATCATGGAGGAGGAAGTAGGGAAAGGGGGGGGGGTGAAGATGGAGGAGCAGGGGAGATGGAGGAGAGGAAACGGAGGGGAGGAGACGAAGGAGAAGAGGACAAGGTGGTAGTGCAAGGGGAGGTGGAGAATGCAGAGAGAAAAGGAAGGAGGATGAGACAGCCTTGCCTTGTTTCTATCTCTCTGTCCCTCAGCAGTGTTAGCCAGTCGTCAGTGGCCTGAGCCACCCAGCACTTTAACTTATAATTATGCTCTCAGACACTGTAATTTAGATGACGAGAGATCGGCACCGAGGATAAATCACATACATTAAATGCAAAGCGATGCAGATATGTCAACTAGTGCCACATCAATGCCTTAACCTTTATTTCCCTTGTCCCTCTCTTTCCACCTCTCTCACCCATCCATACCTGTGTCATGGAGTCCCAAAGGTAGATTGAGGGGGGTTGTTGGATAGCCATATTCCAACAGGTCCCCTCAGACCAGTGTTATTTTTTATTGATGCTTCATTCAGACTAAGTAGAAATTGAACAGGGATACAGATGAGGAGTTAGAAGGGTCGAGTCGGGGACTGAACCTGGTCTTCCGGCAGGGTGGCACATGTGTTGAGAGCAGGGACTCAGGGACTCAGCCATAGCTCTGCACCAGATCAGTATTTTATGGGGGACACTATCCTACTGAAGACAGTAGAGTTCTCTGGAAGCTATTAGCTAGACTGGATGGGAGGAAACCACTGATCCCCTGCTCATACATGCACAGTCTCAGAGAATCCCCAGGAGGGTCTGTCACCCCAACTCAAACCCCCCCCTCTAAATCAAACTCATGCTATAAAATGGCTTATTGTTGCATTAGTGTGGTTCTTCTTTGTTCCCATAGGCATTAAGTAATTATTTCTGTGTTAGGGAACATCCTCGCTATGTTACGGCCTATGATTCAATGTGCTGTAGGTCTCCTCTTCCTCCGACTCATATAAATCAATTAAACCTCTAAGATTCTCGAGAAAATATTTCCCTTTTGTGCTTTCAACTGTGGTTTTTATGGAGCTCTGTGTCGGGAGAGTTTTCCTGCCTCCAGAGCATGTAATCCATGTGGGTTCTGTGGCTTCCCTCATTCTCAAACTCCCATCCATGCCCCTAGGGTCGACCAGAACCGTGTACTTCTGGAAACATTATATTTTACATTTACGTCATTTAGCAGACACTCTTATCCAGAGCGACTTACAAATTGGTGCATTCACCTTATGATATCCAGTGGAACAACCACTTTACAATAGTACATCTATATCATTTAAAAAATTGGGGGGGGGGGGGGGGGGGGGGGGGGTTAGAAGGATTACTAACTCCGCAGTCCTGGCGTCGTGAGGGAGCTTGTTCCACCATTGGGGTGCCAGAGCAGCGAACAGTTTTGACTGGGCTGAGCGGGAACTGTGCTTCCGCAGAGGTAGGGGGGCCAGCAGGCCAGAGGTGGATGAACGCAGTGCCCTTGTTTGGGTGTAGGGACTGATCAGAGCCTGAAGGTACGGAGGTGCCGTTCCCCTCACAGCTCCATAGGCAAGCACCATGGTCTTGTAGCAGATGCGAGCTTCAACTGCAAGCCAGTGGAGTGTGCGGAGGAGCGGGGTGACGTGAGAGAACTTGGGAAGGTTGAACACCAGACGGGCTGCGGAGTTCTGGATGAGTTGTAGGGGTTTAATGGCACAGGCAGGGAGCCCAGCCAACAGCGAGTTGCAGTAATCCAGACGGGAGATGACAAGTGCCTGGATTAGGACCTGCGCCACTTCCTGTGTAAGGCAGGGTCGTACCCTGCGAATGTTTTAGAGCATGAACCTACAGGATCGGGTCACCGCCTTGATGTTAGCGGAGAACGACAGGGTGTTGTCCAGGGTCACGCCAAGGCTCTTAGCACTCTGGGAGGAGGACACAATGGAGTTGTCAACCGTGATGGCGAGATCATGGAACGGGCAGTCCTTCCCCGGGAGGAAGAGGTGTGATCCGTCATCCACACTGATATGTCTGCCAGACATGCAGAGATGCGATTCGCCACCTGGTTATCAGAAGGGGGAAAGGAGAAGATTTATTGTGTGTCATCTGCGTAGCAATGATAGGAGAGACCATGTGAGGATATGACAGAGCCAAGTGACTTGGTGTATAGCGAGAATAGGAGAGGGCCTAGAACTGAGCCCTGGGGGACACCAGTGGTGAGAGCACGTGGTGCGGAGACAGATTCTCACCACGCCACCTGGTAGAAGCGACCTGTTAGGTAGGACGCAATCCAAGAGTGAGCCGCGCCAGAGATGCCCAACTCGGAGAGGGTGGAGAGGAGGATCTGATGGTTCACAGTATCAAAGGCAGCAGATAGGTCTAGAAGGATGAGAGCAGAGGAGAGAGAGTTAGCTTTAGCAGTGCGGAGAGCCTCCGTGACACAGAGAAGAGCAGTCTCAGTTGAATGACCAGTCTTGAAACCTGACTGATTTGGATCAAGAAGGTCATTCTGAGAGAGATAGCAAGAGAGCTGGCCAAGGACGGCACGCTCAAGAGTTTTGGAGAGAAAAGAAAGAAGGGATACTGGTCTGTAGTTGTTGACATCGGAGGGATCAAGTGTAGGTTTTTTGAGAAGGGGTGCAACTCTTGCTCTCTTGAAGACGGAAGGGACGTAGCCAGCGGTCAAGGATGAGTTGATGAGCGAGGTGAGGTAAGGGAGAAGGTCTCCGGAAATGGTCTGGAGAAGAGAGGAGGGGATAGGGTCAAGCGGGCAGGTTGTTGAGCGGGCAGGTTGTTGGGCGGGCGGCCGTCACAAGTCACAAGATTTCATCTGGAGAGAGAGGGGAGAAAGAGGTCAAAGCATAGGGTAGGGCAATGTGAGCAGGACCAGCGGTGTCGTTTGACTTAACAAACGAGGATCAGATGTCGTCAACCTTCTTTTCAAAATGGTTGACGAAGTCATCCACAGAGAGGGGGGGAGGAGGATTCAGGAGGGAGGAGAAGGTGGCAAAGAGCTTCCTAGGGTTAGAGTCAGATGCTTGGAATTTAGAGTGGTAGAAAGTGGCTTTAGCAGCAGAAACAGAGGAAGAAAATGTAGAGAGGAGGGAGTGAAAAGATGCCAGGTCCGCAGGGAGGCTAGTTTTCCTCCATTTCCGCTCGGCTGCCCGGAGCCCTGTTCTGTGAGCTCGCAATGAGTCGTAAAGCCACGGAGCAGGAGGGGAGGACCGAGCCGGCCGGGAGGATAGGGGACATAGAGAGTCAACGGATGCAGAAAGGGAGGGAAGGAGGGTTGAGGAGGCAGAATCAGGAGATTGGTTGGAGAAGGATTGAGCAGAGGGAAGAGATGATAGGATGGAAGAGGAAAGAGTAGTGGGAGAGAGAGCGAAGGTTGCGACGGCGCGATACCATCTGAGTAGGGGCAGAGTGAGTAGTGTTGGAGGAGAGCGAGAGGGAAAAGGATACAAGGTAGTGGTCGGAGACTTGGAGGGGAGTTGCAGTGAGATTAGTAGAACAGCATCTAGTAAAGATGAGGTCAAGCGTATCGCCTGCCTTGTGAGTAGGGGGGGAAACAGTGGGGATTCAGTAGGGATTCCCTGCTGGGCCTCCTCATCTTCTTCCCCTTAGCTGTGTCTTGCAGTCTGTCAAGGGGTTCACTAAAGTGGAGACATTTGGTTGTCCATAAATCAGCTTTTTCTATTGTTGAGCCAATGGATGTCCATAATCACGTTTACTTTTACCTCAATCTAACTTGGTTAGGCCTTGTTTGGAGTGAGTTATGTTGTAGACAGAGTCTTCATTCAGAGTTTAGAACACATGCATTGCATGAGTCCAATATATGTTGGGTGTAAATCGTTGGTTGAATTTTTGGTGTTTGTGTCCCTCATCGATCAAACATCAACACCCGCACACAGAGACACGCAAGCACAACACACACACACACACACACACACACACACACACACACACACACACACACACACACACACACACACACACACACACACCTGTTTACATAGGTTGCCTGAGGGGGAAGTTGGGCAGGATCAGAATCTGTAAAGCAAGTAGGCAGGTCTAAGGCATGTGCTATAATATGAGTGTGTGGGTGGGTCATAAACTGGATGTAGGATTAAAGATAAACATTGTCCTGTGCAAGATGTATCAGTGAGTTGGTGTATATCCGGAAAGTGTGTGGGACTGTGTGTGTGTATGATTTGTGTTGGACCAGCCTCTCCTCCTCCTCAATGAGTGTGTGTGACTGGGGGTATTGTGAAACCACTGGGAGCAGAAAGACACATGTTCCCTGCAGTCATGCACTACCATGTTGGATGGCACTTGGTTCTTGGGTGCCTGCTACTTGAACTACTTGGACCCTGTGTGGGGGGGGAAAGGATACCAAAGACAAAGAAGGTAGGGCCTCATCTAAAAACAGATGTTTCGATTGGGTTGATGTAGAGTGATTATGCTCCATTGATGTATAGTATGTATTCATGTAGTGCCTTTTTGTAGGTCCTCAATATGGCAAGACTACAGGGCCGTAGATGTGCATGTCCTAGATAGGATATGTTCAGTAACATTGAGATGTGAGCGAACATTTACATACTATAAACATTAGGCTACAGGGCCATAGATGTTTATTTCCTAGATAGGAAATTGTCAGTGACATTGGGATGTGCGGGAAACATACACATACAGTATTGAACACAATAGCATCACTGTTAAAGAGGGCTTGATCATGTTTTAATTGAGTTCATTTTCATGTTAATTACTGTGCAACGGATTGGCTTGATAGTAGGTTGTGTTTAAGTGTGTGTTTAATGTTTGTGTGTGTGTGTGATTAACACACTTACTCATTTTCTCTTGAATGCTGCTTGTGGTTTTGAAGTTTCAGATCTAAGAAGTTCCCAGGGTTTTTTGTTGTTTAGCTCAGAAAACCATCATCAGTGAGCTGTATTAACCTAAAGTACCCCTTTGGTTGAGTTAAAGTTCACCATTACAACACTGAGTACTGGGGAGATTAGTTCATCCTTGGCAGGTTCTGTTTCATTGCACTATGCACTGGAACATGCATGCTTGCCTTTAGGAAAGGTTGTGCAGCTGTTTTACCAATGAAAATATCAATGTTCACCCTCACATGCATACAAACACTCACTCACACACACACACTTGGAGACATGTTTACATTGCTTGCCTGAGGGGGAAGTTGGGCAGTAAAGCAAGTAGAGCAGGTCTAAGGTATGTGCTATAATATGAGTGTGTGGATGGGTCATAAACTGGATTTATGGTTAAAGCTATACACTGAGTATTCCAAACATTAGGAACACCTTCCTAATAGTTTATTTGTAATTGTTTAACCTTTATTTAACTAATAGTGAGTATAATAGGGAGTTGTATCTAGGGTTGTGGCGGTCATGACATTTTTTAAGCCGGTGATTGTCAGTCAAATAACTGCCGATCTCATGGTAATTGAATGTTAATTAACATAAACACATTTAGCATCTCAAATCAAATTTATTTATAAATCAAATCAAATGTATTTATATAGCCCTACGTACATCAGCTGATATCTCAAAGTGCTGTACAGAAACCCAGCCTAAAACCCCAAACAGCAAGCAATGCATGTGAAAGAAGCACGGTGGCTAGGAAAAACTCCCTAGGAAAAACTCCCTAGAAAGGCCAAAACCTAGGAAGAAACCTAGAGAGGAACCAGGCTATGAGGGGTGGCCAGTCCTCTTCTGGCTGTGCCGGGTGGATATTATAACAAAACATGGTCAAGATGTTAAAATGTTCATAAATGACCAGCATGGTCAAATAATAATAATCATAGTAGTTGTCGAGGGTGCAACAAGCACGTCCGGTGAACAGGTCAGGGTTCCATAGTCGCAGGCAGAACAGTTGAAACTGGAGCAGCAGCACGGCCAGGTGGACTGGGGACAGCAAGGAGTCATCATGCCAGGTAGTCCTGAGGCATGGTCCTAGGGCTCAGGTCCTCCGAGAGAAAGAAAGAAAAAGAAAGAGAATTAGAGAGAGCATATATAAATTCACACAGGACACCGGATAAGACAAGAGAAATACTCCAGATGTAACAGACTGACCCTAGCCCCCCGACACATAAACTGCTGCAGCATAAATACTGGAGGCTGAGACAGGAGGGATCAGAAGACACTGTGGCCCCATCCGATGATACCCCCGGACATGGCCAAACAGGCAGGATATAACCCCACCCACTTTGCCAAAGCACAGCCCCCACACCACTAGAGGGATGTCTTCAACCACCAATTTACCATCCTGAGACATGTCCGAGTATAGCCCACGAAGATCTGTCCCCACGGCACAACCCAGGGGGGGGGGCACCAACCCGGACAGGAAGATCACGTCAGTGACTCAACCCACTCAAGTGACGTACTCCTCCTAGGGACAGCATGGAAGAGCACCAGTAAGCCAGTGACTCAGCCCTAGTAATAGGGTTTGAGGCAGATAATCCCAGTGGAGAGAGGGGAACCGGTCAGGCAGAGACAGCAAGGGCGGTCCGTTGCTCCAGTGCCTTTCCGTTCACCTTCACACTATCTGGCTGTTTGCGCCATGCCTGGCTGTTAGTGCCATGCCTGGCTGCCTGAGCCTACAACCATACAAACATGCTATGTACAGTTCATAATTCCCTGTCAATCACCTATACATTTGGCCCTCATATACAGCACCAGTTTGGACACACCTACTCATTCAAGGGTTATTCTTAATTTTTTACTATTTTCTACATTGTAGAATAATAGTGAAGACATCAAACTATGAAATTACACATATGGAATCATGTAGTAACCAAAACAAGAGTTAAACAAATCAAAATATATTTTATATTTGAGATTCTTCAAAGTAACCACCCTTTGCCTTGATGACAGCTTTGCATACTTGGTATTCTCTCAACCAGCTTCATGAGGTAGTCATGAGGTAGTCACCTGGAATGCATTTCAATTAACAGGTGTGCCTTGTTAAAAGTTAATGTCACGTTGGTATGAATGATTCGGGAGACAGACGCAGGAATGCGTAATAGGCTTTTGTATTGTACCCAAATTACGGTGTGCCGTGTAAAGGCACGGGGACGAACACCAAACAAACACTATACAAACCCAAAACAAAAGAGCAAGGAGTACCTCGAAGAAATAACACACGCGCACAATGATTAACACATGGGACGAGACCCGTAATCATCTGTGCAATCCACAATGGCATGAAAGCCAAAACACACAGCACAAGTACTCACACGCACAAACGGACATTGTAACAATAATCGACAGCCCAATGGAAACCAAAGGGCACACTTATACAAGTACTAATCAGTGGGAATAGGGGACAGGTGTGCATAATGAAAGGTCCGGAGGGATCCGTGACAGTTAATTTGTGGATTTTTTTTTACTTAATGTGTTTGAGCCATTCAGTTGTGTTGTGACATGTTAGGGTTGGTATACAGAAGAAAGCCCTATTTGGTAAAAAACTGAGTCCATATTATTGCAAGAACAGCTCAAATAAGTAAAGAGAAACGACAGTCAATCATTACTTTAAGACATGAAAGTCAGTCTATCCGTAAAATTTTAAGAAATGGCTCTCATGAGGACCGGAACAGGAAAGGAAGACCCAAACTTTTGACTGGTACTGAATATAATTTGTTTCAAAACACACCAGGAAAATTTATATTAAAAACAAACAGAATTTCTCTCATGAGGTCACTTCATGCAAACGTAGCTTTCTGCACTTACTGTAGATATTCTTGAACATGAACTCTCCCCTTATTCCTCCGTTTGTGCTGAGTTCACATTTCCTTATTGTGTCTCAGCACGCTGGTTGAAAACATTACTGTTGATGACACATACAGTGCCTGTTTGAGCCTGTTGCGCCAGAGGCCACGTTGTTAAAGAGGGCAAATAAAGCCTCTTGTCTTGGCACTGGAGTTATAAAGAGATTTGCATATTGTGATTCCCAAAGCATTAATCATGATGTGATTTGCTTATGGAAGCTCTTGATATGGTGATAGATGCGCCATAAGGAGGTATTGTAAATGTAATGTATTGTCACGGCTGTCGAAAGGAGCGGACCAGAGTGCAGCGTGGTTGTAGTTCCACATTTGATTTAATCCGTGAAACTTTGCAATACACAAATAACTGAATGTGACAAAACAACAAACCGTGACGCAGAGAGAAACAAACACAACTCAAAATATAATAACCCACAAAAACCCAGGAAGGAAAACCCCTACTTAAATATTATCTCCAATGATAGGTAACGAGGACCAGCTGCCTCCAATTGGAGATTAACCCAAACAACCCCAACATAGAAATAGAAAAACTAGAAAAACACAAAACACTTCCTTTCACGCCCTGACCTACTCTACCATAGAAAATAACCTCTTACTATGGTCAGGATGTGACAGGTATTGGATAACGTCACTTAGTTGGAGATTGCCAAGACATTGCTGGACCATACTGGAAAGCATAATTTTCCTGACTGCCCCCTAGTGAGTTGACATAGTAGTGCCACAGCAGCTCAGTGCCCCTGGCTCCTGTCTGACTGGGCAGTGTGTGTGTTCATGTGTAATGGTACCCCAGGTTAGCACAGCCTCTCAGGCCGTGGGTCAGAGGGATGTCAGGCAAACTGTAGGGTAGATAAGCTGGAGGGCCGGCAGCGGCCAGGGGCAGATCCCATGTCGGCTTATCGGAGAGGCCTGACTTGCCGGCTGTGGGCCAGGCAGACGGAGAAAGGACCTTTGTTTCCAGAGGTGGAGCACCCCTACCAGCTCCTCACTGGCCGGGCCCCTCATAGCCCCTCTGTTCCCCCCTGCTCTGTCACCCGAGAGCCCTTGAGTTTGGATCTTTGAAGCTCAGTGTCATATGAGCTTTGATGAGAGACAGTAAGTACATGTACCTTGTGGTGCCTAGCTTTGCACCATCCTCATCAACGGGGCCACAATGGAGAGGGTCAAGAGCTTCAAGTTCTTCTGTGTCCACATCACTGAGGATTAGTTTTTTTCTACAGATCTACACATCCACAGAAAGTTATAGAAAATTTTACAAATAATACAAAATATAAATAAAAAACAGAAATATTGTAACTAGATATGTCTCCGCCCCCCCAGAGTTAATACTTGGTGGAAGCACCTTTGGCAGCCCTTACAGCGGTGAGTAATTTTCATTCAGAATCTACCAACTTTGCACAACTCTTGGGGCAACATATATCCATTGTTTTTGTCAAAATTGCTCAAGCGCATTAACCCCTGGTCGGGCTCCAGCGAAATCCAGCGAAAAATCCTATCGCCATTAGCATAACAACATTTATTTTTTTTAAATATAGGACTATGTTATATCGTTTTATAGATACACCTCTCCTGAATCGAACCACGTTGTCCGATTTCAAAAAGGCTTTACAGCAAAAGCAAAACATTAGATTATGTTAGAGGAGTATATCGTAAAAGTAGCCACACAGCCATTTTCTGACCAACCACATGCATCACAAATAACCAAAAAACAGCTAAATGCAGCACTAACCTTTGACAATCTTCATCGGATGACACTCCTAGGACATCATGTTACACAATACATGCATTCTTTTGTTCGATAAAATTCATATTTATATATAAAAACAGCATTTTACATCGGCGCATAACGTTGACTAACTATTTTCCGTCAAATGCGTCTGGTGAAACAGCGCTACAATTTACTAAATTACTATTCGAAAACATTTTTTTAAATGTCATATTGTCATTCTAAGATTTATAGATTAGCATCTCTTGAAAGCACCTGCAATGCCAGATTTAAAAATAACTTTACTGGGTAATCACACTTTGCGATAAAAGGGGATGCGATACTCAGAAAAATAGGCTACCGTTACAGGTCACCGCCATATTGGAACAATCTCATATCAAATCTACTCTTGTATACTATTGTCAATAATCCCTTACCTTTGATTATCTTCATCAGAAAGCACTTCCAGGAATCACAGGTCCACAACAAATGTATTTTAGTTCGAAAAAGTTAATCCTTTACGTCCCAATAGCTTGTTCTTGTTAGCGCGTTCTGAAGGCTGCACCAAAAGTTCCGTCGGCCGCGGGACTCCTCTTTCAATAAAATGCTTTTTTTTTTTTTTAGGTTCGTTCAAACATGTCAACCGTTGTTTAACCTCTCTGGGCTAGGCGGGACGAATTCGTCCCACCTACGTAACAGCCACTTTAAGCCTGTGGCGCGATTTTCAAAACCTTAAAAATCCTATTACTTAAATTTCTCAAACATATGACTATTTCACAGCTATTTAAAGACAAGACTCTCGTTAATCTAACCACACTGTCCGATTTCAAAAAGGCTTTACAACGAAAGCAAAACATTAGATTATGTCAGCAGAGTACCAAGCCAGAAATAATCAGACACCCATTTTTCAAGCTAGCATATGTCACATAAACCCAGAAGACAGCTAAATGCAGTACTAACCTTTGATGATCTTCATCAGATGACAACCCTAGGACATTATGTTATACAATACATGCATGTTTTGTTCAATCAAGTTCATATTTATATCAAAAACCAGCTTTTTACATTAGCATGTGACGTTCAGAACTAGCATACCCCCCGCAAACCTCCGGAGGAATTCCCTAACATTTTACTAAATTACTCACGATAAACGTTCACAAAAAGCATAACAATTATTTTAAGAATTATAGATACAGACCTCCTCTATGCACTCGATATTTCCGATTTTAAAATAGCTTTTTGGTGAAAGCACATTTTGCAATATTCTAAGTACATAGCCCAGGCATCACGGGCTAGCTATTTAGACACCCGGCAAGTTTAGCACTCACCATAATCATATTTACTATTATAAAAGTTTGATTACCTTTTGTTGTCTTCGTCAGAATGCACTCCCAGGACTGCTACTTCAATAACAAATGTTGGTTTGGTCCAAAAGAATCCATCGTTATATCCGAATAGCGGCGTTTTGTTCGTGCGTCCCAGACACTATCTGAAATGGTAAATCAGGGTCGTGCGCATGGCGCAATTCGTGACAAAAAAAATCTAAATATTCCATTACCGTACTTCGAGGCATGTCAACCGCTGTTTAAAATCCATTTTTATGCCATTTTTCTCGTAAAAAAGCGATAATATTCCGACCGGGAATGTCCATTTAGCTAAACTGAGGAAAGTAAACAAAGCTTTCGGTCGGCGCGGGCACGCGCCTGAGTCTCACAGTACTGTAACCAGCCACTACCCAAACGCGCTACTTTGTTTCAGCCAGAGCCTGCAAAGCCACGATTCAGCTTTTTGCCACCTTCTGAGACCCTATGGCAGCCGTAGGAAGTGTCACGGGACAGCTAAGATCCTCACTCTTCAATAAACAGAGACAAGAAGAACGACACCTTGTCAGACAGGCCACTTCCTGCCTGAAACCTTGTCAGGTTTTTGCCTGCCAAATGAGTTCTGTTATACTCACAGACACCATTCAAACAGTTTTAGAAACTTTAGGGTGTTTTCTATCCATATGTAATAAGTATATGCATATTCTAGTTACTGGGTAGGAGTGGTAACCAGATTAAATCGGGTACGTTTTTTATCCAGCCGTGTCAATACTGCCCCCTATCCTAAACAGGATAACATAAATCTTTAGGGCCTTTTTCAACCAGAGCTCCAATAACATTCAAGGGGGACGATTGCATTGTCTTTCAAAACGTTTCGAAAGGGGAGGGTAGCCAGGTGCGCCGGCGTCATAATGGTGATGGCCCTCCTCATGTGACCACTTTCCACAGCGTCTCATTCAGTCAGTTTTCACAGTAGGAGACTCAAACCACTTTGTAAAGACTGGGGACATGTAGTGGAAGCAATAGGAAGTGCTCAATGAACCATTGCTCACGGTGTGATTTATAGGCAAAGTGATGAAGTTGAGTCCGCAATTCAGAATTCCACATCCTGTTACGATCGGTCTCCGGGTTTTGACTGCCATATGAGTTCTGTTATACTCAGACACCATTCAAACAGTTTTAGAAACTTTAGGGTGTTTTCTATCCACAAGTATTAATTATATGCATATCCTAGCTTCTGAGTTTGAGTAGGAGGCCGTTTAAAAAAAAAAATGAAAAAAATGAAGAAAAATAAATATATAATAATAAATAATCGCTGTAGCGCCCCCTATCCTAGGCGACCGTCAAGAGGTTACATTTGGTTGGGCATCATTGATGGACAGCGATATTTAAACCTTGTCTATGATTTTTTAAGCAGATTTTTCACATCCGGCCGTGATTGGAAGTCCCATAGGCCGTCATTGTAAATAAGAATTTGTTCTTAACTGACTTGCCTAGTTAGATAAAGGTTAAATAAAAAAATATTTAAAAAAGAAAAAGTCAGGACTGAGACTTGTCCAATCTGAAACACTCAACACCTCTTAGAAAGCCATTCTGGTGTGTCTTTTGCATAACATTTTGTGGTGGCAGCAGCATGTTATGGGTATGCTTGTCATCGGCAGGGACTGGGGAGTTTGTCAGGATCAAAATACATTTGAAAGGAGTAAAGCTCAGATACAAAGTTAGAGGAAGCCCCGCCTCAGTCTTCTGAAAACCTAACCCTGGGATAGAGTTTTATTTTTCAGCAAGACAATTACACACATTTTAATGCCAAAGACACACCAGAATCGCTTTCCAAGAGGTGTTGAGTGTTCCAGAGTGGTGAAGTTTCAGTCCTGACTTTTGAACAACGTTTGAATATTGTTATCCATCAATGATTCTGAACCAAATTTAATGAAATTGAGCAATTTTGACAAAAACAATAGATATACACTGACTGTACAAAACATTAAAGTCACCTTCATGATATTGAGTTGCAATATTTGTAATTGAATCCCTTGTTAGATGTAATTTTAAGGCAGAAAAAAATGAAAAAAAGTTCAAGGGGCTGTAGACTTTCTATAGGCACTGTATAACTAGGAATAAAGTGACTAGGCAACAAAATAGATAATAAACAGTAGCAGCAGCGTATGTGATGAGTCAAAAAGGGTCAATGCAGATAGTTAAATAGTCCTGGTAGCTATTTGGTGAACTAACTATTTAGCAGTCTTATGGCTTAGGGGTAGAAGCTGTTCAGAAATCGTGTTGGTTCCAGACTTGGTGCATCTGTCCTGCTTGCCATGTGGTAGCAGAGAGAGTTTATGACTTGGGTGGCTAGAGTCTTAGGCACTTTTTAGGGCCTTCCTCTGACACCGCCTGGTATCGAAGTCTTATATGTCAGGGAGCTTGGCCCTAGTGATGTACTGGGCCGTACGCGCTACCCTCTGTAGCGCCCTGTGTTCGGATGCCAAGCAGTTGCGATACCAAGCGGAGATGCAGCCAGTCAAGATACTGTCATAACTCTCCTGTGAAGATCTGAAGGATCAGGTTACAGTGTGTCCGCTCTACAGCGCCCTCTCTCTCCAGCAGAGGTGCAGGGGGCTGCTTTATGGTGGTCGTAAAAATCTCTGCTTCTGGGCTCTGTAGTATTGAGATTGGAATGTGACGGTGGAACACAGAGAGACACTTGTACATCAAAACGTTGAATAATTGAACAGTATTTCTGTATTCCAAGCAGTTGGAGTGGTCCGTGGACACTTAAGAAACAGTCATGTCAAGTTTGTTTCATTTGGTGACCTCATGAAGGACAGGTGACACATTACTGTTTCTTTGTTTGTATACACTTCTCAATGATGGGGTTTGCATCTGAATGTTGTATAAAATAATTGATTGAGTATAGGAATACTTTTAGAAAGATAACAATGTGGTCTTAGTCTTCTAAATTACAATAATTTTTCATAGTAACTTAGGATCAGTCAGTGGTCACGCCCCCGTGATCACAGACATTACACAGCGTCATGGAACGCCCCCTTCTCTGCTAAAGTGTAAAACCCACTTCCGACAATTTACATTAGACCAGAAAACATGGAAGATGTCGCTACATGTTGAAATGGTTGGCAACTCTACTAAAAGGACAAAACCAGAGAACGTGGAGATCATTCCCATGTTGAAATGGCATAGAAAAACAAACTATAGAACAATAACGCAACCGGTCGAACGACCGAATGGTACTCTGACATATCCATTATAACAAGCTACAACTACGAAGACTTTGATCTCTGGTGGACAAACCAGAGACTTTCTGTCGACAATCTATCCAGCAGATGGACCGGCGATCGCAGAGAGACAACAAAGGCATACACTGAGTGTAGTTATCAACTCTGAATTTCTCGCTCTTGAGCTGTCCCCACCCCTTTCCTTTGTCTACCAAGCCGTCATATTGGTTTCGTCAACTAGGGACTTTTCTTTGTGTCATGTTAGTAACCCATGTATTACCTACCATGTGTGTGTTTATGTAATTGTGATTTATTAGTTAGTTAGTAAATAAATAATTAAGCCAATTTGTATATCGCTAATTCATGATTTATGATGCTAGGGTTCGTGAAGATATCCAAGGGTTTGCGACATTCAGGAATGAGACTGATGAGGTAATAATACATTAATAGAAGACTGTAATCGATAATATAATAAAATATCTGAAGAGTTATATTCGGGAAATTGCAACTCTATACAACATTTTCCCGGGGTGCCCCGACTTCCTAGTTAATTACTATTCCGATTTGTTTAATTACACGTAGAGAATTAATTTGATAATATAAGTCGTCACATTTAATGACAGCAAACGCTACAACAATGCACTCAATGGTGCAGCTGTATAACTGTTTGAGGATCTGAGGGCCCATGCCAAATCTTTTCAGCCTCCTGAGGGGGAAGAGGCGTTGTCGTGCCCTCTTCACAAATTTGTTGGTGTGTGTGGACCATGATAGATCCTTACTCATATGGACACCGAGGAATTTGAAGCACTTAACCCGCTCCACAACAGCCCCGTTGATGTCCGTTTCCTGTAGTACACGATCAGCTCCTTTGTCTTGCTGACGTTGAGGGAGATGTTGTTGTCTTGGCACCACACTGTCTCTGACCTCCTCCTTTTAGGCTGTCTCATCGTTGTCTGTGATCAGGCCTACCACCGTCATGTCGTCAGCTAACTTAATGATGATGTTGCAATCGTGCGTAGCCACAAAGTCGTGGGTGAACAGGAGGGTACTAAGCACACACCCCTGAGGGGCCCCCGTGTTGAAGGTCAGAGTGACAGATGTGTTGTTGCTTACCCTCACCACCTGGGGCAGCCCATCATGAAGTCCAGGATCCAGTTGTAGAGGGAGGTGTTCAGTCCCACGGTCCTTAGCTTAGTGATGAGCTTGGAGGGCACTATGGTGTTGAACACTAAGCTGTAGTCAATGAACAGCATTCTAGCATATGTGTTCCTCTTGTCCAGGTTGGAGAGGGCAGTGTGGAGTACAGTAGAGATGGCATCATCTGTGGATCTGTTGGGGCGGTATGCAAATTGGATTGGGCCCAGGGAATCTGGGTTAATGGTGTTGATGTGAGCCATGACCAGCATTTCAAAGCATTTCATGGCTTCAGATGTGAGTGCTACGGGGTGATAGGTTACCGTGGCGTTCTTGGACACAGGGACAATGGTGGTCTGCTTGAAACATGTAGGTATTACAGACTGGGTCAGGGAGAGGTTGAAAGCGTCACTGAAGACACTTGCCATTTCCCGTCACATACACACACTCATTACTGACGCCACACACATACACCCATACGCACACACCCCACTTAAACCTACTCTGCCGCTAAAATTATTTTTGATTCGATTTATTACTACCATTACACTGATTCATTGATCATTGATGTCCATTACCATTAGTATATATAGTACATTCGTTAAGTATTCAGACCCCTTCACTTTTCCAAATTTTGTTACGTTAAAGCCTTATTCTAAAATGGATTAAATGAAAAATGGCCCAATCTATATACAATACCCCATAATGCCAAAGCGGAAACAATTGTTTTTTTTGCGTGCAAACTGAAATATCTTATGTCCGTAAGTATTCAGACCCTTTGTTATGAGACTTGAAATTGAGCTCAGGTGCATTCTGTTTCCATTGATCATCCTTGAAATGTTTCTACAACTTCATTGGAGTCTACCTGCATAGATGACATGCATTTTTTCCCTCTCCCTGGTCCATTCTAAATCAAGACTAATTTCACACATTCAGTGCCTTCGGAAAGTATTCAGACCCCTTGACTTTTTCCACATTTTGTTGCGTTACAGCCTTATTCTAAAATGTTTTAAATAATTGTTTTTCCCTCATCAAGCTACACCCAGTACCCCATAATGGCAAAGTTAAAAACCTGTTAGGGACAGACGTTCCGCTAGCGGAACGCCTCACCAATATCCAATGGTAGAGCGTGGCGCGAAATACAAATACCTAAAAAATGCTATAACTTCAATTTCTCAAACATATGACTATTTTACACCATTTTAAAGGCAAGACTCTCATTAATCTAACCACATTGTCCGATTTCATAAAGGCTTTACAGTGAAAGCAAAACATTAGATTATGTCAGGAGAGTACCCTCCCAAAAATAATCACACAGCCATTTTCAAAGCAAGCATATATGTCACAAAAACCAAAACCACAGCTAAATGCAGCACTAACCTTTGATGATCTTCATCAGATGACACTCCTAGGACATTGTTATACAATACATGCATGTTTTGTTCAATCAAGTTCATATTTATATAACAAAAACTGCTTTTTACATTAGCATGTGATGTTCAGAACTAGCATACCCACCGCAAACTTCCGGTGAATTTAATAAATTACTCATGATAAACGTTGACAAAAAACATAAATTATTTTAAGAATTATAGATACAGATCTCCTTTATGCAATCGCGGTGTCAGATTTTAAAATAGCTTTTCGGTGAAAGCACATTTTGCAATATTCTGAGTACATAGCCCGGCCATCACGGCTAGCTGATTTGACACCAACCAAGTTTGGCCCTCACCAACTCAGATTTACTATATGAAAAATTGGATTACCTTTGCTGTTCTTCATCAGAATGCACTCCCAGGACTTCTACTTCAACAACAAATGTTGTTTTGGTTCCAAATAAGCCATAGTTATATCCAAATAGTTCCGTTTTGTTCGTGCGTTCAGGTCAGTATCCGAAGGGTGATGCGCGGGTGCATTTTGTGACATATTCCATTACCGTACTTCGAAGCATGTCAAACGATGTTTAAAATCAATTTTTATGCTATTTTTCTTGTAAAATAGCGAAAGTATTCCAACCGGGTGACGTTATATTCATTCATAGACTGAAAGAAAAACATGAAGTCGTCTCGTGGACGTGCACTCCATTGTCATTGTTCCCTGCCTGACCACTCACAAAAACTCCTGCTTTTGTTTGCCCAGAGACTGCAGAGACGTCATTCCGCTTTCTGGCGCCTTCTGAGAGCCAATGGAAGCCTTAGAAAATGTCACGTTACAGCAGAGATGCTGTATTTTTGATAGAGATGCCCTAGAAGGAGAACAAATTGTCAGACAGGGCACTTCCTGTATGGAATCTTCTCAGGTTTTGGCCTGCCATATGAGTTCTGTTATACTCACAGACACCATTCAAACAGTTTTAGAAACTTTAGAGTGTGTTTTCTATCCAAATCTACTAATAATATGCATATTCTCGTTTCTGGGCAAGAGTAGTAACTAGTTTAAATCGAGTATGTTTTTTATCCGGCCGTGAAAATACTGCCCTCTATCCCAAACAGGTTAAAACTGTTTGAGACATTTTTGCAAATGTATTAAAAATGTAAAACAGAAACACCTTACTTAAATAAGTATTCAAACCCTTTTCTATGAGACTCAAAATTAAGCTTAGTTGCATCCTGTTTCCATTGATAATCCTTGAGACGTTTCTACAACTTGATTGGAATCCACCTGTGGTAAATTCAATTGATTGGGCATGATTTGGAAAAACACACACCTGTCTATATAAGGTCCCACAGTTGACAGTGCATGTCAGAGCAAAAACCAAACCATGAGGTTGAAAGAATTGTCCGTAGAGCTCCGAGACAGGATTGTATCGAGGCACAGGTCTGGCGAAGGGTACCAAAACAATTTTGCAGCATTGAAGGTCCCCAAGAACACAATGGCCTCCATCATTCTCAAATTGGAGAAGTTTAGAGCCACCAATACTTTTCCTAGAGCTGGCCGCCCGGCCAAACTGAGCGATTGGGGGAGAAGGAGATTGGTCAGGGAGGTGACCAAGAACCCGATGGTCACTCTGACAGAGCTCCAGAGTTCCTCTGTGGAGATGGGAGAACCTTCCAGAAGGACACCCATCTCTGCAGCACTCCACCAATCAGGCCTTTATGGTAGAGTGGCCAGATGGAAGCCACTCCTCAGTAAAAGGCACATGAAACCCCGCTTGGAGTTTGCCAAAAGGCACCTAAAGGACTCTCAGACCATGATAAACAAGATTCTCTGGTCTAATGAAACCCATTAATGAATGCCAAGCATCACGTCTGGAGGAAACCTGGCACCATCCCTACGGTGAAGCATGGTGGTGGCAGCATCATGCTTTGTGATGTTTTTCAGCGGCAGGGACTGAGAGACTAGTCAGGATTGAGAGAAAGTTGAATGGAGCAAAGTACAGAGAGATCCTTGATGAAAACCTGCTCCAGAGTGCTCAGGACCTCAGACTCCGAAGATATCCGAAGGTTTACCTTTCAACAGGACAACTGCCCTAATCACACAGACAAGACAACGCAGGAGTGGCTTTGGGACAAGTCTCAATGTCCTTGAGTGGCCCAGTCAGAGATTGGACAGTCGAGCATCTCTGGAGAGACCTGAAAATACAGTAGCTGTGCAGCAATGCTTCCCATCCAACCTGACAGAGCTTGAGGGGATCTGCAGAGAAGAATGGTGAGAAACTCCCCAAATAGAAGTGGTGGTCAAGATTTTAGCGTCATATCCAAGAAGACTCAAGGCTGTAATCTCTGCCAAAGTTGCTTCAACAAAGTACTGCGTAAAGGGTCTGAATACTTATGTAAATGTGATATTTCAGTTGATTTGATTTATCATCATGAATGTCATTATGGGATAGGGAAAAAAAAAAGTTTATCAATTTTATAATAATGCTTTAATGTAATAAAATGTGAAAAATTGAAGGGGTCTGAATACTTTCAGAATGCACTGTATGTATTTATCCTGTTACTGGTCACTATTACTCCTGTTTATATGTATATAGTATCTTTAATATATTACCATAAGTATTTATATATTCCTGCTACCAGTCACTTGTCAGCCCTGTTTTTATGCATTTCCTACTACCAGTTTAATTTTATGTATAAACCTACCTCAACCACTACAGTACTCCTGCACATTGAATAAGGTGCTGGCAGTCACAAGTGTCCAACAGCCTACGGACGGAGTACACCAGGCCCCCTCGATGTCCAAGGGAGGGGGAGGTGCATCGTGGGGTCCAGCACTAGCCAAGGGACCAGCTGCCACTGGCCTGAGGAGAGATACATGAAATGAGGGTAATTGATGGGGAGCTGTAATCTGTACGTCACCTCATTGACTCTCCTCAGGACTTTGGACGGCCCCACGAACCGCGGGCTCAGCTTTCGGCAGGGCAGGTGGAGGGGCAGGTCCTTCGTAGAAAGCCAGACCCTGTCACTGGTGTGAAAGACCGGGCCACACTGCGATAACGGCGTGCCTTCTGTCCCATACCTGCCCATTTGGTTGGGGACGGTACCCGGAAGTGAGGCTAACCGTGACCCCCAGTTATTCCATGAAGGCCTTCCAGACACGGGAGGTGAACTGAGGACCACGGTCAGACACGATATCCTCCGGGATCCCGTAGTGTCGGGAAGACGTGAGAGAGCTTCTGCGGTCTGCATGGCCGTAGAGAGACCAGGCAGAGGATTCAAATGACAGTCACAATACGGGACAGGGGAATAACGGGTGTCACTTTCTCCCTCCGATCCTCTGTGTCATGCACCCGGGACAACGCATCAGCCTTGACATTCTTAGATCCCGGCGAGTAGGAGAGGGTAATGTCAAACCTGTCGAAGAATAGGGCCCACCTGGCCTGACGCGGGTTCCGCCTCTTTGCTGCTCGAATATACTCCAGGTTCCGTTGGTCCGTCCAAACAGGAATGGGTGTTGAGCACCCTCCAGCCAGTGCCGCCATGTTTTCAGCGCCTTCTTAACCTCTCTAGGGCAGGCGGGTCGAATTCGTCCCACCTACGTAACAGCCAGTTGAATCCTGTGGCACGATTTTCAAATACCTTAAAAATCCTATTACTTCAATTTCTCAAACATATGACTATTTTACAGCTATTTAAAGACAAGACTCTCGTTAATCTAACCACACTGTCCGATTTCAAAAAGGCTTTACAACGAAAGCAAAACATTAGATTATGTCAGCAGAGTACCCAGCCAGAAATAATCAGACACCCATTTTTCAAGCTAGCATATAATGTCACAAAAACCCAGAAGACAGCTAAATGCAGCACTAACCTTTGATGATCTTCATCAGATGACAACCCTAGGACATTATGTTATACAATACATGCATGTTTTGTTCAATCAAGTTCATATTTATATCAAAAAACAGCTTTTTACATTAGCATGTGACGTTCAGAACTAGCATACCCCCCGCAAACTTCCGGGGAATTTACTAACAATTTACTCACGATAAACGTTCACAAAAAGCATAACAATTATTTTAAGAATTATAGATACAGAACTCCTCTATGCACTCGATATGTCCGATTTTAAAATAGCTTTTTGGTGAAAGCACATTTTGCAATATTCTAAGTAGATAGCCCAGCCATCACGGGCTAGCTATTTAGACACCCGGCAAGTTTAGCCTTCACCAAAATCAGATTTACTATAACAAAAATGTTATTACCTTTGTTGTCTTCGTCAGAATGCACTCCCAGGACTTCTACTTCAATAACAAATGTTGGTTTGGTCCCAAATAATCCATCGTTATATCCAAATAGCGGCGTTTTGTTCGTGCGTTCCAGAAACTATCCAAAATGGTAAATCAGGGTCGTGCGCATGGCGCAATTCGTGACAAAAAAATTCTAAATATTCCATTACCGTACTTCGAAGCATGTCAACCGCTGTTTAAAATCAATTTTTATGCAATTTATCTCGTAAAAAAGCGATAATATTCCGACCGGGAATCTCCTTTTCGGTAAACAGAGGAAAAAACACAAAGACGGGGGCGGCCAGTGCACGCGCCTAAGCCCACAGTCCCTTGATCGGCCACTTGAGAAAGGCGATAATGTGTTTCAGCCTGTGGCTGGAATGACGACATTCAGGTTTTTCCCGGGCTCTGAGAGCCTATTGGAGCCGTGGGAAGTGTCACGTTACCGCAGAGATCCTTTGTAATGGAATGAGATGTCAAAGAAAGACAATAAATGGTCTGACAGGCCACTTCCTGTAAAGGAATCTCTCAGGTTTTGACCTGCCATTTCAGTTCTGTTATACTCACAGACACCATTCAAACAGTTTTAGAAACTTTGGAGTGTTTTCTATCCAAAGCCAATAATTATATGCATATTCTAGTTACTGGGCAGGAGTAGTAACCAGATTAAATCGGGTACGTTTTTTATCCAGCCGTGTCAATACTGCCCCCTAGCCCTAACAGGTTAACGGCCAGCAACTTACGATCCCCCACGTCGTAATTCCGCTCTGCGGGAGACAGCTTCCATGAGTGGAAGGCGCATGGATGAAGTTTAGGCGGCAATCCAGTGCGTTGGGAGAGAACAGCCCCTACTCCAACCTCGGAGACGTCCACCTCCATGATGACGGTCAGGATGAGCCAGAACAGGTGCGTTCGTAAAACGTTCCTTGAGCGCACAGTAGGCCTCATTGACCTCCTCAGTCCAGCACAGCTGTCTAGGACCTCCCTTCAGGAGGGAGGTGAGAGGGCCCACCACTGTGCAGAAACCCTTAATGAAGCGCCTTAAATAGTTGGCAAAACCTAGGAAGCGCTGCACCGCCTTTGTGTTGGATGGAACAGGCCACAACCATACTGCACTGACCCTCTGCTCTTCCATCTCCACTCCCACGGTGGATATCCGACAGCCCCGGAAGGAGACCGCCTGCTGGAAGAAAAGGCACTTCTCCGCCTTGGCGTACAGGTGATGCCCTATCAGCCTCTCCAAAACGGACCTGACATGAGAGACATGTTACTCGTGTGTCGTGGCGTACACCAAGATGTTGTCTATATACACACACCACTACACAGCGACCCAACATGTCACTAAACACCTGAAACACAGAGAGTGCATTTGTCAGGCCGTAGGGCATTACCCTATATTCGTAGTGCCCGGTGCTGGTGCTGAAGGCGGTCTTCCATTCATCCCCCTCTCTGATGCGCACCAGGTTGTAGGCACTGCGTAAATCCGATTTGGTAAAGTACTGAGCACTGTGCATCTGTTCGACCACAGTGGATATGATTTAACAGTTGCCTTATTCAGTGTCCGGTAATCGATATAGGGGAGGAGACCTCCATCCTTCTTCTTCATGAAAAAGAGGCTGGAGGAGTCCGGAGAGGTGGATGGATGGAGGAATCCTTTGGCCAGCACCTCCTGGACGTAGACCTCCATGGCTTCGGTCTCTGCATGCGAGAGGGGGTAGATGTGCCCCCACAGTAGAACCAGGCAGTAGGTCGATAGTGCAGTCCCATGGGCGATGAGGGGGCAGGCACGTGGCACGAGTCACCTGTAGGTCCCGGTATTCCTCTGGGATAGGGACGTGGGTAGCCTGGTCTGGACTTTCCACAGAGGTGGCACAGATAGACACAGAGAGACACCTCCCCTGACACTCCTGCGACCAACCCAACAACTTCCTCTCTGTCCACGATATCCTGGGGTTATGCAACTGTAACTAGGGGAAACCTAAAACTACAGGGTGTGCAGGAGAGTCTAAGATGAGGATGTGTTCATGGTGGTTGTGAGCAACTGTGAGGGAAATGGGAATCGTGGTCTGGCACACCATTCCTATTCCTAGGGGACGGTTGTCTGGGCATGAACTGGGATAGGGGGTTGTAAAGAGACTAGAGGAATGTGTACCAATAAGGCCACTGACCGGTCTAGGAACTTTCTGCAGAACCTAAGTCCACTAGGGAAGGACTCAGTGGGGGGCCAGAATAGTCTGGGAAGGTGACAGGAAGGAGGACGGGCTGGGTAGACAGAGAGGAGCAAGGCTCATCCACGACTACCTGGGAAGGTGCAGGAACGCTCCTCAGCCTGTCGCTTCCTCGCCTGGTTCTCCTTCTGGGACAGGTGTTCCAGGCGAGGTCCGACTCCCCGCAGAAGGAGCAGAGACCCTGTTGACAGCAGCGTTGACATTCCTTTGGGGGAAGTTGTGTCATGCCCACCTCCATGGCCTCAATCTGGCTGGAGGTTCCTGGGAGAAACCCAAACCCCCAGGATAGGCGACGACTGCCACGCAGGAGATTATCCAGGCGGATAGCCATGGCGATGACCTGGTCCAGTGTGAGGTCCTCATCGCGACAGGCCAGCGTGCTCTGGATGTCCGCCTGTAGCCCGCTGCGGAAAACTGTCAACAGGGCCTGGTCATTCGAGCCAGTGGATGCAGCCACCGTCCGTAAATCCAGAGCGTACTCAAACGCTGTCCTTGACCACTAGCGTAGACGGAGGAGACGCTCACCTCCCTCTCGGCCCTCTGTAGAGTGCTTGAAAATGGCACGGAAGAGTTGGGTGAAGCGCTCATTTGACTGCACTTCTGGACCATCCCTCTCCCAGACGGCGTGCGCCCACTCCAGAACCCGGCCTGTCAGCACCGAGATCACCAAGGCCACCTTGTCCCTATCGGAGGCCGTGCCGGCATGACGGGCAAGGTGAGGTCACACTGCAGCAGAAACCCCCTACAGTGAGCTGGGGTGCCATCAAACCGCTCCGGGAGGGGCAGGTGGACGTTGCTGATCAGACCGGGGGATGTAGATGGTGGTGTGGTGGCTGGAATGATCGCAGGGAGCTGGGAAGGTGGTGGTGTAGCCTGCAGCTGGCGTACGGTCCGGAGCACCTCGTCCATGGCAGTCCCGAGGTGCTCCAGGCGGAGAGGTCAGAATGTCCTGCTGCTTCCTGTTCTCTTGGGTTGGTCATTCTGACACAAGTGTAGAGAGGAGTAGGCAGGAGGCAGTCACAGGTTTAGATCTGAGTTTATTAAAACACTATATAATTTATATAAATGCGGGACGAAACCCAAAGTGCAAAATAAAAAGGACTCAGTAAGAGAAATTCCGCTCAGGAAAACAAGCAACATTTATAATGACCGACAAAGACAAATGACAGAGTATTTATACAGTGATAGAGTGGGGATTGGAACCAGGTGTGTGTAATGATGACGAGACAAGTCCAGGGTTGATGAGTGAAGGGCGTTTGCCAGCAGCAGGTTCGGCAGCAGCTAGAAGTCCGGCGACGCTGAATGCCTGAGCTGCACAGGAGGAGCCAAAGCGAAGGCTGGTGTGACACTGGCTCTGACCTGTATATGCTTTCATTCTCGTGTTTCTTCTACTTTGTGTTTTTTAAAAATTCAATTTCATATTATTATCTGTATTATCGTCACTGCATTGTTGGGAAAAAGCTCTGAAGAAAGATTTCACTGTACTCTTTTACACCTGTTGTATCCTGTGCACGTGGCTAGTAAACTTTGAAACTTGAAATACACATTTACACATCCAGCTCTTCTGTAGTTTCCCCCCAGGCCCAACAACCTCTCCTGGGCTAGATATGTGCACAGGAAGGGAGGGAAGCGAATGTAACTTCAGGTTGTTGTGGATGTGTTTTGTTGGAGGGGTTTTCACTCTTACCTCTGAAGGCAGTTAGTTGCTAATGGTATTGTATGTGTTAAACTGGGAAGGGAAGTACAAAGTTCTTAAGAGGTGATGTTTTACTGAGGTTGTTGAATGCGAAAGGTGTAGAAAGATAGGTGCGTCAATGGGGCATGATGGTAGTCTACAGGTAGTACTGCAGTTCAGGGTGCTGTCAACTTTATGAATGTTTTACAGTTTGCTTTGTTCCCTGTTGATAAGGAACAAGACCAATTCAACCAGCGTGATTGATAGGTCAATTATGTTTATCGTCTTGTGAGAAATATTTTGGGGTTTTGTATACACAAGTTATGTATACACAACAAGAAAAACTGATTTTACCCCACAGACATAAAGACAATAAACAGACAAACAGCTTTTGTCTGAGAAATATGTTTGTGATCCAACTATAAGAATATTTTGAAGATAAATACACAAAGAAGAGGATGAAAGGACAAGAGTACTAAACTAAATAGAGTACTAATGGTAGGGTTGCACATTTTGGGGAATATTCAGAGGTGGAAACTTCCCGTGGGGAAAAAAAATGGAATTAACAGACATATGCAAATTAATACCATTTAAATGTAGATGTTTTTTTGCATTGGATATATTTACCCTATGGAGACAAAAACAAAATGTTTTACCTTATCATAAGTAGACACAATTGCAAATTATTAAATCCTTCCAATCAATTTAAAAAAAAAAAACGTTTTAGTTATGAATTGAACTTTAATTAAATGAGTTGACTCTTCACATGGGATGATTTCCCTGAACAGAAGAAAGGGAATATTGAATGATCCATTGCATCTCCCAAAAACATTTAACATACATCTATAAAATGATAGTCTAGAAACTAAAGATTTGGTTGTCTTCTGCTTAGGCTTCCATGTCCACCTCTTGAACATCACTGTCACTTTTCAACATCGTTGAGGATGGCTCGTTGTCAGGCTCAGAAAACCTCAAATTTGTCCGGATGGCCACCAATTTTTCAACCTTTGTATTGGTCAGCCAGTTGCGTGCTTTGGTGTGTGTTCCCAAACAAGGACCAGTTGCGCACTGAGGCGACTGATGTTGGTGGGATTTGGAGGATGATGGAGGCAACAGGGGAAAGAGCCTCAGATCCACAGTCCCTTCCACCTGGTGGCTGATTAGATATGTTGGCACGACTGCCATATTGCATCTCCATCCCAAAGCCCTTGCTTGGAAGTGTACTTCGCCAGACTGCCAAGAACCTTGCCCTCATCCAGGCCAAGGTGGCAAGACACGGTAGTGATGACACCATAGGCCTTGTTGATCTCTGCACCAGACAGGATGCTCTTGCCAGCATACTTGGGGTCCAACATGTACGCTGCGGTGTATATGGGCTTCAGGCAGAAGTCTTCACGCTTTTTGATGCATTTCAGAACTGCAGTTTCCTTTGCTTGGAGCAATATTGAAGTGGGCAGGACAGTACAGATTTCTTCTCTTACATCTGCAAGCAGAGTCTGAACATCAGACAGGATGGCATTGTCTCCCTCAATCCGTGCAATGGCTACTGCTATAGGTTTCAGGAGTTTCAGGCTGCCTACCACTCTCTCCCAAAATACATCATCCAGGAGGATCCTCTTGATGGGGCTGTCCATATCGGCAAACTGTGGTATGGCCATTTCTTGGAGAGACTCCTTCCCCTCCGGGAGACTGTCAAACATAATGACAACACCACCCCAACGGGTGTTGCTGGGTAGCTTCAATGTGGTGCTCTTATTCTTCTCAGTTTGCTTGGTGAGGTAAATTGCTGTTATAACTTGATGACGCTTCACATACGTAGCCATTTCCTTGGCTCTCTTGTAGTGTATCCATTGTTTTCAGTGCCATGATGTCCTTGAGGAGCAGATTCAATGCATGAGCAGCACAGCCAATGGGTGTGTTGTGAGGGTAGGAGTCCTCCACTTTAGACCAAGCAGCCTTCATGTTCACAGCATTGTCTGTCACCAGTGCAAATGCCTTCGGTGGTCCAAGGTCATTGATGACTGCCTTCAGCTGATCTGCAATGTAGAGACCGGTGTGTGTTGTCCCTTGTGTCTGTGCTCCTGTAGAATACTGGTTGAGGGGTGGAGATGTAGCTAACTATTCCTTTCCCACGAACATTCGACCACCCATCAGAGATGATTGCAATGCAGTCTGCTTTTTCTATGATTTGCTTGACCTACACTTGTGGCCTTGTGAGTGAGTAGATAATGCATGTCTGGTTGGAGGGGTGTATGCTGGGTGAAGAACATTCAGAAATCTCTTCCAATACACATTGCCTGTGAGCATCACAGGTGAACCAGTTGCATACACAGCTCAAGCAAGATTTGCATCAGCATTTCTCTGACTACATTCCTCCATTGAGTCAAAGAAACTTTGGATTCCAGGAGGACCATGAGCTGTTGCTATCGATAAGGTGTCTGATTCATCATTTTCACCTCGAATAGAAGTAGAGCTACTTTTGTCAGAGGTTGCTTGTTGTGAGCGCTGAGGGAACTTTATGCACTTGGCCAGATGATTCTACATCTTTGTTGCATTCTTCACATATGATTTGGTACAGTATTTGCAAACGTGCACAGCTTTTGCTTCTACATTAGCTGCAGTGAAATGTCTCCACACCGATAGTGCCTGTGGCATTTTCCTGTAAAGATTAGGAAAAAAATGAGTAAACAAATACAATTCCATGTACAGATAAATAGTTAGATTAAAACAACTCCTTTGTAAGATAAATGTTTTAAAATGAAACATGTATGGAATCAGGTGAATTAACACTCCTCATTTAGCAGGCTCAAGCAAGCTAAAACCCACATGGTAGCAAAAACTAACACAATGTTAACAAGTTAGAAATTATTTAAACACTTTGCTGTAGGCTACTATTTACTAGTTAACAAAAAAATCATGTCATAAAATATATTCACCCCACCCAGTATTGTAATCAAAACTTACCAGAAAGCATGTAGTCCTTGGCTCAGACAGTGTAGGCTCAGTAGCATCTCATTAATGTGCAAGATCTTGAGAATCAGATGTACATGTGATGGAAGAATGCACTGTGCATGCAGAGGGTTGCGATTCCATTGAATTGGGGATAGTTTAACCAAAATATGCCACAATACCTAGAATTACTTTGTGTATCGCACAAAAAAGGTTCACTGTTATAAGCTAACTTTTTTAAATGAATTTAAGCAAAATACCCAGGCTTAACTTTCCATGGAAAGTTTCCGGAAAAACGACGGAAATTTACCAGAAAGTTTCCGACCCTTTGCAACCCTAACTAATGGTCAATAGGGAATTATAAATAGGAGTTGGGTTTCAGTTCAACAGCCGTTTAGAATCTATGGAATGTCAAGTCCTGAACTCAGAGCTATGTGTCCTACGTTCTGGACATTGAGTCAGGAGCAGGATGCTTGTTATTTGGCCATTGGCCTAGTTGTACTGCAAGGACTTCTGATAGGTCAACCCCAGGCTAGGGTGGGGGATTATAAATGGCATCTTGTTCCTTTGTTCGGTGGAGAAAAGCTGAGGACAGGGGAGACAGAACATCTACCTCCCAGCATAACATCTGTTACGTACACTTCTTGGAGGGAACGCAACACCCTGCTACAACGCAACTCCCCGTGGAGTGAAGAAAGGTATGTGATTGTAGGTGCAGGTAAGGATGACAGAGGCAGAGAATATTACCGTTTACAGGGAATTTATTCTTCCTTCACACGGTAAGGTGGGGGAAATGGTCTGGACGGAACCAAAACAAAGAAAGTTAAAGTTCCCCTCTCCTACCTTACCTGCCTACCCACTGGTTACCTATTCTTAGCACCACCTGGCACACTAACCAAAATACACAGGGTGGTCCGCCCAGGTCTTACCTAGTGTGCATAGAGTAAATACTATGGGTATATGTATGCCTGCAGGCCACTTGCCTAAACACTCCCAATGTGTCTTTCCCCCGGGAACAAATGAAATAAGAATTATTCAAACTTAGGGAACAATTTAAATAAACCAAAAACACTACGTACTATGGTATACACTTACCTCTTCAGGAGCAACTACAAAAACACTTTCAACAAATTTACCAAACCAACACAGGACATACAAAGAAGCTCGCTCTGCTAACAAAGGAACACTGGCTTTTCAAGCTGCAGAAGGAGTCAGTAATTGCAGATAGCTGTATCTCCTGACGAGAGGGCGGGGTCAGAGCTCCAACTAGTGATGGGCCGACCAATCAGCTGCTTTGGAATCCAGGAAGCCATCCTGAAATACAAACACATACAAACCCACAACAACACAGAAACTGGGGTACGTAACAATCTATGATTTGTCCTTCTCAAATAAACCTATTTTTCTCTCCCTGATTTGCTTTGGAGTTTGTGTTTTTGAAGAAAAACATCAATTGCTAACACAACCTATGATCTCATACACTGAGTGTACAAAACATAGATTGTCCAGGTGAAAGCTATGAGCCCTTATTGATGTCACCTGCTAAATCCACTCCAATCAGTGTAGATGAAGGGGAGGAGACAGATAAAACATTTATTTTTTTAACCTTGAGACAATTGAGGCATGGATTGTGTATGTGTGTCATTCAGAGGGTGAATGGACAAGACAAAATATTGAAGTGCCTTTGAACGGGGTATGGTAGTAGGTGCCAGTTACACCGGTTTGAGTATGTCAAGATCTGCAATGCTGGTGGGCTTTTCACGGTCAACAGTTTCCCATGTGTATCAAGAATGGTCCACCAGCTAAAGGACACCAAGGGCAAAAGTGGGTGCAACTCAATATTACGAAGGTGTACCTACTGTTTTGTACACTCAGTGTATATTCCTATTCAGCACCACAATACATAAATTGTGTTTGTGTTGTGTCTCCATAGGATGTGTTTGGGCGGACTGGGAGTCAGCGTGGGGACGGGACATGGGGTCCCCACCAGAAAGGCATGGTGGGACGAGGGGACGTCTTTGTGGTGGATGAAGACACAGACCTGGCTGATCCAAATTTCCAGAGGGGGCACCTTAATCCTCAGTGGAAACCCAGCAGGCAGGGCCCTAAGGGCAGCCATGAGGGCAAGCCTGAGCCCTCCTCCAAACTCCTGGAGGAGAACATCACCACGGACAAGAAGACGGCAGACTCTGGAGGGAGGGGTATCGGCCCGTTTCCCGGGAAACCCTCGGATGACATCATTATTGATTTGGACCCTGGGTCTTCCTCGAAGAAGCCTTCCATTGTTAAGACTCCGATAAAGACCCCCCTGGACCCGGAACACCCAGACTTTAACCTGCTGAGGCAGGAGGTGGAGGGGCCCCAGACCCCCTCACGGACCGCCCTTGCCTCCACCTCAGTGCCTCCTGCCCCCCCTATAGAAGCTGTGACTGAGGAGAGGAGACCCACTACACACTACCCCACCCAGCCTGACCCAAACCCTGACTGTGCTATCACTGTGGAACGAGGACCAGAACGCCTAGGCACTGTGACCATCGTATCCAGAGAAGGGGACCTGGTTCTGGGCTCTGATGGCCAGATGTATAGGGTCCAGAGAGGGCCCCCAGGCAGAATGGGGCCCCCAGGAAAGGAGGTAAATGTCTTCTGATATCTTTCATATTCCTCTCTTTACATTAGCAACTCCATAGCTCCAAATGGCACCAAGTGTCAATGCCTTCATTACCGCATTAGTCACAGCAATCATATCAACAAGCCTCTTTAATTGGTGGAGGGGGCATGAAGCTCTGCTATCCGGTCCAATCAGAGGTTTGCCCGGTTTACGAGGCCACACCGGGCCGGGCCACTTAGATCCTTCAGAACCAGACCCAGATGGAGCAACATCTGGCCCAGTCTGGCTTAGTTCTGGAGCTTCAGCCTGGCTATCTGTCTGTTATGAAGGCCAGTGATCACTCGACACCATTACTGTGATTAATCCCGGCTGTAGAGAACATGAAGGAAGAGTAAAAGGCTCTGCAGTGGGGAAGACTGCAGTAATGAAGCACCCTCTCCTGTAAAGCAAGAATACATTATGGTCTCATGGGCTCCTGGCCATGGTCAGCCTTCCCTGTAGCTCAGTTGGTAGAGCATGGTGTTTGCAACGCCAGGGTTGTGGGTTCGATTCCCACGGGGGGCCAGCACAGAAAAAGAAATGTATGAAATGTATGCATTCACTACTGTAAGTCGCTCTGGATAAGAGCGTCTGCTAAATGACTAAAATGTAAATGTAAAATGATTTAGAGTTTGAACAATGATTCGATAATATTTTCTCAAATTGAGTTTTGAGACGCTCAAAACAATCATGGTGAAACATGGTACAAGTGTCATCTATAATAGTACAGACATACAGTACCAGCCAAAAGTTTGGAAACACCTACTCATTCCAGGATTTTTCTTTATTTGTACTATTTTCTAAACTATGAAATAACACATATGGAATCATGAAGTAACCAAAAAAGTGTTAAACAAATCAAAACATATTTGAGATTTTTCAAAGTATCCACCCTTTGCCTTGTTGACAGCTTTGCACATTCTGCCTTGATGACAGCTAAAATATAATTTGATTTGTTTAAAAAAAATTGGTTACTACATGGTTCCATATGTGTTATTTCATAGTTTTGATGTCTTCGCTATTATTCTACAATGTAGAAAATAGTAAAAAATTAAGAAAAACCCTTGAATGAGTAGGTGTGTTCAAACTTTTGACTGGTACTGTAATCTATACACATGTATGCATAAACCCTGAAAAATACGGTGGATTAAAGGACAATAGCACTAATAATTAGGCACTAAAAATGTTTCCGTTGGAGGATAAGATGGCAGGCTTTGGCACAGGCATTTACATTATAGTTACCTGATAACATTTCACACAGTTTATTATTCTCATCAAGACCGTTAGAATGTTCATTTTGGCTGGACAACTGACAAAAAAAGATCATCCCTAATTTCATTGTTTAACCCACAGTAAGGCATGAGCTTAAGTATGAATGGAACCAGAGTTACAAAAAGTACATACACATTTATCTATGAGAGTGTTTATGTATCGCCCAGTCTCGATAGCGAGAGGGACCATTTGACATCTAAATTTAGCAAACGAGCTTCTATATTGCTTGGATTTAACAGTACGTACATAAGGTTATATCCCAAAAGTGCTTTTTAAAAAGGCAGTAGTTGCACACTTTGTTACTTTCAGGTGTGTTTATCCGCTAGTAACATTTTAGTTCATTGCTCTCTAAAAGTGCTGATTCAAAAGCACTATGTTTACTTCTAGAGTACACTTTGTCCGTATCGGTGTCGAGTCATATGGATGGAGTTATAAAAGGCTTTGACATGGTATATGAACAAAAAAATCTTTGCAGCATCGCAAGCCGTAAAAATACACTTTTACATAGATGTTCATTTGACGTTCATCTGCCAATTAAAAAAAAATATATACACTGCTCAAAAAAATAAAGGGAACACTTAAACAACACAATGTAACTCCAAGTCAATCACACTTCTGTGAAATCAAACTGTCCACTTAGGAAGCAACACTGATTGACAATACATTTCACATGCTGTTGTGCAAATGGAATAGACAACAGGTGGAAATTATAGGCAATTAGCAAGACACCCCCAATAAAGGAGTGGTTCTGCAGGTGGGGACCACAGACCACTTCTCAGTTCCTATGCTTCCTGGCTGATGTTTTGGTCACTTTTGAATGCTGGCGGTGCTTTCACTCTAGTGGTAGCATGAGACGGAGTCTAAAACCCACACAAGTGGCTCAGGTAGTGCAGCTCATCCAGGATGGCACATCAATGCGAGCTGTGGCAAGAAGGTTTGCTGTGTCTGTCAGCGTAGTGTCCAGAGCATGGAGGCGCTACCGGGAGACAGGCCAGTACATCAGGAGACGTGGAGGAGGCCGTAGGAGGGCAACAACCCAGCAGCAGGACCGCTACCTCCGCCTTTGTGCAAGGAGGAGCAGGAGAAGCACTGCAAGAGCCCTGCAAAATGACCTCCAGCAGGCCACAAATGTGCATGTGTCTGCTCAAATGGACAGAAACAGACTCCATGAGGGTGGTATGAGGGCCCGACATCCACAGGTGGGGGTTGTGCTTACAGCCCAACACCATGCAGGACGTTTGGCATTTGCCAGAGAACACCAAGATTGGCAAATTCGCCACTGGTGCCCTGTGCTCTTCACAGATGAAAGCAGGTTCACACTAAGCACATGTGACAGACGTGACAGAGTCTGGAGACGCTGTGGAGAACGTTCTGCTGCCTGCAACATCCTCCAGCATGACCGGTTTGGCGGTGGGTCAGTCATGGTGTGGGGTGGCATTTCTTTGGGGGGCCGCACAGCCCTCCATGTGCTCGCCAGAGGTAGCCTGACTGCCATTAGGTACCGAGATGAGATCCTCAGACCCCTTGTGAGACCATATGCTGGTGCGGTTGGCCCTGGGTTCCTCCTAATGCAAGACAATGCTAGACCTCATGTGGCTGGAGTGTGTCAGCAGTTCCTGCAAGAGGAAGGCATTGATGCTATGGACTGGCCCGCCCGTTCCCCAGACCTGAATCCAATTGAGCACATCTGGGACATCATGTCTCGCTCCATCCACCAACGCCACGTTACACTACAGACTGTCCAGGAGTTGGCGGATGCTTTAGTCCAGGTCTGGGAGGAGATCCCTCAGGAGACCATCCTCATCAGGAGCATGCCCAGGCATTGTAGGGAGGTCATACAGACACGTAGAGGCCACACACACTACTGAGCCTCATTTTGACTTGTTTTAAGGACATTACATTAAAGTTGGATCAGCCTGTAGTGTGGTTTTCCACTTTAATTTTGAGTGTGACTCCAAATCCAGACCTCCATGGGTTGATAAATTGGATTTCCATTGATTATTTTTGTGTGATTTTGTTGTCAGCACATTCAACTATGTAAAGAAAAAAGTATTTAATAAGATTATTTCTTTCATTCAGATCTAGGATGTGTTGTTTAAATGTTCCCTTTATTTTTTTGAGCAGTATATATATAGCGACTGGTGATGCCATATAGTTTCCCAGCCCATATCGCCTTGAATAGCAGCATTTGTCATGTATTTACCTACACCAAGTTCAAATCTGCAGGCATGGTTAAAAATAGGCGTTAACACAAGTATAATTTCAGTGCCCCCATATTGCTGCAGCACAAGTACCGTAATTATAGGTAGCACCAATGAATGAAACAGTTTAATGAAACATTTAAATGGTAGGCCACCCATGGCTTTAGACTTTGCAATGATGGGGCCAAGGGCACGATTCATATGGTTAGCTATTTACTTAACAGACACATTGTAATAAAAAAAACATGAATAATCAACCCCAGATACTTGTAGTGTGTGTGTGTGTGTGTGTGTGTGTGTGTGTGTGGTGTGTGTGTGTGTGTGTGTGTGTGTGTGTGTGTGTGTGTGTGTGTGTGTGTGTGTGTGTGTGTGTGTGTGTGTGTGTGTGTGTGTGTGTGTGTGTGTGTGTGTGTGACAATGATAGGTGAAGCTGGTCTGGCTATAGCCCCTGACGTAGATGGCATTCCATGGAATTTTTATGTCCTTGTTGCATGTAAATCTTCTGTGTTATCTAAGCTTTACGGACTCGTGCTGACATGACGTGACATACAGTGCCTTGGGAAAGTATTCAGACCCCTTGACTTTTCCACATTTTGTTAGGTTACAGCCTTATTCTAAAATGAATTTAAAAAAAAAAAAATTCTCATCAATCTGAGCACAATACACCATAATGACGAAGCTAAAACAGGTTTTTAGAAAGTTTAGCTAATTTATATATATATATATAAAACATAATTATTCAGACCCTTTACTCAGTACTTTGTTGAAGCACCTTTGGCAGCAATTACAGCCTTGAGTCTTCTTAGGTATGACACTACCAACTTAGCACACCTGTATTTGGGGAGTTTCTCCCAATCTTCTCTGCAGATCCTCTCAAGCTCTGTCAGGTTGGATGGGGAGCATTGCAGCACAGCTATTTTCAGTCGGAGGTCCTGAGCACTCTGGAGCAGGTTTTCATCAATGATCTCCATTCATGTTTGCCTCAATCCTGACTAGTCTCCCAGTCCCTGCCACTGAAAAACACCCCCACAGCATGATGCTGCCACCACCATGCTTCACCGTAGGGATGGTGCCAGGTTTCCTCCAGACGTGACGTTTGACATTCAGGCCACAGGGTTGAATCTTGGTTTCATCAGACCAGAGAATCTTGTTTTTCATGGTCTAACAGTCTTTAGGTGCCTTTTGGAAAAATTCTATGTGGGTTGTCATGTGCCTTTTACTGAGGAGTGGCTTCCGTCTGGCCACTCTACCATAAAGGTCTGATTGGTGGAGTGCTGCAGAGATGGGTGTCCTTCTAGAAGGTTCTCCCATCTCCACAGAGGAACTCTAGAGCTTCGGGTTCTCCATCGGGTTCTTGGTCACCACCCCCGATTGCTCAGTTTGGCCGGGCAGCCAGCTCTAGGAAGAGTCTTGGTGGTTCCAAACTTCTTCCATTTAAGAATGATGAAAGCCACTGTGTTCTTGGGGACCTTCATTGCTGAAGAAATGATTTGGTGCCCTTCCCCAGATCTGTGCCTCAATACAATCCTGTCTCGGATCTCTACGGACAATTCCTTCAACCTCATGGTTTGGTTTTTGCACTGACATGTACATTCAACTGTGGAACCTTATATAGACAGGTGTGTGCCTTTCCAAATCATCTCCAATCAATTGAATTTACCACAGGTGGACTCCAATGAAGTTGTAGAAACATCTCAAGGATGATCATTGGAAACAGGATGCACCTCAGATTAATTTTCAAGTGTCATAGCAAAGGGTCTGAATGCTTATGTAAATAAGGTATTTCTGTATTTTATTTGTAATAAATTAGCAAAAATCTCAAACCCTTTTTTCACTTTGTCATTATGGGGTATTGTGTGTAGATTGCTGAGAATTTTTTATTTATTTAATCCCTTTTAGAAAAAAATGGGTAGAAAGTCAAGGGGTCTGAATACTTTCCGAAGGCACTGCATATGATAGCTGACTAAAAATACCAGAAACATTCATCTCCTTATTTTTGTGTGTTGAATGTACTGGACCATATTCCTTGTGGTTGATTGGTGATGGTTAATGTTGCTGGATTGTTATTTCTCCCCACTAAGAGGAAGCCATTTTGTTGGTTGTGGTGGTATGCTTTGCAGCTTCCACAGTTTCCACGGGGCCAAGGTTAAATGCATGGCCATATTGCTGTGCTCTATAGGCTTCTGAAAGCTTGTCTTTTTAGCTGGCTTAATGGGTATCTAAACTGTGGCCAGGAAAACCTCTAAAAGGTCATGGCTTTTGGCTTTCATAGGAGGAGGGCTGCAGTGGAAACCCTGGTAAAGGGAAGGTTTACTGGGGTCAGCTGCTCTCTTCTGACTGGCAGCCTGTCTCAGTCTGTTAGTAGTGGGCAGGGCGGATGTTGTAACCCATTTGGTAGTTAATGTTTATAACAGTACTATTAAGCTGTAGATGGATATGATACCTCGGGGGCTCTTTGTCGAAACTCATTTTGATTTTAGGATTAATCTGTTAGTCAATGTGTTTGTTGTTGTGCTTGAGCTTACTAGGACATCGGTTACATCACATTTGATTGTATGATACAGGAACTATATGAGAAGTTGAGAGGGCTGTCCCTATGCACCCCACTGCATCCCTGAATTAACTTGAATTAATGTCTCACATGTTCTGTGATCTCGCTCTCTCTGTTTACGTTCTCCAGGGTTTTGCTGGCTTGCGTGGGTTCAAAGGTGACAAGGTAAGAGGAGTTGAGGTTTTGGAATGGCTTGAGGTGGTTTTAAATGACATAATGGCCTATGATTATATGCTGGGTTAGGCTGCTTGACCTACTCACATTTCAATGCACCTTTACTGTGTCCTATTAAGTTATGGAATTGCAATAGGATCGGAGCGTGACAGATTCTTTTTTTTACGACTGAAGTACAGATGATAATGAATGTGTTTACAGTCGTAAACCCCTAGCCTCTGCAGCCTCTCTTTGACTCCAAGTCCTCCTGTACATTTGTTTTCTCTCACAGTCCAATAGGACTGACTGTATAATTTCAGTTTATTCTAGGTGTAGATATTGTAACTAATACCTATTATATTTCTTACAGGGCCAGCTGGGGTCTGAGGGACGTGCAGGGCGACAGGGGGAGCCAGGCCCCCCTGGCCCACCTGGCCTGCCCTCTTTCTACCTGTGGAAGAACACTGTTGAGGAGTGGGCTACTTTTCAGGTGAGTTGACAACCCTCATTTCACCCCGAATCCTACCCCAACGTCACCCTATCTGGCTTAACCTGAAGCTGAACCTCACTCCAAACCCAACTGAAATCTGTTCCACCTCAACTCCACCCCTAAATCCCAACCCCCAGCTGTAACACAACCTCTCCCCAACTCCCACCTTAGCCTTACCCCAACTCCAGGGTGACATATAGTCTAATGCTATGAACCTATAATCTGCCTGTGTAGGGTTGCAAAATACGGGTAACTTTCCCTAAATTCCCAGTTATTTCTGGAAAATGTTTTTGATTTCTGGAAATCCTGGTAATTTGGGGAACGTTACCTGAATTTTGCAACCCTATTTTTTTTTTTTTTCCCCCCAGAGATTTTCCCAGATTAGCTGTATAGTCTTTGACCCCACACTGTTGGTGCGTGTGAGCCCGTGCTCCAGCCATCCCTCATCAGTTTGATCTGCCTGCCTGCCCTGAGTCTGAACACAGCTCCAGGCTGTGTAATACGGCATGATGATCAGTGTGATGGAAAACTGCATGGACATTATTGAATAAAGATGCGGTGTAAGAATAAAGTAGTGATGGGCGATTTGTTACACTGGGCTTTGAACTGATACTGTGCTGCAGTATTTATTGAGTGAGGATGACGAAAATATGTTTTATTTTAGCACCAGTGCTTTGTTTTGAGAGGATATGGCACTGAATAAAAGAAGGAAAACCAAGAAATTGGACATTTGGGATTGAGGCGTATAGCTGAGTCTACAGTACACAACCAATGTCGTGAAAGCATCTGAAAACATTGGCACTTTAATTTATGAGTGAAATGTCCCTTTAACATGGCAATGATATGAATGATGGAAGAAAAAAATTGTTATGTAAATCCATATAGATTTCCTTATTTTATAAAAAATATACTAATTCTGACTTGAAATAATCTGCCATGTCTCCATGTTTCTTCCAGCAAACCTCTTTCTACCAGTTGCTCAGCGCTGGCTGGCCTGTAAGTAATGGACATCGCTCCCATGACTGGGACTAGACTGGCTGGGAATGCATCCCAAATGGCCCCCTATTCCCTATATAGTGCATTACTTTCGACCAGAGCCATATGGGTCCTGGCCAAAAATACTGCACTATAACAGGAATAGGGTGCCATTTGGAACACAATTAGGGTCTTATAGAGTATACGGGTCATAGAATACAGCAGGGTGTGTTATGGTTCTTCCTGACACTGTTCTGTTCTGTTTGCTTGCAGAGGGAGCAGGGACCCCCAGGACCAGCTGGGGAGATGGGGAAGCCAGGCCCACAGGTGAGTGAGACCCCTTCCCTGCATATTTGGTCCTACATTAGGTGTGGTGAAGATTCTCATCATCTGGGTAGTATACCATGAATACTGGTTTACATGACATGATGTAGTTGAGATGAACGCCTGATAATTCTCTCTCTCTCTAGTCTACACACTCAGCAAAAGTGTTGATTAATACTGTTTGACCTCTGTGTTGTGAGTTACACGTTTGTCTGATCTGTTCCTATCTGTCTGTCTCTCTCTCTATTCATCTCTTCTCACATCTCACCCAGGGGCCAACAGGTGATCCTGGCCAACGTGGGCCTCCAGGAGTAATGGGAGAAATGGTAAGTAGTAATGACAGGAAACATAAAGAATACATGAAAAATACAGAAAAGTCTGCACACTGTATTTGGAACGAAGGTGACCTGACAAAAAACTTCTGGATCTAAACGTTGTCATAAAAGTGGTAATTAGGATCATATCGAGTACGCGGGCCATTCTGTTATCTAATCAAGGCTGCATCCTACAGTGCATTCAGAAAGTATTCAGACCCCATTACTTTTTCCAAAAATGTTTACGTTACAGCCTTATTCTAAAATGTATTAAATAGTTTTTTTCCCTCCTCATCAATCTACAAACAATACCCCATAATGACAAAACAAAACTAGTTTTTAGACATTTTGAAATATCACATTTATATAAGTATTCAGACCCTTTCCTCAGTACTTTGTTGATGCATCTTTGGCAGTGACTACAGCCTCGAGTCTTCTTGGGTATGACGCTACAAGCTTGGCACACCTATATTTGGAGAGTTTCTCCCATTATTCTCTGCAGATCCTCTCGAGCTCTGTCAGGTTGGATGGGTTTTTCATCTGTGCTTTGCTCCGTTCACCTTTGCCTCGACGCTAACTAGTCTCCCAGTCCCTGCAGCTGAAAAACACCCCCACAGCATGATGCTGCCACCACCATGCTTCACTGTAGGGATGGTGCCAGGTTTCCTCCAGACGTGACGCTTGGCATTCAGGCCACAGAGTTCAATTTTGGTTTCATCAGACCAGATAATGTTGTTTCTTATGGTCTGAGAGTCCTTTAGGGGCCTTTTGGCAAACTCCAAGCAGGCTGCCATGTTCCTTTTACTGAGGAGTGGCTTCTGTCTGGCCACTCTACCATAAAGGCCTGATTGGTGGAGAGATGGTTGTCCTTCTGGAAGGTTCTCCCATCTCCACAGAGGAACTCTGGAGCTTTGTCAGAGTGACCATCGGGTTCTTGGTCATGTCCCTGATCAAGACCCTTCTCCCTCGATTGCTCAGTTTGGCCGGGCGGCCAGCTTTAGGAAGAGTCTTGGTGGTTCCAAACTTCTTCCAATTCAGAATGATGGAGGCCACCGTGTTCTTGGGGACCTTCAATGCTGCAGAAATGTTTTGGTACTCTTCCACAGGTCTGTGCCTTGAAACAAACCTGTCTCTACAGACAATTCCTTTGACCTCATGGCTCTGACATGCACTTTCAACTGTGGGACCTTTATATAGACAGGTGTGTGCCTTTCCGAATCATGTCCAATCAATTGAATTTACCACAGGTGGACTCCAATGAAGTTGTAGAAACATCTCAAGGATGATCAGTGGAAACAGGATACACCTGAACTACATTTTTGAGTCTCATAGCAAAGGGTCTGAATGGTTGAATGTTTGAAAATACGGTATTTCTGTTTTTATTTTTAATACATTTGCTAACATTTCTAAAAACCTGTTTTTGCTTTGTCATTATGGGGTATTGTGTGTGGACTGTATTGTGTCGACTGTATTTATTTAATCCATTTTAGAATTAGACTGTAACGTAACAGAATGTGGAAAAAGTCAAGGGGTCTGAATACTTTCTGAAGGCACTGTAAAATGTTACCCTATTCCTTTTGGGCCCTGGTCAAAAGTAGTTCACTAAATAGGGAATAGGGTGCCTTTTTGGGGGCAACGAAGAGGCTTTGCCGTGTTGCGTCTTAGACTGTCAGAGACCTCAGCTGACTGAGCAATAAAGTATGGCTATGGCCTAACAAGATGGCCCACATCAAAGACTGCTGAGGTTTTGGGTACAGCTGTAAACACTTCCTCTCCCTCCCCAATACAAGACAATATGGTGTCTGGACTGTGTGGCACACACGTGGCGTGGAGAATGGCTGTATTATGTGTGAATGACCATTGTAGCAAGTCTTTCTCACTATTACAATTAGAGCATCAAGGGGTTAGAAATCCAGGGAATAATAACTAAAGTGTCAATGTATGCTGATGACTCTAGTTTTTTCTTAAGTCCGCAATCTAGATCCCTGTACTGTCTCATTGAAGATCTTGATCACCTTTTTCTAGCCTCTGTGGACTGAAACCTAATTATGACAAGTGTGCCATATTAAGTATTGGATCGTTAAAAGACAGTGTTTACACTACCTTGCAGTTTACCAATAAAATGGGCGGATGGTGAAGTAGACATTCTTGGTATTCACATCTCAAAAAATATAAAGGAACTTACCGCAATCAATTTCGATAGAAAGTTTGCAAAAATGGATACAATTCTGCAACCATGGAGAGGTAAATACTTGTCTATTTATGGAAAAATCACATTGATTAACTCTTTGTTCCTATCACAGTTGACTTACTTACAAATGGGGCTGCCTAGTCCAGACGACTGGTTTTTTTTAAATCGTTTGAGCAAAAAATATTTCATTGTATTTGGAATGCTAAGCCAGACAAATTTAAACATGCCAATTTATATCATGAATATGAGTTTGGGGGGGCTAGAATTATTAAAGCTTTAAACCTCTCACTAAAAGTGGATCTCTAGTAGATTATTAAGAAAGGCTCATCCTTTGTTGAAAAATGTACTTTTTGCCTTTATACAGATTACAATTTGTAATTTCCAACTAACTGAAAATGAAATTGTTTAAAGTATCGCCCTTTCTTAAACAAGCCATACAAAGCTGGTTACAATTTCAGTTTTATCCTCCTGAAAAGATAGAACAAATAGTATGGTAAAACTCAAATATGCTGATTAATAAAAAAAAACATTATTTATGGAAAAATGTTTTACAATTGTATTATATTTATTAATGATGTTAATAAATGTTATGTCACATATGCAGCTATCGAAAATATATGGCAATATCTGCTCAATCCAAATGTATAACCAAATGATTGCAGCCTTACCACAAAAATGGAGGAGGCAAGAGGAAAAGGGAGAAAGTAGGGAACTTGTTCGCCTGCCGTATATTAAAGATACAAATTGGCTGAAAGGAATTGGCATAAATAGAAATATACACCAGTTTCATTTGAGGACAAAAATGTTGATAGCTGCGCTATATAAATAACATAATACTCATAGGAAAGGTTTTCATCTTTAGCTCACAACCTGTGGATACTATACGATTAGAAAGGTTCAACATTTATGTAAAACATCACAGCACAATTGAAAAATATATGGCACATGGAAACCAAACGAGGGTGGTCTATGGTGATAGGTGGGATGGGCTGAGAGTGGCTGAGTGGCGGGATTAAAGAGTTTATGTTTGGTAATGTATTATTGTTATATAATTGCTTTATATAAAAGTACCATGTATGTAAAATGTGAATGTAAAATGTTTATGTAAAAAATGCATTACGTTGCTGGCTTACCTCTGATGCTAAACTGGGTTGGTCCTGGATGGGAGACCAGATGCTGCTGGAAGTGGTGTTGGTGAGCCGGTAGGACGCACTCTTTCCTCTGGTCTAAAAAACATATCCCAATAACTCAGGATTGTGATTGGGAACATTGACCTGTGTAGGGTGCCGCCTTTCGGATGGGATATTAAACGGGTGTCCTGACTCTCTGTGGTCACTAAAGATCCCATACCACTTATCGTAACAGTAGGGGTGTTCACCCCGGTGTCCTGGCTAAATTCCCAATCTGGCCCTCATACCATCATGGTCACCTAATCCCCCCCCAGATACCAACTGGTTCTTTCCTCTCCCCTGTAACTATTCCCCAGGTCGTTGCTGTAAATTGGAATGTGTTCTCAGTCAACTTTCCTCGCAGAATAAGGGCTCAGTTGGTAGAGCATGGTGTTTGCAACGCCAGCATGGTGTGTGCAACGCCAGGGTTGTGGGTTCGATTCTCACGGGGGGCTAGTACAAAAAATAAACATTTAAAAAAATGCATGAAATGAAATGTATGCATTCACTACTGTAAGTCGCTCTGGATAAGAGCGTCTGCTAAATGACTAAAATGTAAATGTAAAATGTTAAATACAATAAATAAATGTACAATATCAATCACTGTTCAGGCCCAGAAATATAACAGTTCAGACTCCACACTGCTAACAGGTGTTTAAGCTTTCAGATTTGTACATGGTCTCCACCTCTTTGCAGAGCAGTGTTATTGATGACAAGGAGGTCTGAAGTCTAGCTTCTCATCCTCTTGATAAGCTCTCAGTGCCACAACAACTACCTTATACACACAAGTGTAAAGGAATGAATAAGAATATATAGTGCACCTCTTGACCAGTACCCTATAGGAATAGGGTGCCATTTGGGATGCTTCCTCACTGCCACAGGTCCACATAGCCACTGATTGGGTGGCGGTGTCTCTGTCACTGATCCACTGCCTCTGATTGGGTGATGTTGTCTCTTTCACAGATCCACAGCCTCTGATTGGGTGGTGGTGTTTCTGTCACAGTCCACAGCCTCTGATTGGGTGATGGTGTCTATTGTATTGCAGGGTGAGCCGGGGCCAAATGGCGTGGCGGGCAGAGCAGGGCTCCATGGGAAAGATGGAGCGAATGGGCAGGACAGTCAGCCTGGGACGCTGGGTGATCCCGGGCGACAGGTGAGGTCAAAGGGCACCACTCAGTGACTTATTACGCGATAACCTTCTGTTCTGAGAAACAACCATTCTAGTCTCCAACAGCACCCTATTCCCTATTTAGTGCACTAATTTTAACCAGGGCCTAGGGCTGTTATTTGACCATATTTCCTCCACACCGGTGGTCACGAGTCGTGAAGCCAGTCAAATTCCATGTGACCGTTTAGTCACGGTAATTAGGCTTCTCCAAGCTCTGATGCTGCTGATGGTCATTTGTACAAACTTGCTAACTGCATGGTATTCAGCACTCTATTGTCCCTCTAATCACTCTGACATCAATGCAAATGTAATTGAAAATCTAATTAAACACTTCATGAGAACCCATGACCTCATGTTGCGCAACATTCCTAAAACAGAGTGATGGCCAATATTAAAAAGAGGAGGATCCCATCAGCTGTCTATAGGCTAAGCCTACTATATACTGTATCTCAACTTTCCTACTATTAAGCACATTGCTTCTCTTTACAACAGGAGTAAAGCCTACCTGGCTGGCATGAAAATTAACCATGGGACAAGTGTCCTCCATTCGCTATTTAAGTGCGTAGATGACATGTATTTTTTCCCCTGTTTTGAGACAGGTGCATGTTAATGGTCCATTCTAAATCAAAACAAATTTCACACATACAGTGCATTCGGAATTATTCAGACCTTTGACTTTTTCCACTTTTTGAAACGTTACAGCCTTACTCTAAAATTGATTAAATTATTGTTTTTCCTCATCAATCTACACACAGTACCCCTTAATGACAAAGTGAAAACAGGTTTTAGAATTTTTTTCAAATGTATAAAAGAAACAAAACAGAAATACCTTATTTACATAAGTATTCAGACTCTTTGCTATGAGACTCAAAATTGAGCTCAGGTGCATACTGTTTCCATTGATCCTCCTTGAGAATTTTCTACAACTTGATTGGAGTCCACCTGTGGTAAATTCAATTGATTGGACATGATTTGGAAAAACACACACCTGTCTATATAAGGTCCCACAGTTGACAGTGCATGTCAGAGCAAAAACAAAGCCATGAGGTCAAAGGAATTGTCCGTAGAGCTCCGAGACAGGATTGTGTCGAGGCATAGATCTGGCGAAGGGTACCAAAAAAATTCTGCAGCATTGAAGGTCCCCAAGAACACAATGGCCTCCATCATTCTCAAATGGAATACGTTTGGAACCACCAATACTTTTCCTAGAGCTGGCCGCCCGGCCAAACTGAGCGATTTGGGTAGAAGGGGCTTGGTCAGGGAGGTTACCAAGAACCCGATGGTCACTCTGACAGAGCTCCAGAGTTCCTCTGTGGAGATGGGAGAACCTTCCAGAAGGACAACCATCTCTGCAACACTCCGCCAATCAGGTCTTTATGGTAGAGTGGGTAGCACGAAGCCACTCCTCAGTTAAAGGCACATGACAGCCTGCTTAGAGTTTGCCAAAAGGCACCTAAAGGACTCTCAGACCATGATAAACAAGATTCTCTGGTCTGATGAAACCAAGATTGAACTCTTTCGCCTGAATGCCAAGCATTTAGTCTGGAGGAAACCTGGCACCATCCCTACGGTGAAGCATGGTGGTGGCAGCATCATGCTGTGGGGATAGTCAGGATCAAGGGAAAGATGAACAGAGCTAAGTACAGAGAAATCCTTGATGAAAACCTGCTCCAGAGCACTCAGGACCTGAGACTGGGGCGAAGGTTCACCTTCCAACAGGACAATGACCCTAAGCACACGACCAAGACAACGCAGCAGTTGCTTCGAGACAAATGTCCTTGAGTGGCCCAGCCAGGGCCCGGACTTGAACCCTATCGAACATCTTTGGAGAGACCTGAAAATAGCGGTGTAGCAATGCTCCCCATCCAACCTGACAGAGCTTGAGGGGATCTACAGAGAAGAATGGGATAAACTCCCCAAATACAGGTGTGCCAAGCTGATAGCGTCATACCCAAGAAGACTCAAGGCTGTAATCGCTAACTGTGGTGCTTCAACAAAGTACTGAGTAAAGGGTCTGAATACTTACGTAGATTTCATATTTCTGAATTTTATTTTTATTTATTTTTTATTTTTATTTACATTTGCAAAAAATTTAAAAACTTGTTTTTGCTTTTGTGTGTAGATTGATGAGGAAAATATTGGATTTAATCTATTTTGGAATAAGGCTGTAACATAAGAAAAAGTCAAGCGGTCTGAATACTTTCCGAATGCACTGTATATTATTTACTATATGTAAAGACAAGGTTAAATTTAGAATATTCTGATGGGTGACAATATTAGCCTATCACTTGTGAAGTATATATTATCACTTGTGAATGATGCCCAGCGTAATGCAAGAAACAATGCCTTTTTTTGTTGACTTTTTCTAATCATAGTCACACACCTCATGTAGCCTAGCCCATAGGCCTATATGTTTTGATAAGGTTTGTAAAGTGGCCAAATAACTTCTTAAAATTAAGCACATGAATCCGCTTTACAAGGGGTGTAGAGGCTAACTGGCATTCATAAGCAGCGCGTGAGTTTAAAGTTTGGGGAAGATCATTTTCACCATAATGCAACTTTATAATCAAAGTATTACATGCATAATCACATTTGCGGTCACTTTTGATAGTGGTGTTTTCCTGCTAATGGAACATTCGCGCTTATAGCCTACTGCCGTGTGCACGTTGCTGTGCTTATAATGTGAAGAAATATCCTGCTAGTTTATCAACTTTTTAAGCTAAACGTTCCGATCTGTTTCAGCCTCATTGCGTAAAAATGTTTTGGGATGCTAGTGGTTGTATTATTCCAAACATTGTCCCAGACTATGTTTGTAATATTTATTTCTTGCACAGAAAAGAATAGGTCAACTTTTGTACTATGGGGGATAGTAGATTGACATAGGCTAGTGCTTTTGCTGTTCGTTAGGCCTACTCATCTTGTTGGCTGACGAAAAGTAAATGTGGACAGTTCTTCCAATATCTTCAATATGCACCACAGAATTGGATGGGACCCTGCGCAGTTGCGTCCCCAATGTGTCTGTCTTCCCTTGTAGCCTGTGATAAAGACCCGATCACGTGATGGAGAGCCATGTGAGTGAGAGGTGCTTCGGAGCACACAGCACTCAGGGAGAAGGGAAATATAATTATTATATTCAGCTCAAGGTCACAATGGCCACTGGCCGCAAAAGACCTGGATTTTTTTAGGGGGCATTACAGGCAAACAAAGGGGATTTCGCCAGGAAATTCGGGGCATTCTCAAGTACTGGTCAAATTGTGAATGAGAGACTGATGAAGTGTGTACAGCCTGTGCAAAAAACAAAGCAGAGCTCATGCCTTTCAAGCAACTTATTACAAATCATCATTAGAGTCATATCATGCAGCCTTACAATGTATTAAAAAATCTAAACGTATAGCCCAACGTTTGTACAACAACTAAAGTTACATTAAGAACTCTAAATGAAACATATAGGAGTACCTATTTCTTAGTTAACCACTCAACACAGAATAGCGCAGTCTCTCAAATCATTTGGAGAAAATATCCTTTCTATTTTATTCAGCTTTTTTCAATTGTATTCTTTATACTATAAATTATATAAAATGATGGCACGGAATTCTAAGCAAATCTTGTCTGCTAAATGAGCTATTGTAGCCCACAGCCGTATGACATAGCCAGGTGAGGACCTAACATACGGACAACTCAGAGTATAGTATTCTGTTCTTCTGAAGTAGATTACATTTTCTTCATATCATGTTTCTTTAAACCTGTCTAAAATAAATAAGTGATTTATTGTGAAGGTTTAGGCTATATTACATGGATTTATTTGACTTTTTTAAATGTAGTTGTTCCAAAGGTCTGCATCAGTGGCTTGTAGGCTATGTGTCGAAGCCAGGAGATGCTAAATGTGTTTATGTTAATTAACGGTCAATTGCCGTAAGACCAGTAGTTATTTGCTTGGCAATCACGGGCTGACAAAATTTTGTGACCGCCACAGCCCTACCAGGGTCTTAAGGGCCCTATTCCCTAAGTAGTGCACTATTATATGGAATAGGGTGTCATTCCAGATGCTATATCTCTGATTATATCAATGATTGCTGTCTCATTTTGCTTAGGGACCCTTTGGGTACAGGGGAGATGGCGGTTCCAAAGGAGAAAAGGGGGAGGAGGTAAGGTGAAACATTGGCATTATGAATTCTGAAACATGGGTCTAATGAAGAGTACTAATCAAGTGCATAAATCGTTAACACTTTCTATGAAGTACATATAGTACCAGTCAAAAGTTCGGACACACCTACTCATTCCAGGGTTTTTCTTTATTTAAATTTTTTTTTACATTGTAGAATAATAGTGAAGACATCAAAACTATGAAATAACACATATGGAATCATGTAGTAATCAAAAAGTGTTTTCGATTTTAGATTCTTCCAAGTAGCCACCCTTTGCCTTGATGACAGCTTTGCACACTCTTGGCATTCTCTCAACCAGCTTCACCTAGAATACATTTCCAACAGTCTTGAAGGAGTTCCCACATATGCTGAGCACTTGTTATCGGCTTTTCCTTCACTCTACGGTTCAACTCATCCCAAACCATCTCAATTGGCTTCAGGTCAGGTGATTGTGGAGGTCAGGTCATCTGATGCAGAGCTCCATCACTCTCCTTCTTGGTCAAAAGCCCTTACACAGCCTGGATGTGTGTTGGGTCATTGTCCTGTTGAAAAACAAATTACAGTCCCGCTAAGTGTCACATCCTGACCAGTATAAGGGGTTATTGTAGTTTGGTCAGGTACGTGGCAGGGGTGTGTTTGTTTTGTGTTGTGGGGGTTTTTGGGTAGTGTTCTATGTTTTGTATTTCTATGTTCTATTTTCTAGTTATTCTATTTCTATGTTTAGTTTATTGTTTTGACCTTCAATTGGAGACAGCTGTTCCTCGTTGCCTCTAATTGAAGGTCTTATTTAGTAGGGGTGTTTTTCATGGGGTTTTTGTGGGTAGTTGTTTCTTGTTTAGCTGTGTGCCTGACAGGACTGTTTTCATCGTTCTTTTTGTTCAGTGTTCATTTATTTGAATAAAGAAGAAAATGAGCATTCACAACCCCACTGCATTTTGGTCCAATCACTACGATGCCCTTGACACTAAGCGCAAACCAGATGGGATGGCGTATCACTGCAGAATGCTGTGGTAGCAATGCTCGTTAAGTGTGCCTTGAATTCTAAATAAATAACTGATACTGTCACCAGTAAAACACCATCACATCTCCTCCCCCATGCTTCATGGTGGGAACCACAAATGCGGAGATCATCCGGTCACCTACTCTGCGTCTCACAAAGACACGGTGGTTGGATCCAAAAATCTCCAATTTGGACTCATCAGACCAAAGGACAGATTTCCACTGGTCTAATGTTCTTTGCCCATGTTTCCTGGGTCAAGCAAGTCTCTTCTTATTATTGGTGTCCTTTAGAAGTGGTTACTTTGCAGCAATTTGACCATATAGGCCTGATTCACACAGTATCCCCTGAACAATTGATGTTGAGATGTGTCTGTTACTTGAACTCTGTGAAGCATTAATTTGGGCTGCAATCTGAGGTGCAGTTAACTCTAATGAACTTATCCTCTGCAGCAGAGGTAACTCTGGGTCTTCTTTTCCTGCGGCGGTCCTCATGAGAGCCAGTTTCATCTTAGCTCTTGATGGTTTTTGCAACTGCACTTAAAGAAACTTTCGAAGTTCTTGAAATGTTCATGATTAACTGACCTTCATGTCTAAAAGTAATGATGGACTGTCGTTTCTCTTTGCTGTTTGACCTGTTCTTGCCATAATATGGACTTTGTCTTTTACCAAATAGGGCTATCTTCTGTATACCACCCCTACCTTGTCACAACACAACTGATTGGCTGAAATGCATTAAGAAGGAAAGAAATTCCAGAAATGTACTTTTAACAAGACACACCTGTTAATTGAAATGCATTCCAGCTGAAGCTGGTTGAGAAAATGCCAAGAGTGTGGAAAGCTGTTATCAAGGCAAAGGTTGGCTACTTTGAAGAATCTCAAATATAAAATATATTTTGATTTGTTTTATACTTTTTTTGGTTACTACATGATTCCATATGTGTTATTTCATAGTTTTGATATCTTCACTATTATTCTACAATATAGAAAATAGTAAAGAAAACCCCTGGAATGAGTAGGTGTGTCCAAACTTTTGACTGGTACTGTATGTATAATGCTTTTTAACGCCTTATAGGGCCTTATTGGAGCAAAGGGTCGACGAGGCCGTATGGGAGAACCGGGCCAGAAGGTAATTTTGACTGAAGTATGATTGTTTCGTAATTACTAGAGTACCAAACTGACTTATGTCGATCTCCAGTCTTTACCAGTCAATATTGTTACTTTGAATATGCTGCCTCTTAGTGGTAAGAGTAAGTACTATGAGATCTGACTGCTCTGGTACCGTTCACATCAGTTTACATTACATTTATCTTGATTTTCTTTTCTCATATCCCTGTAATGCTCAGTATGCATGTTGCTGATGACTTTTGTGTGAATAGTCCTCTCAATTGAAAGCTTAGGATCTGATCTTTGTTTGTCCTGTAGGGCTCCATTGGTTTACCAGGCCGTCGCGGTTTTGTTGGTCCACGTGTAAGTGTTTCGCTCACCGTATGCGTACCAAATAGCGCCCTATTCCTTTCATAGTGCACTATTTTTGACCAAAACCCTAAAGGTTTACTGTGTCTGTGTTCTCTTCAGGGACCTCAGGGAGTCAGAGGGGCCACTGGCCCAGAGGGGCCCCCTGGCCCTGATGTGAGTGACCTACAGTAACAATACTACAAACAAATAAACTGGTAGTTACTGTCCATTGTTTATCACTAAAGTTGACTGTGTCATTAACTTGTGTCCATGTGTTTGACTTTCCAGGGGGAGGCTGGGTTTGATGGGCCTCCAGGGCCTCCTGGGTCAATGGTGAGTAGACAGGCAACAGGAGTCTGGACTTTCCCTACTATGTATTCCAACATACAGTAAAACACAGTATTCTAATGGGCCATAATTCCAAGTGCTACTATATGTCAGTCATCCCACATCATATCACTCAGTGTGTGTATTTTTGTTTTGCGCAGGGAGCCGCTGGTTTCACAGGCTCTATTGGCGCTCAGGGAGTTAACGGCTCAAAGGTAAGATTGCATTTTGATCCCAGGAGACTACAGTCCTCCCATTTATTTTAGATAATGTATAAACTTAGCACCTACGGTACTTTATTGGTAGCTCTTTCTAAGTACACTCGTAGAAAACAAATTGCTATTTAGAACTTAAAAAGGTTCTTCCTCTGTCCCCATTGGAGAACACTTTTTGGTTACAGGAAGAGCTCTTTTGGGTTCCACGTAGGACCCTTTCCACAGAGAGTTCAACATGGAAACCAAAAAGGGTTCTACGTGGAATCAAAAAGGGTTCTCCCTGGAAACAAAAAGGTTTCTCTTATGGGGACAGCTGATTAAAAAAAAATCTGTGCATGTCAGTCTTTGCCAAAGGTAACCTGCATTAATCTTCTAGGGAGAGTTGGGCCTTGTTGGAGTCGTTGGCCCCAGAGGCCCGCAGGTAAGAGGAGACGTTTGTCTTGTTGTGTTTTCTTGCCTGAAGTTGGGTCACATTCAACAGAACTCCATGCTCTATGCTTGTTAGACTATAAAGGAAATATTACACGCATACATTACACGTTTTAAAAGTTTGTTTATTTCACCAGGGGCCCCAGGGTTTAGATGGTGAGAGTGGGCCTCCAGGTCTCAGGGGAATTCAGGTCAGTCTCAATCAGCTGCACAACTTTCCCTAACAGAGACTTGGGACCAGATGATTGTCTTTGGAAACGTGTTTTTCGGAGGGATTTCTCACCACAGTAACGTCTAATATCTGGGGTTAAAGGTCATCTGTACGGTTTTATATTTTCACAGGGACAGCTTGGGATGAGTGGTGCCGCTGGTCCGAAAGGTGACCCTGTAAGTTTCTCCTCTCTTCACTGGTAAAGTTCATTCTGCTCTAGTAAAAGAAACTACTATACCCGTCTCTCTCCAACCCCCTTGCTTCCTTCCTTTCTCTGTCTTCCTCAGGGACCAATGGGGATGATGGGTATCCGGGGTGAGCAAGGGTTTGAGGGGCCCATGGTGAGTAGCATAGTACCCAGTGGACTGACCACCTACACCCCACTTTTCCTGCCAGAGACACTCACTCACACAGTAACCCCACAGTGCCCCCATGTGGCAGAGCTCTGTCAGTGTTAGGCTACAGATTTTACTATGCTTTGTGTATCCCTTGTCCTACATCATCTAGCTTTGATGGGTTGTGGTAGAGCTGGTCTAAGCTAATGGATGAAAGGCTCTAACTTAAGAAAGTAAACCCACTTTAAAATGGGCAAGTCAAGGTCACTTGTATGTCTGGATGATGACCACACTGTATATTCGTATGATATCAAATTACTCATTTGGAGAGGTTGTAAACTGCTAGATTGCCATAGATCCGACCCCCAGGCAGTTTGCATGTGAGTGTAACTCTGGCTGTTATCCAGACATCCTCTAGGCGATGTTTAGGTTGACAGCTCCTCCAGTTTTCACTAAATTCTACACAGAATACGGTGCCTTCGGGAAGTATTCAGACCCCTTGACTTTTTCCAAATGTTGTTAATTTAGGTTACATCCTTATTCTAAAATGTATATATTTTTTAATCCTTATCAATCTACAATCAATACCCCATAATGATGAAGCAAAAACTGATTTTTCTTTTTTTTTTGCTAATAATATAACAAATTTAAAAAACGGAAATAACATTTACATAAGTATTCAGACCTTTTACTCAGTACTTTGTTGAAGCACCTTTGGCAGCGATTACATCCTTGAGTCTTCTTGGGTATGATGATACAAGCTTGGCACACCTGTATTTGGGGAGTTTCTCCCATTCTTCTCTGCAGATCCTCTCAAGCTCTGTCAGGTTGGAGGTGGAGCGTTGCTGCACAGATATTTTCAGGTCTCTCCAGAGATGTTCGATCGGGTTCAAGGCCTGGCTCTGGCTGGGCCACTCAAGGACATTCAGAGACTTGTTCCGAAGCCACTCCTGCTGTGTGCTTAGGGTCGTTGTCCTTATGGAAGATGAACCGTCGTCCCAGTCTGAGGTCCTGAGCACTCTGGAGCAGGTTTTCATCAAGAATCTCTCTGTACTTTGCTCCATTCATCTTTGCCTCACTCCTGACTAGTCTCCCAGTCCCTGCTGGTGAAAAACATCCCCACAACATGATGCTGCCAACACCATGCTTCACTGTAGGGATGGTGCCAGGTTTCCTCCAGATGTTACGCTTGGCATTCAGGCCAAAGAGTTTAATCTTTGTTTCATCAGACCAGAGAATCTTGTTTCTCGCGGTCTGAGTCCTTCGGGTGCCTTTTCGCAAACTCCAAGTGGGGTGTCATGTGCCTTTTACTGAGGAGTGACTTCTGTCCAGACACTCTACCATAAAGGCCTGATTGGTGGAGTGCTGCAGAGATGGTTGTCCTTCTGGAGGGTTCTCCCATCTCCACTGAGGAACTATAGAGCTCTGGTCAGAGTGACCATCAGGTTCTTGGTCACCTCCCTGACCAAGGCCCTTCTCCCCCGATTGCTCAGTTTGGCAGGGCGGCCAGTGCTAGAAAGAATCTTGGTGGTTCCAAACTTCTTCCATTTAAGAATGATGGAGACCACGGTGTTCTTGGGGACCTTCAATGCTGCAGAAATGTTTTGTACCCTTCCCCAGATCTGTGCCTCGACACAATCCTGTCTCGGAGCTCTACGGACGATTCTTTCGACCTCATGGCTTGGTTTTTGCTCTGACATGCACTGTCAACTGTGGGACCTTATAGACAGATGTGTGCCTTTCCAAATCATGTCCAATAAATTGAATTTACCACAGGTGGAAACAAGTTGTGGAAACATCTCAAGGATGATCAATGGAAACAGGATGCAGCTGAGCTCAATTTCTAGAAACCTGTTTTCGCTTTGTCATTATGGGGTATTGTGTGTAGATTGCTGCGGATTAGTATTATTTTTTTTCACCTATTTTAGATATGCTGTCACATAACAAAATATGGGAAAAGTCAAGGGGTCTGAATACTTTCCGAAAGCACTATGTCTCTTATATTATGTTATCAGATGTGTCATAAAAAAATGTGTTAGTAAGTTTACATTGTCAGTCAGTGTGGCCGAAGTGTGGCTATAGATCAGACAAAAGATCATCATGAAGGGAAGATTTGGTGGAGCCATGATTTCTCTCCATCCTCTACTTGAAGTGAGAAAAACGAACTAAAAGGAACTAATGCTTCAATCCATTCTGTCACTCTTTGATTGAAGGGCCCACTGGGAACACAAGGTCCAATGGGTTTACCTGGTATTACTGTAAGTATATTAGTACTGCATTTACTGACGTTTATTTTGAATTAGATGGAATCCATTTTTGTGTTGTCCTTGGAGTGATTCAAAACACTATGAAGAATCAGGTTGCATGCTTTTCAGCTACTTACTTTACTTGCCTTCATCTGACCCCTCTCTGACAACTCACCCCTCACCTCTGACCTCCACAGGGCAAAAGAGGACCAAACGGGGATAAGGGAGACCCTGGACTGAAGGGGGAGAGAGTAAGAACCCGGCCTCTGGAGACCTGTACACATTCCGCAAAACTAAAGCTGTTGATTCATACTGTTTACGTCTATTGACAGTTACCCGTTTATCTGTTTCTCTCTCTCTCTGTGTTCTCTCTCAGGGTGTTCAAGATGCTTCGGGTATCCAAGGGCCTCAGGGAGAGAGGGGTCCCAGTGGCCCCCCTGGCTTTACTGGGCTCAAAGGTCAACCTGGCACTAAAGGCATTGAGGTAGGCAGCCTCTCTGCCTTATCACTGCATCTAAAGTTATAGACTGACACTTTACCACTGGAAGACTGATGGATATTGGGTCTTGTCTTTCAGGGGGAGAATGGAGAAACTGGCCCTCAGGGAAAACTGGGCAGAGAGGGGCTGAAGGTCAGAGAAGACTTCAAAAAGGAATGCATCACAATGAATGTAACATTTAGAATGTCATTATTTTATCAGTCTGCCTGTTAGGATTGGTCAAAATGATGATAAAACTGTGGATTTCATGTCCTGAAATAGTTTGTCCCAAATGGCACCCTATTCCCGGCCTGTGTAGTGCACTACCTTTGACCAGTCCTATGAGGTGCCATTTGGGACATGTAGTGTATTAAATATCTCTGTGTTTCTTTGAAGGGGAATAGAGGAACAGATGGGCGCAACGGCAAGCCTGGACACAGAGGGAACAAGGTAGGACACTCTCCTATTGAATGTGTTTATGAAGGTTGCTAAATTCCAGTAACATTTCCAAAATGTTCAGGTTATCCAGCATTTCTAGGATTTGTAATTTCTGGGAATTATGGGAAAGTTTCCGGAATTTTGCAACCCTAGTATTAAGTAAAGCGTGATTTAAGTTCTGCTCTTGATATTTGAATGGTATCCTGATTGGCACTGCCCTCTTTTACCCAGGGTCGCGTGGGTCAGAGAGGGAATGTTGGCCAGCCTGGTCAACCGGTAAGCACAGACCATTCACAGACGAACACTAGTGGGGCCATCTACTTGATCAATTTGCATAGCAAAATACATCAATATACTTGACAAATCAGATATAAAGTGGACGCCTCAATGGGCAATATCTATGTTGGCAGAACTGTGTGCGTGTGCGTGTGTGTGTGCGCGTGTGTGTCAGTGGAGGCTGCTGAGGGTAGGACGGCTCATAGTAATAGGTGGAATGGAGTCAATGGAATGGTATCAACCACATGGAAACCATACATTTGATAAAGTTCCATGGACTCCTCCCCTCAGCAGCCTCCACTGGTGTGTGCGGAGGGAAAGATCTGTCTTCTCAGTAATATACCTAAGTGTTAAAACTCCAGATGCTAACACTTGCTTGGTGATAAAGGGTATCCAAGGTTGTACGGGCTTATCTAATGGAGCTGACTAAAAACGAATATGAAAGATGGAATCACAGTACACTTATTATGTGTTTGTGTTTCCACTTGTTTCCAACAGGGCTTGCCAGGCCCTCCCGGGACAGAGGGACCAGAAGGAAAGCCTGGTACACAGGTTCCCATTCTATATCATATTTCAATACAGTGATCACACCCCTGAAAACACTGAGCTTGTATATACTGCATACACTGAGCCATGTACACAAAATAGACTGCCAAACAACAGTTTATTTTGTCAGATTATTTCCTGTCTGCACTGCATATATTGGCAGATTGTTGAGAAAATATTTGAAGGTATTGCTCAAGAAAAGTATAGGTGCAATCAGAAAGGATTATGGTAAAATGTCTCCTGAGTAGGGTTGTCCTGTGTTTCCAGAATTCAGATGGAAAATTCCCGGAAGTTGCCGAATTTTGCAACCCTACTCCTGAGGGTTTCGGTAGAATCAGATAATGATTTGTGAACAACTGTAGTCATTCTGGTTCTGAACAGCAGATGGCAATCTTCACAACCCTGCTTGGTGTGACATATTCACAAGCGATTGTCATTGCATGTGGGGCAGACAAACCGGAATGTGCATTCTCAACTTTAATTCATCCCTCATCAACTTCAACCTCATATCATTACATTCTAACATGAATATGACAAGATGAATGGCGTTTGTGTCCTTATTTAAAATGTGTAGTTATGGAGTTACTGTATTTGCTAATGGTCAGCGCTACGTCTCTCATTCACATTAGTGCTTGTGCATACAGTGTATGACCTCTGTTGTGACCTCTGTTGCTGTCTATTGAGTTAACACTTGTTTCTCATGTGTTGCAGGGTCTCTCTGGTTCAGTGGCAGTAACTGGCAGTAAAGGCCTAAAGGTAAAACCAAGAAGATACTTTAACAGCATACATGGGCTTATCGTAGAAACTCAGACTCAATACATGTGGTTCACGTAAAGGTCACTATGAGACTTAGTAGCTATAAGAACTTCTTATAGTCAGTCTCACGATGTTTAAATTCATTGGTTGGTCAATGATATACTGTAATTCTCGCAGCTCAGCTAATAAAAACACTTTATCACATTTTATAGGACACCCCTGAAATATATGATGGGTTTTATATGATTTTGTGACCTTGCAATCACAACAAACGCAGACTAGGCCCAAAAAATGTAACAGAGCAAAGAAGTACTTGCTACCGAGCTAGTTAATTATATCAGGTGTCTCTCCGTGCTTGTAAACGGGAGCTGTAAAAGGTTCAGGAGGTCAGTCATATTGCATCACCGCCACACACACTGATGGTTTCCCACGTGTGCATTCACACACGCACTCACATAAACATATGAGAGTGTGGATAATATAATATGAGGAGGCGTGAAAGTGGTTTCTAGCCTAGTCAGTCACCTCCAGAGGGTCTGTGAGCTGGCCAGTGTATTGTATTTCCACCTCAGCTATATACTGTATTATAAACTGGGTGGTTTGAGCCCTGAATGCTGACTGGTTGAAAGCTGTGGTATATCAGACCGTATATCACGGGTATGACAAACATTTTATTTTTACCTTTCTAATTACGTTGGTAACCAGTTTATAAACGCAATAAGGCACCTCAGGGGTTTGTGTATGGCCAATATACCACGGCTAAGGACTGTATCCAGGCACTCCGTGTTGCGACTTGCATAACAGCCCTTAGCCGTGGTATATTGGTCATATTCCACACCCCCTCAGGCCTTATTGCTTAAATATAGACTGCTTACCAGGCAGAGAGAACACTGAGGGGAGACAGGAGAAGGAAGCAGAGGAAGAGGGATGGCCAAGATAAATGATTTGGCATGTAGGCATTATCACCAATTGATTACCGTAAATTCCGGACTATAAGCCGCAACTTTTTTCCCAGGCTTTGAACCTCGCGGCTTAAACAATGACGCGGCTAATATATGGATTTTTCCCGCTTTCCAATTTTTTTCCCAAAAAAACACATTCTGTGACGTGCTCAATTTTTTGGCGGCATGAAGCTTTCATTAGACCAAAGAAATTGCCGAATGGGTTAAGGTCAAACAACTTTTTGGTTTACTGTTTAGATTAAATCGAGCGCTCTCAAATTCCCATCATTCTGATTACGGTAGTCATTTTGTCACCCTCATCATGGCAAAGACACGGAGAAATGCATATGATGCAGCTTTCAAGTTGAAGGCGATTGATCTGGCTGTTGGAAAAGGAAATAGAGCTGCTGCACGGGAGCTTGGTCTTAATGAGTCGATGATAAGATGTTGGGAACAGCAGCGTGAGAAATTGACTCAGTGCAAAAAGACAACTAAAGCTTACTGCAAATGTTTTATTTTTTGTTACAAGCCGTGTTTCATTAAAGCCTATTTACTTTTGTTACAAGCCGTGTTTCGTTAAAGCCTGTGTAAAGTTCATTTGTTTCAGTGTACCGGTAGGCACCTGCGGCTTATAGACGTGTGGCTTATTTACGTTCAAAATAATATTTTTTTTTTAATTCAGTGGGTGCGGCTTATATTCAGGTACGCTTAATAGTCTGGAAATTACGGTATTCATTTGATAAAGTTATGTGCCACTGCCATCATCAGCATATCCATAAAAACCACAAAATAAAAAATGTTGATTTTCAATTTAGATAGCTGAAAGTTGTTGTTTGATTTAATGTTCCTTGCAGGAACATAGACATTACTCCATTGTTGATGGTTACATTATTAGATGGTATTATTGGTAACAAAGATGGACGAGGTAGCCAATTAAATTTGTTACAGTTAACCTCTGTACATAACCAGAGGCATAATTACTGAATAGCCTGCATATAGTTGGTCCAATTAACTCATGATTACAAAGTCATTAAGCGGTAGATTAAACAGCTGAATAGCAAAACATTTATAAACATAGTTAAACACTGAATTGACTCACAGCATTGTGCAAACATTTTAATTGTATTATATGTAATCAATTCCAATTCGTTTTTTTATTTGCATTTTAATGTTCTCATTGAGTACACCCATGCGATAAGCTCTCTTCTTTCTTCCTCTCTCCATCATTCTCTCATTCTCCTCTTACTCTTTCCATCACTCTTTCGCCTTCCTCAAGGGATTCCAGGGCATTGCTGGAGAGCCAGGTCCAGACGGCCCCTCAGGACCTCCGGTGAGTCTAGAAAGCCTCAAAGTTTATTCCAATCAGACACTTAAGTTATTGTGTTCCACCAACAATCATAGGACATTGATTGTGGATATTGCTATCATAAACATGCACAATGATCTGGCAGACATTCCTATATAATCAATAACTAGCTGCAATGTGGAGCCATGAACAGAGTTAGTGTTGGGGACTGAGGCCATCAGCACACAGCGTGCAGTGTGAGTGACTACTGTCTCATTGACAGGGCCCACCTGGACGGATAGGACCAACAGGTATCCCTGGGCCGCTGGGAGAGAGGGTGAGTGACACATTTAACACGGAAGTGATTGATGTGATTCTCAATAGGACAACTTTGAACTGTGTGTGTATGACGCTGTCTCTCTCCATCAGGGCTTCACTGGGAAGGAAGGTGTGGAGGGACCACAGGGCTCAGTAGGCACGTATGTAAGTGATGCTTCTGTAGGGCGTACAGGGCAAAGGGTTTGATCAGCACTGTGTGTGTGTGTGTGTGTGTGTGTGTGTGTGTGTGTGTGTGTGTGTGTGTGTGTGTGTGTGTGTGTGTGTGTGTGTGTGTGTGTGTGTGTGTGTGTGTGTGTGTGTGTGTGTGTGTGTGTGTGTGTGTGTGTGTGTGTGTGTGTGTGTGCAACGTCCTTATATTACCACTCCCGTGTCTCTCTTGCCCCCAGGGTTTCCCGGGTAACGTGGGAATGCGTGGTACAACAGGTCACATGGGAGAGAGGGTAAGGACACTCGTATGAGTTACGTAGTCAGTGATTATTCCAAACGGCTATACCAGACCTGCACCAGCATCACATGTTTCTATGTGTATTTCGTTATTAGTCGTTATTGCGACTGACTGCATTTGTGTCTCAGGGAGAGACAGGTGTGAGAGGCCTGCCTGGTCCTTCTGGGAAGCCTGGACCTCCAGTAAGTAACTGTGCTGTCATTGACAAGTCCACATACTGTATGTGACAAGTCCTTGTGAACAACTTCATTGAGTCTGGCGTTAGTTTGGGTGCTGGGTGTATTGAGTCTGTGCTGACTGGGCTGTATTTTATAGGGTTTATCAGGACCTCCTGGGGAGAGAGGCCCTCCAGGACCTCAGGTGAGATCAACCTCAATCATATTGGTCAATCAATTTTGATGACTTTTTTTTGTTTCACCTTTATTTAACCAGGTAGGCTAGTTGAGAACAAGTTCTCATTTACAACTGCGACCTGGCCAAGATAAAGCAAAGCAGTTCGACACATACAACAACACAGAGTTACACATGGAATAAACAAGCATACAGTCAATAATACAGTAGAAAAAGTCGATACAGTGTGTTCAAATGAGGTAAGATAAGGGAGGTATGGCAATAAATAGGCCATGGTGGCGAAGTAATTACAATATAGCAATTAAACACTGGAGTGATAGATGTGCAGAAGATGAATGTGCAAGTAGAGATACTGGGGTGCAAAGGAGCAAGATGAATAAATACAGTATGGGGATGAGGTAGTTGGATGGGCTATTTACAGATGGACTATGTGCAGTGATCTGTGAGCTGCCCTGACAGCTGGTGCTTAAAGCTAGTGAGGGATATGAGTCTCCAGCTTCAGTGATTTTTGTAGTTCGTTCCAGTCATTGGCAGCAGAGAACTGGAAGGAGAGGCGGCCAAAGGAGGAATTGGCTTTGTGAGATATACCTTCTGGAGCGAGTGCTACGTGTAGGGGGTGCTATGGTGACCAGTGAGCTGAGATAAGGCGGGGCTTTACCTAGCAAAGACTTGTAGATGACCTGGAGCCAGTGGGTTTAGCGACGAGTATGAAGCGAGGGCCAGTCAATGAGAACGTACCGGACGCAGTGGTGGGTAGTATATGGGGCTTTGGTGATAAAACGGATGGCACTGTGATAGACTGCATCCGTTTTGTTGAGTAGAGAGTTGGAGGCTATTTTGTAAATGACATCGCTGAAGTCCAGGATCGGCAGGATGGTCAGTTTTACGAGGGTATGTTTGGCAGCATGAGTGAAGAATGCTTTGTTGCGAAATAGGAAGCTGATTCTAGATTTAATTTTGGATTGGAGATGCTTAATGTGAGTCTGGAAGGAGAGTTTACAGTCTAACCAGACACCTAGGTATTTGTAGTTGTCCACATATTCTAAGTCAGAACCGTCCAGAGTAGTGATGCTAGTCGGGTGGGCAGGTGGGTGTGGGCAGTGATCGGTTGAAGAGCAGGCATTTAGTTTTACTTGCATTTAAGAGCAGTTGGAGGCCACGGAAGGAGAGTTGTATGGCATTGAAGCTCCATGCTTTTCCTCCTTAATGATCTTTTGGTTTTCTCGTCAGGGTCGGCTGGGGGATCTGGGACCCACAGGGTCAGAGGGCCTACAGGTGAGTTAAAGCAGAACAGGCCTTATCACCACTCCATCAACAGTCCAAATGTTCTTACATATCCATGATCTATAATACACTGTCAATGTACAGTTAGTCTTGCTTGGCCAGACCAAAAGTGTTTACACAATATACAATGGGAACAAGACCAATACTCACCTGTGTGTTCCAGGGACCCCCGGGTCTGCAGGGCTCAGATGGCGGGACAGGGAAGCCGGGGCACAGGGGAAGCCGAGGGCCTCCGGGGACACAAGGTCCTGCCAGACCAGCAGGAACCCCAGTGAGTGGGTACTTTCCAGCCGCTGCTCTCTTCTCCTCTAAACAACCTCTGAGGACTGTAACCTCTAGAACCTCTGTATAATCTCGTATGGGACATTGATGCCTGTTGGATGGATTTCTTGTCAGGGTTCAGTAGGTGAAATCAATCAATGTATTAGTAAGTGATTAGATGGCTTACGATTCGTTACCCATCGGATGCTTATTTGGCATGGTTTGGGATACCAAGCACAGCCCTTTAGCAATGTTTCAGTGTGATGCTGTGTTGTCCACCATTTTAAACTCTATGTGGTCCAATTCCCAGGGAATTTCAGGTGCTGGTGGACTCATAGGATCAGCAGGGGAAAGAGGAGAAATGGTAAGTACAGCAAATATAATGAGACGATGACAATAATATGTCTAGGAATGCAAAATTCCGGTAACTTTCCCCAAAATGTTCCGGTTTTCAAGATATCCTGGTTGGAGGATTCCGGATTTCCTGCTTATTCCCTACTGATTTGGAAAAGTTGCCGGAATTCTGAAACCCTAAATATGTATGATCTAGCAATGTTTGATGTGCTGTGTGTTAAACCACACTGTTTTTGGAACATGACAGGGTATGCTGGGACCTCCTGGGGATCTTGGTCCTCCTGGACTAGATGGGGAACAGGTTGGTAGAACACACTTCAAATAGGAAGTCTAATGTTTCAGGCAGGTGCGTTTTCTGATAGTTCTCTTCCGTTTCCTGTTTCCAGGGTACTCCTGGCCAATCAGGATTGGAGGGGCCACCAGGAACGAAAGGAGAACAGGTCAGTGATACTGACACAATGATGATTCTACAAACACATGGTTTAAATATATTTTTCACTTCTCAATACTTCTTCTACTTCACATGTATTCTAGGGGGACCTAGGGCCTTGTGGGAAGTTTGGTCCTCCAGGGCAGCCTGGAGATCGAGGCCTACAGGGGCTCAAAGGGTTGCAAGGCTCTCATGGACAAATGGGAAAAGAGGTGAGCGTGCCTTTGTCAGTTGATGTCTACTCTACCTAGCTGAACCATCCGCTGTAGATTCTCACATGTGCACTTACTGTAGTACATATCCCTTTACCCAAGCATCATACACACAACCAGACCATACAATATACTCTACAGTGTAACTCTTGAGATGTCTCCTTTGGTTCTTAGGGTGATGTTGGACCTACTGGCGATGCTGGTGGTCCAGGTTTCAAAGGGGAGAAGGTAAACAAACACTGACTTTTCGACACACAGCATCAATGTGAATGTGCTGTATGTATACTACATATCTATTCTATTCATATCTATTGCATTGGACACAAATTATGGACAGGGCCATAGAGGGGGTGGGTAGGGGTTACAAACATGTTGAACATTTGTTGAAATAAATTGTTTTATTTTAATTGAACCTTTATTTAACTAGGCAAGTCAGTTAAGAACAAATTCTTATTTACAATGACGGCCTACCCATAATTACAAACAGGTTGAAATAACGTAATTACAAACAGGTTGAATGAAATCTGGTTGAAAGGATGTCATTAAACAGGTTGAAATCTGGTTGAAATTACATCATGGTGATGTCTGACTGACATGGCTGTTATTTGCAGGGTGATGTGGGGCCTCTGGGGCCAACAGGGCGGAATGGTCCATGGGGGGCGCTGGGGGAGAATGGGGAGAAGGGACCAAAAGGAGAAAAGGCCCACATCGGACTTATGGTGAGTGCTCAGATGACAATACATAATGAGCTGCACATTCTAGCTTATGTTCAACGCACGTTGAAACCGTCAAATGGAATCAACTGAAGTGATTTTCAATATGATTTTTGAGATGTGGCTTTGGGTGATCAGTTTGATGACTGGTGCTCCACCTCTGTGCTGTCTCCACCAGGGTCAGCCAGGATTTATGGGAGGAATAGGACCTGCAGGCTTGTCAGGGCTACAGGTGAGTCAGGAAGCGATATTTATGTCAATGAAATGTATGTGTTTTTCTCTGACAAGTATTGACCACTACCAGATACTACTACAGTATATGTCACTCAAAGTTCGACGTTTCTTGTTGACATTAACTCAAATTGATCAATGTCCAATGAGGATATAGATTAGACTTCTGCTCTGTTAGGCTCTTTCTCAATTTATCTTTCCTCGATTCATCACATCCTCTTTTTTTGCTTCTTTCTCAAAACCAATTGGAGAAGACCTGAAGGGAGGGACCTTGAATCTAGTCCTCCAATATGGTTGAGAAGGAGGCGAGGAGATAGGATGGGAGGAATTGAGGAAAGACGGTTGGACATAGTGTTGTCAGGGTGACAGTGATTCATTGGTCTCTTCTGCTTCTTCTCAGGGTATCATGGGCCCCAGGGGGCCTCCAGGGCCAGATGGGCCTGAAGGAGAGAAGGTAATGACTTGATTCCCTGGCCTGCACATCAAATGGAGGAGCAATTCAGGACAGGGAAATGCTAAATGCTTCCACTACCCCAAAAAAATCAGAGCAATTACTTCAGAGCAGATCTGTAATTCCCATCTGCTTTCTCTGTCTCTCTCTTTCTCTAGGGCCAGTCTGGGTCTAGCGGAGCCATCGGACATCCTGGCAGAACAGGGCCTCCGGTAACAGTCGCTTCATAACCTAATTACTACAGTACTGATATTGTATGCAGGGTGAATGGCATTTGTCATTTTGGTATAATTTCATGTTGTCTTGTTGTTGTATTCTCAGGGGGTAGCTGGAGTCTCAGGGGTCAGAGGTGACCCAGGGAAGCCAGGAGCACAGGTCTGTGTCTTTTAGACCACCGTCTAGTCAAGTCAGCCATATTCCCAGTGATTTCCCCTACGAATAGCATTATCCATGTGCTGGTGTGGTGTATATTGCAGGGTCCAGTTGGGAAGGTTGGGCCTGAGGGAGACTTGGGCCATAAAGGTGAGCCAGGGCCAGACGGAGAAAAAGGGGAGCCAGGGGGATCAGGCGAGCCAGGAGAACAGGTGAGCACATTCAGTGTTGCTGCCAGTTTGGCCCTTAGGCCCCTAAAGCAACACATCAGTTCAGGTGAAATAGACAGTACCCCCCTTCAACACCAATTCAATGTCTGGTTTTATTATGAATGTAATTTTCATAATATACTCTACCATGCAATAAATCAGAAATAGATAAGTCTTCAAGGTATTTGATTTTGCATTGGTCTCTCTAGGGGCTCGACGGTCTGCCAGGCATCAGAGGGCCACCAGCACTTCCTGGTTTAGAGGTAAAGAGCAGCGACATCTTAGTCTGGTCCCATATCTGTTTGTGCACTTGCCGACTCTGTTGCTCATTGTCAAGTCAAACATGTCTGGCACTCAGGCTAGAAGAATCTTTCCTCAAAGACATACTATTTGCTTCGGCTTCATTCTTCCTTGTTTGTTATTGTCTCCTCCCCCACCACAGGGGCCACAGGGTGAGGTGGGAGCCCAGGGGCCAGAAGGTCCCCTTGGGGTGCTGGTGAGTACACAGACACAAGGGTGGGGCACAGGGATGCCATGGATGATGTAACTGCATTAGGCTCCTACAGCAGCGGGTTTCCCTCTGGGTTTGTTGTCTAGCCAATAATGATGACCTCAAGCAGTGTCAAATGGTCATCTTCAGTATGTGAAACTAACAGCACTACCAGAAGGTCACCTATATATTTTTAAACCCGATAAGCTTTCTCTGACATCGTGGATGTTTCTTAAAGTCATTCTATTGTGTTGAATGTTGCAGGGTGTCAGGGGAAGCCAAGGACCTGAGGGACAACAGGGACTGAAAGGAGAGAAGGTGAGATCAAGATGCTCCATCTCTCTATTATCTTTTCTCATTCCTTCTCCTCTTTGTACTGTGAAACCCAATCTCAAGTCTGGCACTGGCCTGCATTCAGCTCACCTCTCTGGGGCACTTGTGCACACAGAGGCTAGATTATATCCTCCTGTTTGTTGATGCTGTGTTTGCTCAACAGGGAGATGATGGCAGAGATGGATCACCTGGAAAGACAGGTCACATTGGAAGGAGGGTGAGGGCTCCCTCTTTCAATCCATTCAATTTCACAGTGTGAATAAAAGTGGTTGTATTCTAGGAAAATGGATTATCCAGGTTCATGAATGAAAGATGAGGGATGCACTCAAAAGTAGCACACTACAAAGGGAATAGGGTGTCATTTGGGACACGACCGAGATGTGTCAGTGTGTTTTACCCTTGCCTCATTCACCAACATTGTTAACATTCACAGGGGAAAAGAGGCAAGGCTGGAATCAGGGGCACAAGAGGAGAGAGAGGACCAAAGGTCAGAGGTTGGGTGATGTGAAGGGTCACACGCGCGCACACACACACCCGAACTCCAATCTCTTAACCATGCTGTATATTATACATATCATGGTGTGCACGAACGTTGTGTCCTGTCATTCCTACAGGGGAAAAGGGGAAATGTGGGATTGATTGGTCCTCCAGGATGGGCAGGGTCTATAGTAAGTCCAACAGATTGATTGTCATCATCCACGCTCTGTTTCACCATTTCATCATTCAATCCCAGGCAGAGATAGTCTCTGATGTACTTCACTGTGAGCAGTATTGTATTATTAGAGTAAAGCATTGTTACATGATAATGCTTTAGGTCGGCTGATGATTGATACACAGCTGATGTCTTTAATCTCTCAGGGAATCCCAGGCTTGCGAGGAGACGGAGGGGATCAGGGTGAAAAAGGGAGCAGGGTAGGAATAAAATTGAATTATTGATACTAGTGAATCAGAGTTGCATTGTGAAGCCTTATTTACCATACATGTCCCGTCCCCCCCACAGGGAGAGAAAGGGGACATAGGGCCGTTCGGTCCACCAGGGGGTGATGGCCTAAAGGTACGTTTTGATTGAAAAACGTCTGGTATTCATAAAACTTCTCAGAGTAGGAGTGCTGATCTAGGATCAGGTCCCCACCTGTCCATTGTCAGGATTCACCTAGCGGTCATGATTTGGGGCTGTACAAGTGTTTGATGTATCAGAATAATTGATTATGCTTATGTTTTATGAATAGAAGGGGAGGGGTTATAAGACCCCTCCCTCCTTACATTTATAGGGTTTTAGACTACGGATTAACAAAATATATTCACTGTAGAAGTTTAGTATTGTTTTACAGTTGTATTTTAGTTCTCTCTCTCTTTCTGCCTCAGTATGAAGAGGCCCCTCTTAGAAATGTGTGACTTAGACAGAACTCTGCAGGGGACTGAAGGAGATAAGACTAGGCAAACATTCCACAAAAAATCAACTTTGGGGGAAGGGGACATTTACTGCTAAGTGTTTAGCTAACAATAAAGGCCCTGTTTCTACAGCTTTGTAGGCATGGTTCTGGTCCCAGGAGTAGAGGATGATGACGTAAGCAGTGACAACACCAGGGCGCGACTTAGGGTTTAATAGAACAACTGGAGACCTTTTGTTTGATGCAGAACTTGCTCAGCAACATGCGTGCTATGTTCCTGTTTGTCAACTTCTGTCTGCAATTGCATTAATAAAGGTTTTTGAATGATTTAATTAAAGATATTGTAATAATGCTAATTTCACCAATGAACCAATGATTGACAAAGAAGGACGTAAGGAACGAACCCTAACACCATCAACTACAATCTAGAATGCGAAACGTATCCTAGGTCAACACTCCTACTCTGAGACACTACAAACAAGCCTTGGTGTCAGTTTTAACACCATAGAAAAACGAAAGACAGGTTTGGCAACATTCCAGAAATAGGATGTTGCCTAAAATACTATGCTGTAAGTAGGAGATGGGCTGTGACAAACAGACTGACTAACTGTATGTTTTACAGGGTAGTCAGGGTCCTGTTGGGGTGCCAGGACAGACAGGCCCAAAGGGAGATCAGGTGAAACAACATTATCTCAACACACTCTTCCTTTCAAACCATCTATAGCAAGAACTCTCTATGATAGCACCATAGCCATTAGTGACAATTACCAAAAGCCATGAGGCTCATTGAACCAATAGTGATCTATCAGAGTTTTTTGCTTTCTTTTTCTTTCTGAAAAGATTCATTGCTAACTGTTTATCAACGTTTCATGATCTCTTATTTCCCACCAGGGGAATATTGGACCTTCTGGGCCAAGAGGAACACCTGGGATGCCAGGACTACCTGTAAGTAACCCTTCCTGGATCATCTCAGAAATATCTTCCCAAGCCCTTTCAATCCTCCCAGGTTCCGTAGGGCTCTGGTCGAAAGTAGTTCACTATATATGGAATCTGTGTTCCATTTGGGGCACAGGGTAAGTAAAATCATAGTTCTTGCAAGGACAAACGAGCACTAGACCACTATCATCATTCAGCCACATAGCTTAACAACCCCCATGTCTATTAACCATCAAGACGAAGACTCTGAATGCCTAAAAATAAGTTATTATGATAATGTCTAGAATTCCTTTTAAATTGCAGACTGTCTTATATAAGTCAATTTCTTTGTTATCACCAGACTGTTCTGCCGTTCTCTCTGAGTTTAGCTGTAGATTATTACTCTGTTCAACTCACCATTGCCTCGGCTCTTAAAAGCAGTGAAGCTGGAGCTAATGTGATCATAATGCAGTGAGTCAAGGCATTGCAAGGTTGCAACAGCTGTTAGTGCAGAGCGGTGTGCTTCAGTCCTGAGAGTCAAACTCATCTCCTTTTTTCTCCTCTCGATCTGTAGGGTTTGTTTGGAGAAAAGGTATGCTATAACAAATGAGTTTCTTGTTTTCTCAACCTTTCAAAACCAAACCCCATGTAGAGTTGCGTGTTAGCTTTTTCTCACAGTGAAAGCAAACATTCACAATCACATATGTCATCACAATGGAAAGCACAGAGGGGAAAGTAGTGGGATAGTACCACAGTGGGCATTTCCTTATCTAACTACATTTTGAATATGGCATAGTAAGTATGGAATGGTAGAAATCCACTCTCGTCTCACTATACGGCCTGTATGTCCATAGGGTTTGAAAGGATTTGAGGGATATCCTGGGCAACCTGGTCAGAGGGGCCTGCCGGTAAGTGGCACTGATTTCATACACAATGGTCAATAGTACATTTCGTCAAATGCGATTGCTTCCATCACACAGTTAACCTTCCATTTAGGGTTACACAATTCTGATTATGTTCCCGAAATTCCCAAATTTTCTAGAAATACTTGTTGGAGGATTCCCGGATTTCCTGCTTATTCCCACCTGATTTGAGGAATATTCCAACTGGGATTTCTGGAAAACCTGGGTATTTTGAGAAAGTTACTGGAATTTTACAACCCTAGTCCCACTCTTTTTTTATTTTTATTTTTTTTTGCGTTTGTTTCAGGGGGCACCTGGACTCTCAGGACTTCCAGGTCCTTCAGTGAATATGACCCTCACTCAACTCAAGGCAAGTCCTTCATCTTCGGCAAGTAGGACTGTGTCCCAAAAGCCATTAGATGAAGTGGTGAAAGGAAAAACTCCATAATGATCAGATCGTTCTCATCACCATTGTAGGACCTGATGTACCTGTCAGACAAGCCCAACTACCCCCTGATCCAGACCCTGCTGGACTCTCTGCACCAGGACCTGAGGCTGCTGATGGACCCCCCTGATGGCAGCAAGGAGCACCCTGCCACCACCTGCCTGGAGCTGTGGCTCTGCCACCCCGATTACACCAGTGGTCAGAAACCCTATCTATACCTGTATTGTATATCTATGAGCCAAAGCCCTTTGTGCTGCTTGGAAATACTCATTAGAGTGGCCACAGCATCCTAATACCATGGCTCCCAAGTTGTCAAAGCAAATTAGAAGCACGGTAGAGAAAGACAATGTTATCCATTGTATGGCTAGTTCTCAGAGGAAGATCTCATGATGTGTCGTTGCACATCATAGCGTATGACGACTAGTGAATATACCGGAATGTTACAGGTCAGGATGAGGATACACTGAGATGATGGTTGCTGTTTGTCTGTACAGGGATGTATTACATCGATCCTAACCAGGGCAGCCCTGCTGATGCTCTCCTGGCCTACTGCAACTTCTCTGGCACTGCCGCACACACCTGCCTTCACCCCAGAGACGCCCAGGTAGACAATAACATCATCAGTACTCCACACATCTCACCTCTCACCCTCACACCTCTCTATCAAACCAACAGTGGGAATAATCCTGCAACAAATGGCTGCAGAATAATGAGATGCTGTCTGGACAAGCAGAGAATAAATACATTTTTAACAGGAATCCAATTTATTTGTTTGGTTTTTTTCACCTTTGGGCTAAATGCTAATATCAAGAACAGAGACTGTCAACAGACACACTTTTAAATATGCCTCCAGATATCAGTGTAAACTTTTTAGAATTCATGCCATCGACCAGTGTGTATCTAACAATTGAGCAGGTCCTGCAAGCTAATATCCACAATCATATTCATACTTAATACCATACTCATAATACATGATCCTATTCATACTTAATACCATACTCATAATACATGATCCTATTCATACTTAATACCATACTCATAATACATGATCCTATTCATACTTAATACTCATAATACATAATCATATTGGTTTCTACTAAAGATGCCCACGAAGGCCTGGCTTATGGATTCAGAGACAGACAGCTCGTTCCAATGGCTCAGCAAGCAGGAACAAGGATTTCAGGTTGACTGTTCTCTCGACTTCTCCTCTGAAATATACTCTCTTTCTCTAGTGTCAACTATTCAATTTATAGTAACGGAAAGCTAATGCAACTGTAACTGCATCAACTGAGTGGATTATATTTGTACTGATGTCTCACAGTCTCTCATAGCAGAGTTCTAAAGTATAATGTCTCCCTTTCTGCCGCCACTGGCAGTTCTATTATCCAGGGGCCAATGTGGTCCAGATGCGTTTCCTGAGGTTGCAGAGTTGGAGAGCCGTGCAGAAGATCACCTACACCTGTCACCCAGGACACAGACTGGGCCTCACAGACAGAGAGGTCAAGTTCCTGACAGATACAAGGAGACAGAGTTACTTAGGAGCTCTTAGAGACTGCATTGTAAGTTTTTATTTAATTTTTTTAAGTCATTTGGCTTAGTATTTCACTTACAAATACTTTAGAGTTATACACTCCTTGCTAAGAGTGACAATGGGATGTCAAAAGATAAAGTATGAGAAATAGGATTAAAAAAATATAGTTTTTCATGATCGCTGATGTTTATTATTGGCCAACTGCGTAATTGTTTTTCTGTGTTTGTGCTGTGGCAGCCGGGAGAAGAGGTGGACTCGCTGGAGCCGCGGGAGTCTGTGTTTGAATTTGAGGACCTCAACCTGCTTCCTGTGAGAGATGTGGCTGTGTTCGGGGGCGGAAATGTCACGCGCGAGTTTGGCTTCACCATCGGGCCCGTGTGTTTCAGCTAGAGAGGGAGGCATGGGGCCCATAGGCTCATTTCCCGCCCCCTTGGACTGACCGAGGGAGAATAAGAGACTGTTCAGGACCCCAAGACAGCGAGAAGACAAAGGGAATCAATCGCTCTGGCATTTTGTTAGGGCATCACTCCTCTTTCCATTTGATATTTTTGGTGGAGATCAATCAATTCTCTAATTGACTGTCTCCACATAAATTACTCTTTGAGCGCGCATCAATTTCCAAAGTTCTTTCGGACAATTGTGTTTTCGTTTACAGAGACGTACGTTTATCTTGTAATGAATAATTTATATAATGTTGTTTTGATTTCTATATAAAATGGTTATTTTGAATCTTTTTCCATTTGTTTTCACAGCAACAGTTTATTATGCTGTAATGCTTTCCATAATAGCCAACAACTTATTTTGTATATGAACAGTCCTATGCCCTAATGGTCTGTTTTGTATCCGATGCAGTGGATTCAACCTCTCAACAATGTGTTCCATTTGGACACAGCTAACGTTGTCCTATAGGTCATCACTGACCTTCCCAAAGGTGCTCACTGACAAACCACTGCTTGTACTTCAGGAGCCAAGGAACTCGCTTTTGCGTTGTTGAACTTGTTTCTTTAGATTAGATAATGACCAACCTGTTCTAAAACCCTGATCTCTTGCAATTAACTGATCCCCTCCCTGATGGCATTTCAGCCATCCTTGACATTTGTACAGTTACTGGCCTATTTTTTTATTTTTTTTGTAAAAAAACCATGCACCGCATATTATCAGTGCTCGTTTCAGCTCGTTCTTGTGGTACAGTCTCAGGTGCAGTCTTGATATTCAACACCCTACTGAAGCTGCTGTGCACACTACGTGATGTATCTTATGTGCATTCAAAACGTAACTCAATTGAAGTGCTATAGATCTATTTCAGGTGTTCTAATAAAGAGGCATTATGTTGGACTGCTGGCTCTCCCGCCCAAGCACTTTAGCACTGAGCAATTGCTTTCCAAGTCATCATTTCATTCAATCAATTAGCCTAAGTGAAGAAGCAGCATACCCTGTCCCTGCAGCTGCTCAGCAATGCCAGGATTGCTCAAGAGGTGGGGGTTCATTATTGGCCTGTGTTCAAAGTGTTTCAGAGTAGGGGTGCTGATCTCAGATCAGTTTAGCCTTTTAATCATAATTATATGGACCGGGGGACCTGGTCCTAGATCAGCACTCCTACTCTGAGACTCTTTGTGAATATGGGCCAATGAGAGCAGTGCACTTAATTTTTGTTCCATCATATTTTTGATCATAAAGCAATTCAGTATTGTAGTCATCTGCCTCTACAAATGTAGGATCTTAATTTGAACACTATTTTGTTGCTGAGAATTTGCAAACCTATAGTGTATTAATGTCCATTAATTATAATCCACATAACAATTCACATTTCATGTTGCTGCAGGATTATTTTCCTCCTGTAGCGAACTGGCTCAAATTAAGATCCTACATATGTACACTATATATACAAAAGTATGTGGACGCCCCTTCAAATGAGTGGATTCGGCTATTTCAACCACACCTGTTGCTGACAGGTGTATAAAATTGAGCACACAGCCATGCAATCTCCATAGACAAACATTGGCAGTAGAATGGCCTTACTGCAGAGCTCAGGTACTTTCAACGTGGCACTGTCATAGGATGCCATCTTTCCAACAAGTCAGTTCGTCAAATGTCTGCCCTGCTAGAGCTATCCCGGTCAAATGTAAATTCTGTTATTGTGAAGTGGAAACGTCTAGGAGCAACAGCGGCTCAGCCGCGAAGTGGTAGGCCACACAAGCTCACAAAACGGGACCGCCGAGTGCTGATGTGCGTAGTGTGTAAAAATTGTCTGTCGTCAGATTCAACACTCACTACCGAGTTCCAAACTGCCTCTGGAAGCAACATCAGCACAATAAATGTTCGTTGGGAGATTCATGAAATGGGTTTCCATGGCCGAGCTGCCGCACACAAGCCTAAGATCACCATGCGCAATGCCAAGCGTCAGCTGGAGTGGTGTAAAGCTCGCCGCCATTGGACTCTGGAGCAGTGGAAACGCATTCTCTGGAGTGATGAATCACGCTTCACCATTTGGAAGTCCGACGGATGAATCTGGGTTTGGCGGATGCCAGGAAAACGCTACCTGCCCCAATGCATATTGCCAACTGTAAAGTTTGGTGGAGGAGAAATAATGTCCTGGGGCTGATTTTCATGGTTTGGGCTAGGCCCCTTAGTTCCAGTGAAGGGAAATCTTAACGCTACAGCATACAATGACATTCTAGACGATTCTGAGCTTCCAACTTTGTGGCAACAGTTTTGGGGAGGCACTTTTCTGTTTCAGCATGACAATGCCCCCGTGCGCAATGCGAGGTCGAGATTGGTGTGGAAGAACTTGACTGGCCTGCACATAGCCCTGACCTCAACCCCATCGAACACATTTGGGATGAATTAGAATGCCAACTGCGAGCCAGGCCTAATCGCCCAACATCAGTACCCGCCCTCACTAATGTTCTTGTGGCTGAATGGAAGCAAGTTCCCGCAGCAATGTTCCAACATCTAGTGTAAAAGCTGTTTTAGCAGCAAAGGGGACCAACACCACATTAATGCCCATGGTGTTGGAATGAGATGTTCAACGAGCAGGTGTCCATATACTTTTGGTCATATAGTGTATGTGTAATGGCCAACCAACGAACAGGGAATTCAGGAAGGTCTCAGGGAATATACAGTATCTTTGCATGCAGTAGCTTGCATTAAGGAATATGTATAATGTTCTGTCTTATAAGTAGTCAACTTCCAATCAGTAACCACCTCCCATACCAAACTCCAGGAAGAACATGCCAAGCATTGCAGATAGAAATGTTTCATAGAAGGGTGGACATCACTATGTGGAGTACAAGAAGACAAGTGTCCTTTCTAGTATACTGTAGGGCTTATTCTTTATCAGCTAAATATTTTATTTTTCACTGTAGACACTTGGATCACTGATAGGTAATAACATTTCTTAGGCTCCTACAGCTGTTGGTGTTTTTGTAAACAATGTATAGGGGTTCATCCAACCCTGAACACATGCAATTAGTAGCCTAACATCAACATTGAACATGATTGCCTTAGCTGGCTGAGACTGATCATTGGTGCTTTTTAGTTCTTGTTTTGTACAAATCCTCATCATTTGAGATTTTCTTATTACTGTCTTGAAATGATATGCTGGACATTTTTATACCTGTGTATAATGCAGCAGCTCATTCAAAGAAATGTATCAGCTGAATAAAAAAAAATCACATATCAGTATTCTGTTCTTTGCTTTGTTTCAAATTTGATCAACTATAGCCCAAAAGACTATAGGTTTCTTGAAAAGAAAAGGTTTCTTGTAGTAAAGCAGTTTATTATGGAACCAAGTGCTTAGTCTCCCTAGGCAGACATGTTGCCTCCCACAATGTAAACAATGTTTCAGTTGCCTTAGAGATGTAGAATCTTAATCTGAGCCAGGTTGCTACAGAAGGAAAATAATCCTGCAGCAACAGGAAATGTGGATTATTATGTGGAGTATAATTAATGGGCATTTTTGGAGGATTGATAAAAAAAAATGTACGGTAAAATCGAGTCTAAAAATGACAAACATCAGATGCCTTTTTAAACCTCAAATACACTACAAGTTTTACATTTCCTGCCTTGCATGAAAGTGCTCATAAAGGTGTAACAGGGTGATCAAATGAAGATCCTATCTGTAAGCCTAGGATTTTCGAGTGTGAAACTGGACTTTCGAAACTGTTTTCTAAGAAATTCTAGGGATAATAAGGAGGCTTGCGTCTTGTGACCATTAGCAATTTTAGCATTTAAATTTTGGTGGGGGAAAAACATTTAAAATGGGGGATGCATGCCAGCAAAGCCACTACACAACACTAAACAATACATGAATTGCACTATAATGGTGAACAAACGGTGCCCACAAACTGTTAGGGCCTACATAAAGCTGTCACAACAGCAGAGTCCCAACACCTTAACACTGCCACACCTGGCTATCAGCGGAGCCTTGTCTGGCAGCAAAACAGTTCATTAAGCCTCATTTACTGCCTTTCAAAAAAACATTCCTGTTATGGCTTACTTGATTAGCCAAATGTGGTTTCTACTGACAATTGAGACGTACAAACTATGGCTTAAGGGAGCAACGAGCGGATAAGAGGCAATCCCTAATTTCAATTAAGACATTAATGAGCGAGCTAGGACGGACATAGTCAATATAACTATTTGTTCAGCATTTTTGAAATGTACAGACACAGATTTCAGAACATGGGCTGTTCTTGCAGTGTTCTCCCTGTACACCAAGTCAGAACCGTGGGATAAATAAAAGGGGGCATATTCGATGATTACATTTCTCAAAAACAGGTTATAGGCTACATGTGCACCACCAAGTCAGAACAGTAAGCAAAATTAAGAGGTGAAAATAGACCAAATTATTAGGGTGAGGCACATGGGCTACTAACAGCTTCCTACACAACATGCACTTAGTATTACTTTCTTAGCTACAGTATACATATCTCCCTGGCATATTACATAATTTATACAGCAGCATACAAGACATTTTTGGACTCAACTTGTTGTGCTGTGCTCACTTGAACAGGAAGGTGGCTTCAGGTCATAGCCTTAGAAAGAAGCCCGAGTTCTGGATTTACAATTCCGAGTTGGATGAAAGTTCAAAGCTTATTTTCCCTGATGTAGCTCATTTTTCCAAGTTCCCAGTTGTCTTGAACTCACTAAAGTCAGATTTTGCAGTTCTGAGTTAACAGTTGTTTTGAGTGCGGCACAAATCATGCTTCATTGACAGCATGGCCAATGTCGAATGTTTATCATTTTAAACTAGGAAAAGAGACCCTTAATCCAAGACTTGGGACCACACAGCCACTCCACTGAATAGCAGTCTAATGATTGCTTTGCAATACTTGCAGCCACTGATTCCTTGCAAACCACTCATTGTTGAATTTGCAACTTATGTAATGTTTATGTCCAATGGCCGATGAGCACCGATACATTTTCTCTATAATTTCTCTTCATTATTTCTCTTCATATGGCAAGCATTAAAAAGGATTTGCCAGTAGATTGTCGACTTGATTCATGATGATGACCACTAGCTAAGATTTTGAAAGAATGATGTTGATCAGTGCAATCAAAGCTACTGTAGATATCACGTGATTTGACATAAAATTATCTGTGGCCAATGACCTTGAGCCTTCTTGGATGGGCACTTTTAATGTCACTCTATGGCAGCACCCAAGGGGCTTGAATTTTTGAGCTCTACCCTTAGACTTGGTGGTGACGTAGTGTCCCCATGAGTGACAAAACACTGAGCCAATCACGGCGCAAAGCTCCGTATTGTCTGCTGGCTTGCCCCACCCCCACAGAAAGCACTAAGCTTGGAGCTTACTCAAGAAAACAAAAAAGGGACCGTTTGTACGAGGCTTTATTAACTCAATTAAATATATATATATTTTTACATCGTTTGCAAACTGATGTGACATCTATTAATGCCAAAATAGCATGCAAAACAGGCAGCCCCCCCCCCCCCCCCCCAAAAAAGAAACATTTAAATGTTAATTATTTGCTAGAAATGTGGGGCTCAAAACAGGTAGGGCTCTGCCCCATCTGCCCTGAATGACGGGTCGCCACTGCTTGTGACCATAGCGTACGTGTAGGTATGTACTGCAAGACCAAATCAGAGATGCAGGTAGGTGCAAGTCCATGTAATGCTTTGTAGGTTAGCAGTAAAACCTTGAAATCAGCCCTAGCCTTAACAGGAAGCCAGCATAGAGAGGCTAGCACTGGAGTAATATGATATAATTTTGGGGTTCTAGTCAAGTTTCTATCAGCCGTATTTAGCACTAACTGAAGTTTATTTGGTTCTTTATACAGGTAGCCGGTGAGTAGAGCATTGCAGTAATCTAATCTATAAGTGACAAAGCACAGATGTTTTTCTGCATAATCTTTAGAAAAAAAGTTAGATTTTTGCAATGTTATGAAGATGTAAAAAGTTGCCCTTGATATGTTCATCAAAAGAGAGATCAGTATCCACAGTAACACCGAGGTCCTTCACGGTTTTATTTGAGACGACTGTACAACCATCAAGATTAATTGTCAGATCAAACAGCAGATCTTTTTGTTTCTTGGGACCTAGAATCTCTGTTTTGTCCGAGTTTAAAAGTAAAAAAAAATCCACCGTCCACTTCCATATGTGTGAAACACAGGCTTCCAGGGTAGACAATTTTGGGGCTTCACCATGTTTCATCAAAATGTAGAGCTGTGTGTCATCTGCATAGCAGTGAAAGTTGACATTGTGTTTCCAAATGACATCACCAAGAGGTAGAATATATAGTGAAAATAAAAGTGGTCATAAAACGAAACCTTGAGGAACACCGAAACGTACAATCGATTTGTCAGAGGACAAACCATCCACAGAGACGAACTGATATCTTTCCTACAGATAAGATCTGAACCAGGCCAGAACTTGTCCGTGTAGACCAGGCCTGGGCAAAGACCGGCCCGCAACCTGATTCAATACGGCCCAAGGAATCATGCTCAGATCACATAAAGAATTTGCGATAGTAAAGTTTTGAAAAACGTATTTGTTACTCAAATTAAAAGCCCAATGAATACTCTCCTTTGTATAATGATTTAACTCCCACCGCTTGTGGGACATTTATTTATTAAAATTACTTTTTCAAAGATTTCAAAGAAAAGGAAAGTAGACAATGAGTGTAGGGTGTTCCAGCAAGAGGTATCAGGGAAAGCTGTGTGGCTTTTTGCACATCAGATGTACAGCCTTGTCAAAGCTTTCAAGGGAAAATTACTCCTCCTGACCCGCCAAGTAGAAGCCAACAATCTCACCCACCTTCCGACACTACTAGTCTGTTCCCTATCAGATGACCAGCGGGAGAAGTATACATCATTGCTGCGTGCTTTGAACGGTGAGTTTTCTCGTCGTTTTGAGGATTTCAAAGTGTTGGAAAATGACATGCTGTTGGTTTCCTCTCCTTTCACCTTCAATGTGGATAACGCTCCCACTGACCTGCAACTTGAGCTTATTGATCTTCAGTCTGATGCAGTAATTGGAGAACTATTCAAAAACAATGTCACTGACGAGGTTCTATGCATCTCTCTGTGAACAAAATTTTCCAAAGATTTAGGAGTCATGCTCAGAAGATGTTTGTACTGTTTGGGGTCAACAAGTCAAGACACAGATCATCTCTTACTGACTCTCACCTCTCAGCAAGCCTGTGCATAGTGACGTCAGAAACTATACCTGACTTCACTGCTCCAGTCAATGCCCATCAGAGACTTCACTCCTCACACTGATTGAGTTGTTTAAACGTAATGTTGAGCTCACTCTCTTGTGATTTTATGCATACCCGTTAACAAGAGTTCTGTCCGTGGTGCTGAATGCACAGTGTACTTTTCCCTCCGTGTAGTTCATTGCATGTTGAATAATGAAAATACCGACCAAAAGGAGAACATGGATGTGGTTTATTTCTGTGCATGTTAAAAAAGTAAAATAAGTAGCATATCTGGATGTGATTTACATTAGATATATCTGTCAACACAGTCATACACATGATGTATAATCCTGTAATATGATTCTGGCCCGCGATGGCAAAAATATATTCTATATATTTATAAGGCCATTTACCAACTTCACGAGTGCAGTCTCAGTGCTATGATGGGGTCTAAAATGAGACGGGAGTGTTTTGTATACATTATTTGTCTTCAGGAAGGCAGCTTTTTCTAATGTTTTTGGAGAGGAACGGGAGATTCAATATAGGCCAATAGATTTTTACATTTTCCGGGTCACGGTTTGGCTTTTTCAGGAGAGGCTTTATTTCTGCCACTTTTAGTGAGTTTGGCACACATCCGGAGGATAGGGAGCCATTTATTATGTTAAACATAGGAGGGCCAAGCACAGGAAGTAGCTATTTCCGTAGTTTAGGGTCCAGTAGGCAGCTGGAAGATATAGAGGCCATGACTATTTTCGTGAATGTGTCAAGAGATACAGGATTGAAAAGCAAGTGTCTCCATTGATCTTATGTCCTGGCAGTTCTGTGCAGACTCAGGACAACTGAGTTTTGGAAAAATACACAGATTCAAAGAGGAGTCTGTGATTTGCTTTCTAATGATCATTATCTTTTTGTCAAAGAAGTTGATGAATTCATCAATACTGAAGTGAAGCCCATCCTCTCTTGGGGAATGCTGCTTTTTAGTTAGCTTTGCGACAGTATCAAAAATAAATGTAGGATTAATTTTATTCCCCTCAATTAGGTTGGAAAAGTAGGCTGATCGTGCAGCAGTGAAGGCTCTTCGATATTGCATGGTACTTTCTTTCAAAGCTAGTCGGAAGACTTCCAGTTCGGTGGAGTGGTTTCCGTTCCAATTTTCTGTAAGCTTGCTTCAGGGTTCTGGTATTTTCTGTATACCAGGGAGCTAATTTATTGTGCAAATGTGTTTTGTTTTTAGAGGTGTGACTGCATTTAGGCTATTACGCAAGGTTAAATTTAGATCCTCGGTTAGGTGGTTAACTGATTTGTGTAATCTGATATTATTGGGTAGGTGGATGGAGTCTGGAAGGGCATCTAGGAATCTTTGGGTTGTCAGAGAATTTCTACCATGGCTTTTGATAATCCTTGGTTTGAGTCTGAGCAGATATTTTTTTGCAGTTGCAAACGTATTAAAATGGTGGTCCGATAGTCCAGGATTGTGAGGAATGTAACGAGTTGGGAAGCAAGTTCAAGGAGTGAGTGTTTTAATATGCTACACAATGAATGTTTGTTTTGTTCGATAAGGCCCTTCTTCATATCCAAAAAAGTCTGTTAAGTTGGCGCCATTGATTTCAGTAATACACTCCTTCAACATGCACACAAAGGAATAGAAAAAGCTACCGGTAAACTTCGTCCAAACAAGTCAAACAATGTTTCTAATCAATCCTCAGGTACCCTAATATGTAAATAAATGATAATATTGCAGACGGAAAGAATGGTGTTCAATAGAAAAGGAAAATAACAAAGAGTGCGCCCCCATTCATGCGCGCCAAAAGTCTACCTGTCCTGATGAGAACACCTTGGATAAACTACAACTACTTGTTTGTTTTTCAAGAAACAAGCCTGAAACCCTTTCTAAAGACTGTTGACATCTAGTGGAAGCCATAGGAACTGCAATCTGGGTCCTATTTATTTGTATACCCCATAGGCTAGTATTGAAAAACCCTGTGACCTCAAAAAAAAAAAATTCAGGATGGATTTTCCTCTGGTTTTTGCCTGCCATATCGGTTCTGTTATACTCACAGACATTATTTTAACAGTTTTACAAACTTCAGAGTGTTTTCTATCCAATTATACCAATATATGCATATCCTAGCTTCTGGGCCTGAGTAACAGGCAGTTTACTTTGGGCACGTCAGTCATCTGGAAATTCAGGATACTGCCCCCTTGCCTTACTAAGTAAACTAAAGTAGAAAAGTAACACAATAAAATAACAATATACAGGGGGTACCAGCACTGAGTCAATGTGCGGGGGTACAGGTTAGTCCAGGTAATTGAGGTGATATGTACATACATGTAGGTACAGATAAATTGATTATGCAGTGAGTAGCACCAGTGTATAAAAAAGGGGGGTCAACGCAAATAGTCCGGGTAGCCATTTCATTAATTGTTCAGCAGTTTTATGGCTTGGGGTTAGAAGCTGTTAAAACCTGTTGGAGCTAGGGGGCAGTATTTTCACGGCCTGATAAAAAACCTACCCGATTTAAACTGGTTACTACTCTTGCCCAGAAATGGGAATATGCATATAATTAGTAGATTTGGATAGAAAACACTCTAAAGTTTCTAAAACTGTTTGAATGGTGTCTGTGTATAACAGAACTCATATGGCAGGCCAAAACCTGAGAAGATTCCATGCAGGAAGTGCCCTGTCTGACAATTTGCATCTCTATCGATATTACAGCATCTGTGCTGTTACGTGACACTTTCTAAAGCTTCCATTGGCTCTCTAAAGCATTCAGAAAGTGGAATGACGTGTCTCCTGTCTCTGGGCAAAGTACAGCAGCAGAGTTTGTAAGTGGCCTGCCTGGGGACAGTGAGACTGAGATGCGCTTTCACGAGACTTCTCCATTTTTTTCTTTCAGTCTTTGAATGAATACAACGTTGTCCGGTTGGAATATTATCGCTATTTTACGAGAAAAAAAGCATAAAAATAGATTTTAAACAGCGTTTGACATGCTTCTAAGTACGGTAAGGGAATATTTTGAATTTTTTTGTCACGAAATGCGATCGCGCGTTACCCTTCGGATAGTGACCTGAACGCACGAACAAAACGGAGGTATTTGGATATAACTATGGATTATTTGGAACCAAAACAACATTTGTTGTTGAAGTAGAAGTCCTGGGAGTGCATTCTGACAAAGAACAGCAAAGGTAATCCAATTTTTCTAATAGTAATTCTAAGTTTAGGTTGCCCCAAACTTGGTGGGTGTCAAATTAGCTAGCCTGTGATGGCCGAGCTATGTACTCAGAATATTGCAAAATGTGCTTTCGCCGAAAAGCTATTTTAAAATCTGACACAGCGTTTGCATAAAGGAGTACTGTATCTATAATTCTTAAAATAAATTGTTATATATTTTGTCAACGTTTATCATGAGTAATTTAGCAAATTCACCGGAAGTTTTCGGTGGGTATGCTAGTTCTGAACATCACATGCTAATGTAAAAAGCTGGTTTTTGATATAAATATGAACTTGATTGAACAAAACATGCATGTATTGTATAACATAATGTCCTATGAGTGTCATCTGATGAAAATCATCAAAGGTTAGTGCTGCATTTAGCTGTGGTTTTGGTTTTTGTGACATATATGCTTGCTTTGAAAATGGCTGTGTGATTATTTTTGGCAGGGTACTCTCTTGACATAATCTAATGTTTTGCTTTCGCTGTAAAGCCTTTTTAAAATCGGACAATGTGGTTAGATTAACGAGAGTCTTGTCTTTAAAATGGTGTAAAATAGTCATATGTTTGAGAAATTGAAGTTATAGCATTTTTGAGGTATTTGTATTTCGCGGCACTTGGGTGGCTGGATTATTTTTGGGGCCTTCCTCCGACATCGCTTAGTTTAGAGGGCTTGGATGGCAGGAAGCTTTGCCCCAGTGATGTACTAGGCCGTACGCACTATCTTCTGTAGCGCCTTACTGTCAGATGCTGCAACACTGTGTTTTTTGTATATTTTATAACCATGTATTGTTACCACTGTATCATCAAAGGTATTATCTGTTATGTTTGTTCCTTATATAATAACAAACCTGGGGCGTAGGTTTAACTACTTTTAATGAACATATACTTCAGCTAGAAAACTCCATGTTTAGCCATGCAAGGCATTCTTCAACCACCTGCCACCCGCATAGCCTGCTGGGTAACATAGTCTAAATGTTATTAACACATAACAACACATCTTCTTTCCTTAAAAGAAAACTACTTTTCTATGTAACTACACGTCACATCACATTTGTTTACTCAACTTGCATAACATGCAATGTTCAATAACACACATTTCTTTCCCCCCATTTTTTATTTTTTTGTATATAATTTTTTTCAACTAAATATAGTCTGTCCAACAATACTCTATTGTGGCTCTATGTCTTTTCACATTAACAAAACATTCAGTCCAGGTGCCCCTTTTTTGTATTTTTTGTATTTCTTTTTGCAATTCTCAATAAGCCTTTCATGGGCTCTGACATTGCTTTTTGGGCTCCGACAGTGCTTCCTGAAACAGTTGGACAGCGTTCATTGTCAGTCAGGGTGTTCTGACTGAATTGTCCATTTCTAAAGGCATTTGACGCTTCAGCAGTATCCTCCTGATGATCATCAGTTCCTTGAGGGAATGGCTGAAGCCTTAGATCCACTCTGTTTCGTCTCAGTTGTGATCCATGCTCCGCTTGGATCTCATAGAATCGCGGTGCAACTTCTCTCTGCACACACCCTTGCTGAATCCAGGTTCCTGTAGTGATGTCTCGGAGTCGTACATGATCTCCAGGTTTCAGTTCTGGCAAGTGTCTTGCACTTTTGTCGTGTCGCTGTTTTTGTTTGTCTTTTTGTTTTTCCTTCGCGAGTTTGACTTTGTGAGCACCTCTGGGTGTTAGCAAGTCCTCATGGATGGGTAGGTTGGTTCTGATGCGACGTCCCATCAACATTTGTGCAGGTGAAAGTCCGTTCTGCAGCGGTGTGCTGCGGTAGATCATCAGATTTTTTAGGAAATCCTCCTTTCCATCATGTGCCTTTTTCATCAGACCTTTGACAATTTTGACTGAACTCTCTGCTAAGCCGTTGGACCTTGGGTAGTTGGGGCTGGAGGTGTTGTGTCAGAATCCCCAGTCGTTAGCGAATGATCGGAATTCAGAATTTGAGAACTGCGGGCCATTGTCCGAGTACAGTTCAGACGCAACCCCATGTCTTGCAAAGACTGATTTCAGGTAGGTGATTACAGCTTTGCTGGAGGTAGTTGGCAGTGTTGCTACTTCAGGGTAGTTTGAGTAGTAGTCGGTAACAGCAATGCGACTGTTGCCATTGCAGTCAAAAAGGTAAACTCCAACTTTGTAGTAGGGTCTGTTGGGTACTGGTTGAGGCTTGCTGTTGCTTTGGCCTGTAGGTCAAACACAGTTCACATGAAGCAGCGGTCTGGATGATTTCCTGGTTCATTCTTGGCCAGTACATTACTTCTCGTGCTCGTCGTTTGCATTTTTCCTCATCCAAGTGGCCCTCGTGTATTTTCTGTAGCATTTCTTTGCGTAGTGTCACGGGAATGACAATCTTGTTGCCTTTGAACACTATGTCATCCACAACGGTGAGCTCTGCTCTGCACATCCAGTAATCCTGTATTCTCCTTGGACAGTTGTTTTTCTGTGCGGGCCATCCTATCAGTGTTGTTTCTTTCAACTCTGTCATTGTTTGGTCAGCTGCGGTCTCTCTTTTGATCTGCTCCATTCTCTCAGAAGACACAGGAAGTGATGCTAGGATCATGTCGACGTAGGCCTGAATCTCAGCGTTTTCTGTGTGTCGAAGCTCTCCTTCTTGTCGACTGCTCAAGAAAGAGTGTCGGCCGCGAACATGAACTTTCCCGGGGTATAGATAATCTTCACATCATACTTTTGCAGTCTGATTAACATTCTCTGGATTCTCATTGGACAATCATTCAGTGGCTTAGACATGATTGATTTGTGGTCAGTTTCTACTTCGAAGTCTCATCCGTAGACGTATTGGTGAAACCTTTCGCAAGTGTATGTGCTCGCCAGTAGTTCTTTCTCTAGTTGTGCATACCTTGTCTTTGCGCCTGTCAAGGCTCTGGACGCATAAGCGACGGGTTGCCATGTGTCGTCATGCTGTTGCAGAAGAACTGCTCCCAGGCCAAACTGTGACGCTTCTGTAGAAATCCTTGTGCTTTTCTCTGGATCATAGAATCTGAGCACTGGCTCTTCTGTGATTGTCTTCTTTAGGTTTTTGAAGCAGTTTTCCTGTTCATGGGACCATTCCAATGAATTTTTCTGTTCCAGAAGACATCTGAGTGGAGCGGACTGTGCTGACAGTTGAGCTATGAACTTTGCAAGGTAGGTGATCATGCCCATGAAGCGTCTCACATCGTCCTTGTTCTTCGGGCGCTCCATGTTGTTGATGGCTGATGTTTTCCTCGGGTCTGGTTTGACTCCGTCTTCTGAAAGTACGTCGCCCACGAAGGTAAGTGTTTTCACACCAAACTCGCATTTGTCCTTGTTTAGTTTTAGGTTGACTTTCCGTGTCAGGTCCAGCACTTGTCTCACTCTTGCGTCGTGTTCTTCTTTTGTGGACCCTCAGACGATGATGTCATCCATCATAGTGTCCACTCCTGGAATGTGCTCGTAGATCATGTGGATTGTCTTGTGGTAGACCTCTGGTGCTGAGAGAATCCCATATGGTAGACGAAGAAAACTGTACCTGCCCTCAGGTGTGTTGAATATGCATAGCCTTGAGCTTGCATCATCTAGCTTCATTTGCCAGAATCCTGATGAGGCATCAAGCTTACTGAACCACTTTGCTCCAGCAAACTGCGACATTATCTCTTCTCTGGTTGGCAACTTGAAATGCTCTCTCTTGATTGCTTTGTTGAGATCTCTCGGGTCTAGACATATCCTGAGATCGGCGTTCTTTTTCACCACAATAACCAGTGAGCTTACCCAGTCTGTAGGTTCATCCATTTTTGTGATGACGTCCATCTTTTCCATTTGTCCGAGTTCCTCTTTGAGCTTTTTCCTCAGTGCAAATGAAACTTTTCTGCATGCATGCACAACTGGAGTAATTTTGTCATCAGTACATATTTTGTGTTCTCCTGGTAAACATCCAAGACCCTCAAACACATCCTCATACTCAGCCAGTAGCGATTCTTGGTCATTTTCAGTCTGTGATGTCACTACATACACTCTTTTCAACAAATTGAGCTTTTCACATGCATTGATTCCTATAATAGGCTGTACACTATTTTCCACAATCAGCAGCTGTGCTCTGAAATGTTTTCCTTTGTGCTGTAAAATTACAATGCAGCTACCTTTGACTGGTACATTCTCCCCAGTATAACCGGTAACCTTAATTTTAACCGGGTGTATTTTGCTCTTCACCTTCAGTGTTTTGTAGTCATCCAGCGACAACCGGTTAACCTGTGCTCCAGTATCAAGCTTGAATGGTATTATAGTTTCATTCACAGTCAATGGCACAATCCATTCAGCATTTACTGCATTGCATATTTCCACAGAATCAAAGAATTCTTCAATCTCCTCGATTGTGTGAACCTTTTTCTTTGTAGCCTCAGCTTTGCAGCATTTTGAGAAATGATTGTTTTTCCCACAGTTGTTACATGATTTGCCATATGCATTTTTTGGTCTGGTGGATAAATTCACATTTTCCACATGTAGTGTTTTGATTTCTCTCTTTTGCTTGTTTTTGTTTTGTAAGACGTTGTGTGTGGTGCTCCTCTCTTTTTATTGCATGCACTGACGTCCCATCCCTGCACAGCTCTTTAGCTTGTTCTCTGGTGGTTTCAGCTGCTCGACACATATCCACTGCTTTATCCAAAGTTAAATCTTGCTCACGCAGCAATCTCTCCTTGAGTCCATTATCAAGTATGTCACAGACTATCCTGTCTTTCACTAGTGAGTCTTTCAGATTTTCAAATTCACATGTTTTGCTCAGTGTGTTCAGCTCAGCCAAATACTGCTCAAAACTAACTCCCTGTTTCTGATCATGAGAGAAAAACTTGTATCTCTCAAACGTGACGTTCTGGCTTGGTACGAAATACTCCTCAAATCTATCCATTAGCACAGTCAATGTCAAGTTTGCCTTGTCTTGCTGAAAGCTATTGTAAATGTCCAATGCATCCTCTCCAATAACATGCAGAAAAATGGAAGCTTTCAATATGTCATCATCTCCCCCTGCACCACTGGCTGCTAGTTAGATATTGAATCTCTGCTTGAAACGTTTCCAATTGTCAGCTAAATTGCCTGTTAACCCCATACGAGTAGGAGGACTAATCCTATCCATGACAGAGAACAAGAACAGTGTCAATTTCTCTTACTTCAGTATGTTGCTCATCAACAGATTCCAATGCAGCCTCGCTCTCGCTGCTGCCACTGTTGAATTGTGTCTTTGTTTTGTATGTTTGAAATGTTCTTGTCTGTATGCCTAAAACTGTACATGTCAACATGTTTACACAGGGCACAGCCGTAAAAGAGATCCAGGTCTCAGGCTGTTTTCCCTGTTAAAATAAAGATAAAAAATAAAAAAATAAAACTCTCGCTGCTGCGGCTCGTTGCCCTCACTCTTGCAAGCTAGCATCTTCGACTACTCACGTCACTTGACTTGTGGTAGAATGTTCAATTTTTGTGCTGAAATTTGCAGTTACTCCTTTCTTTTCTCTGTCTCGTCATAGCGACTACCAATCTGACACCTTGTTATGTTTGTTCCTTATTGTCATAACCGTCGTAACGACCGGACCAAACTGCAGCGGGGATGTGAATCATCTTCTTGATTTATTAAAGAAATGAACACTGAACAAAAGCACAACGAAAAACAGTCCTGTACGGTACATAGACTACACATGGAACAACCACCCACAAACACAAGAGAAAATAAACCCACTTAAATATGGCCTCCAATTAGAAGCAACGACAACCAGCTGTTTCTAATTGGAGGTCGTTCCCAAAACTAACATAGAAATAGAAAACTAGAAAACCCACATAGAAATAGAAAACATAGAACATACACCAAAAACCCCGAAACACACAAAACAAACACCCCTGCCACGCCCTGAGCAAATTACAATAACAAATAACCCCTTTTACTGGTCAGGACGTGACACTTATATAATGACAAACCGGGGCGTAGGTTTAACTACTTTTAATGAACATATACTTCAGCTAGAAAACTCCATGTTTAGCGATGCAAGGCATTCTTCAACCACCTGCCCCCTGCAATTGCCTGCTGGGTAAAGTAATCTAAATGTTATTAACACATAACAACATATTATCTAAGTGAGTTCCTGAGATAGTCAGAATATGAATGTCATCTGTTACTAGCAAGGTATTGATTTCATGAACCTTGTTTCTTAGGCTACATATGTTAATGTGGGCTATTTTTTAGCACTATTCTGGGAAGAGTATCAGAAGTAGACATGCTCATGTTATTTATGGTTGAGCTGATATTGCAGGGTGAGGTGCACACAGTGGACTTCCTACTAGGGCACACCGCCTCAGTTCTAACAATATAACTCTGGTGCATAGGCACATGATTACTGCATACAATAGCTGTAGGATCAACAGAGGCATTCAGGGCAGTTAGAGTGACAGAAATTAGGTTACTTACATTGTCTGTCAATGCTCCTAGGATAATGTACATTTGCTGTAGCATTATCACAACTCAGCGACACAATGGTATGGATTAACTGAGCTGGTCTTGGGACATATATATTTCGCTTAGATATGCTCAATCTAAATAGTGCACCAAATGATTCAACTCAGTTTCTCCTTCAAGTACCATCTGGCAATCCACCCTGTGTGTCTGGGAAACGTGGGAAAGGGCTGTTGTTGCCATAGCAACGTACTCTGCACTTGCTCTGTGCAGAGGCCAACTGCAAGTTGAAATCGGTGAGATAGACTCCTAAATTGATAGTTCTGTTTTTTAGGCGATTATACAGCTATCTACTTCACATGCAGATACTGACTTTGCTATTATTGTATGTAGTTTGCTTGCTAACTAGCAAGCCTAGAGAGAGAGAACATTGCATTGTGGATTTTGTAGTCGACTTGAGCTGCAACAGATTTCCACAACAATTTTCACATGTTGCTACCAAACTTGTTATAACGAGAAATTACAAAACATATTGTTTTCACCAGTGGAGGCTTCTCAGAGGAGGACGGAGAGGACCATCCTCCTCAGTAAATTAATTGTTATTTTTATAGGGAAACATTGCGCTAGCTACGTGTGTGGAAAACATTTAATCACAAGTAAAACATTGTAACTCCATTCACTACTTGTAGCTGTATAGTCTGTTTGCTTGTGTTGTTGGTCTTGGCTAGCTTAATGTTCCGGTCGGGTAACTACAGTAGCTAGCACTCACTCACTCAATTCAATTTAAGGGGTTTTATTGGCATGGGAAACATATGTTTACATTGCCAAAGCAAGTGAAATAGATAATAAACAAAAGTGAAATAAACAAAAAAATTACAGAAAAAGTTCCAAAATAATAAAGACATTTCAAATGTCATATTATGTCTATATACAGTGTTGTAATAATGTGCAAATAGTTCAAGTACAAAAGGGAAAATAAATAAACATAAATATAGGTTCTATTTACAGTGGTGTTTGTTCTTCACTGGTAGCCCTTTTCTTGTGGCAACAGGTCACAAATCTTGCTGCTGTGATTGCACGCTGTGGTATTTCACCCAATCGATATGGGAGTTTATCACTCACTCACTAACTCACTCAAGTGTCTGCTAACGCCTTCATGAAAACAAGCATGAGGGAAGCCCTCAAATATTACGCTTTTATAAGTAGTGAGCAGGCATTGTGGAAAAGTAATCTTTAGACATATTGTACTTTTCTTAAATGTAGTTTTGTAATTGACTAAAACAAGAGGACAACAACAAAATTGAGTTTGAAAAGGTCACGTTTTTACTGTGAGCCAATGGGGTAATAAGTACAGGGTTATGTTCCCCACAGGCGGGCAATAACCACAGGGTTATTTTCCCCACGGGTGGGCAGGGCCGCGACGTCTCACAGCCAATGATGACGCGGCCTCGAGTCATGTGACCCACACTGAAATGTCCGGGGTTGGTGGAGTTTCCAAAATAACAATCTCCGCCAACCGGGGCACCGGACCATGCAAAACGAATACGCCCATTGGTGAGCTGTCACTTTTTGAGGATGCAAGCTGCTATCAGCTAACCACAATTTTCACCAGTGGAGGTTAGTAAAATTTACCAGACTGGGCACCCGAACCTAGATAGATGTTGGTCTTTACAAAACCGTCCACTGTTTGGAAGCGAAAAAAAGTAAGATAGCTAACTAGAGGCAGCTATCGAAAGGCTAGCTAACGTAAGCGAACAATATATAGTAGCTAGCTTGCCATGTTGTTGTTACTGGGGAAATTAAAGGGATTCTCTCTTCACTTGCGAGATATGTGGATCAATTGTCAACAGTACAAGTCAACACTATGATAGCTAGCTTTCCAATGTTGTAGGTTATAGGATAGGTAGCTAGCTAGAGCTAGCTCATCATGACTCGCTCTTCCTAACGCGCCCGGAGAGAATACAGTCAGTGTGACAACAACGGAGGCTAACGTTCGCTACCTGGGCACAGCGGGAAAAGGTAATAAGCGTATGGGGTACTTTTGAGTGACATAGCTAGCCAAAGAACTAAAAGGTTCCTACTTTTGTCTGTGACATAGCTGTAGCTAGTTGGCGACAAATTGTCAGCCAACTAGCTAGGTATGATTCATAACTCCTAGCAAACTATATTTATAGTTTTTAACTCCAAAGACAAGACAGATTGCAAAAAGCCTTGTCTTTTGGAGTTATGAATCATAGCTAACTAGCCAGCCAGATTTAATTTAATTTGGGCAACAGACATATACAACAAAATGTACAATGTGGACCCAGAGGATATCACATGAAAGTATTCATTAAAACGCTTGTTTCCAAAGTGGTCCTCGATGGTAATAACAATTATAATGGTTTAAAAGCCAAGACAAAATTACAAACAACCATAAATGCATTCATTTATGTTGACATCCTAAAAAGTGGCACTATTCACTGCACTTTCCCCAACCTTAAAAATCAACCATATTAATTTAACATTAAAACAAACTTCATTGCACCTCATACCTATCATTAAAATAAATACACCTGGCCAGCAGTGGGGTGTGGAGTGGTTTCTCTTATAGACGCAACCTTGTCCAAATTAAAACCTTTGCCTGCTTTTTAAAGCTGTTTCTACTTTTTCTTTTTTTGATCTCCAGGCAGGGGCTATTCCATAGACAACTAGTTCAGTTGCTATCTAACTGGCCTTGATGCCTTAGTTGCTACTCTTAGTTCAAGTAATGTTAGCTAGCTAGCTGACAATAAAAAGCCACCTTGTGGACATTGAAACAAACTAAATGAAATAATGAGTCAAATGGACCCTTAACTTAAAGGAAGAGTTGAGACACTCCTGTTATTTTTCCTCTGGCTTTTTTTAGGTCAATTAATCCTAAACTATTCCCTTCTCTTCCCCATCCCTCAGTCCAGCGTCTTTGACATATGACGGTACCACTCAGCTGGAGAGATGTACCCTCCATCTAGAAAGGACTTCATCGCACTGACCCTCAGTGACCAACATAGCCGCAGCTACAACAACGGAAAGCACCGCCGCCAGTCCTGCTGGAGGGTGAGTATTATTTATTTCAAGCCCTTGTCCTGCAGCCACTTTCTCACAACTGTGAACTGGGGCCATATGTATCAAGCAACTCTGAGTAGGAGTGCTTATCTAGGATCAGCTCCCCCCTTTTCCACTTAATCTTATTCAGTGTGATCTAAAAGGCTAAACTGTACCTAAATCAGCACTCCTACTCGGAGAAGATTTATGCATACGGCCCCAGGCTTTGTCCCACTCTTTTCTCAATACGGTGCTGTTATGCCAAAATCAGCATGTCCTTGTGTTTGCTGTCCTTCTTTCAAACTGGTTTCATATTTCACTCTCAAAGGAAATCCCCCCTGATAAAAGGTATTGTAGCCTACCTCCTCCAGTCAAGCATTGAGATGCTTCCAGATAGGTCGTTGGTACTTTCTTGTTGATTGAAAGATAACTGATTGGGAGATCAACATGGACTAGAGCTGTTGTAAAATGTTTATTAAACAGAAGCAAGCGGAATGAAACGAGAAGGGACCTACCTGAATTTATCCAATAGAAACTTTTGTTTTGCTGTTTCTGTAATGAATACGCCCCTGGTTTTCAGGTGCTTAACAGAACCAGCAGAGATGTGCTTTTTAAACCTGCCATTATTTTGTTTCGTATATGCTGGTGCAATATGCAAAAATAATAGCTATCATGAATGTAAGGAGTATGGCTTATAGTAGTTTTCATTGGTATAGGGCAGACTAGGCTATGTCTTCTTGTGTATTGTCTTACTTAGATGGATTCCAGTGACAGTCTCTTCTGAGACAGTGATGCATTGTTTTCCATCATGGCTCACTGATAATTGCTCAGAGAGGTATTTGAGCTCAACACAAGTGTTAATTAGGCTAAGTAGCCGGCCTACAGTATTTGCGTGTAGCCTGTTGTGCCTCTAGCTATTTTTTGTTGTCTCCCATGGGAGAGCATCCCTCTATCCTCACTGCTTGCTTGCATATATCAGTCTGTGTAAGCTAGTGGAAAAACAACCATCTAGAGATGTTGGAGTTGTACCGGGCAAGTAACACAATAGCTTACACAGTGTTTGTCAAAACCTTTTATCCCTCATAAATGGTGATTTGGTATGGGGAAATGAGCTACGGTCCTACTGTCATTTGAATTGACCCTTCGCTAAGCCCTGCCCACTTGTTTACTGTCGCAAGCGCAGGCAACATTTTCTCAGGAAACACTGGCGAAATCCCCTTCTTAATACACAATGAAATTAAGCACAGACTACCCCTTGCTAATCAGGAATCTCTTGGGTATGTTGTGGTGGACTGTCATTACAATTGCTTCAAGGGAACCTGGTAAAATTCTGGTTGTAGTGTAGCTAGCCACTGGAGGGGTCTGAATGCACTGTGCATGCAGTCGAAGCTACTAAGCACTTTTGGAGCTAAAAAGTGCTCTCAAATCGTTTGCTGATGTCGACAGCAGATTAGTTATATTCATGATATAGCCAAGTTCTATTAAGTGGCTAGCTAGCGTTAGCAACATTTGGTGGTCAATGAGACTGAAAGCTAGCTAACAAACAATGTAACGGAAGTATAATTTGGGATTTTAAAAAATACGCCAACAGGCTCTGCAATTCAGGAATCACAGTGGCAAGTACCCCTGGTATACTTTTCAATTATTTAGCCATTTAAACAATAAATGTTTTCCCCCACTGGCTTGCGTCATGCGTTTCTAACGTGAGCTTGTCCGAGGTGTCAGACTCGTCAACAGTTGCTGTCTACATTGGAGCGCTGCAATTGGTTGCCCAAAGTTCCGGGGCCAGGCTTAGCGAAGGATCAATTGATAGATGTTAAATTGCTTTTGAGTGCTTATTTTCCTCTCTCCTCTGTAGAAGTGGAAGCAGCTGTCTCGGCTGCAGCGCAGTCTCATCCTCTTCCTGCTGGCTCTGCTGCTGATATGTGGACTGCTCTCCTACCCAAGCTTCTCAGAGCAATGGAGAGGTAGGCCTCTTTCCCCACTCTCACTCGCTGTTAGTCTTTTGTATTTGTATGCTGCTATTGATGTTTCAGAGCATGCTCCTGTGCTGTGTATTGATGTTTGTATTTGTGTGTGTGTGTGTGTGTGTGTGTGTGTGTGTGTGTGTGTGTGTGTGTGTGTGTGTGTGTGTGTGTGTGTGTGTGTGTGTGTGTGTGTGTGTGTGTGTGTGTGTGTGTGTGTGTGTGTGTGTGTGTGTGCTGTGTGTGTGTGTGCGTGCACTAAGGCATGTCGGACAGGGCGGTAAGGGAGGACTGGGATGAAGACTGGGAAAGAGGCCTGAAACCCGTCCCTCCAGGGGTAAACCCTGTGGCTGGCCCAGCTGGAGGTCCGGCTGTGGGCCTGGCTGGTGTAGCGGTCGGCCCAGAGTTGGGTCTAGCTGTGGGTCCAGGACTCATACCAGAGGTCATTCCAGAACCCCGGAGGCCAAAGGTCCCCTCTATACCCAAACCTCCAGCCAAGGTCAGGACCAGTCTGGCTATTGCACTATACTTAACTACTTTGATTGGTTTTATGTTTAATAAAACCTAACAACCATTCAAGTGATTCTGGGTCCAAGAACAGACAGTGAAGCAACTGTTTTGGCTGTCCGTCAGCACCTTTGTCAGAACTTGCTGTAAAGTATTCTAATTAGCTCTGTTTACCTATGTAGAAGAGACCATTCCCCAACAAGAGAGGACCTCCAAGCCTGCAGAAGGAGCGGAATGTATCAGATTCACTGGTAAAACCAGTGGAGAAAGTGCCAGTGGAGAAAGCTGAAGAGGACGAGGGAGAGAAGCCTCTTGTCAGGTAAAAACCTATTGTCAACCGTAACGACACTCGATGTCGAATTCAACTCTCTTGCCCAATCAGGATCATTCTGCGGTAATACTGTTATTACTATTTATTTACAGCTCCATGTCCTTTATATGTGTTATGTGTTTCATACACGTAGCTGGCGAGGAGCCATGATCGAGGCAGACGAGGCTACAGAACCCCCACCCTCTGCCCATGAGAAGGATGTCGCTGTACCTCCGGTGCCAGTCAACCCTGAGGACACAGCCCCACTGGCACCAGGTAAGTCTCTGCCACACGCACCATCTCACACCCTCAACCATACCGCACACCCTCACCCACTCCAGAGCTTGACCAGTTGTGGTGTCTTTGGCTTCAGGAATATACATGTTTGTGTGTGTGCTTGAGAGAATGTGCTTACTGTGTGTAGTTTCAGTGAAGCCTGTGGACAGGCTGGAGATGGTGCGAGAGGCCTTTAGGCATGCGTGGAAGGGCTATAAGGAGTTTGCCTGGGGTCATGATGAGCTCAAGCCTGTGTCTAAGTCCTACGGGGAGTGGTTTGGCCTGGGCCTGACTCTCATTGATGCTCTGGACACAATGTGGATCCTGGGACTGAAAGAAGGTAGCTAGGTCTCCTAACACAGAAACAGACACACCCCGCTCTCTCTTTACTAATTGCTTCTTTCTATTTGCAGCTGTGAAACAGAACCCAAGGCTGAATTTCTCTCTCTGTCTCCCTGTCTCTCGCTTGCTTGCTTGCTCGCTCGCTCACAGAGTTTGAGGAGGCGAGGAAGTGGGTGGAGACTGAGTTGTCATTCTCTAAGAATGTAGACGTGAACCTGTTTGAGAGCACCATCCGGATCCTGGGAGGCCTGCTAAGCACCTACCACCTGACTGGCGACGAGATGTTCCTGGAGAAGGCTGTGAGTGACATGGGAAGGAAGGCTAGGACAGATTGGGCGACTCTTCTTTCACCCTTTCAATCTCACTATTCACTGATCCCTGGGGCTTCTGGCTGACACATACCCTGAGTGTACAAAACATTAGGAACACTGACCAGGTGAAAGCTATGATCCCTTATTGATGTAACTTGTTAAATCCACTTCAGTCAGTGTAGAGGAAGGGAAGGAGACAGGTTAAAAAATTATTTTTAAGCCTTGAGACATGTATTGTGTATGTGCGCCATTGAGGGCGAATGGGCAAGACAAAAGATTGAATTGACTTTATACGGGGTATGGTAGTAGGTGCCAGGCGTACCAGTTTGAGTGTGTCAAGAACTGCTACGCAACGCTGGCACAACAGTCTCCCGTGTGTATCAAGAATGGTCCACCACCCAAAGGACATCCAGCCAACTTGACACAACTATGGGAAGCATTGGAGTCAACATGGGCCAGCATCTCTCTGGAATGCTTTCAACACCTTTTAGTGTCCATGCCCCGACGAATTGAGACTGTTCTGAGGGCAAAAGGGGGTACAACTCAATAATAGGAAGATGTTTTGTATACTCAGTGTACATCAGAGCAGGAAAAATACTATTTTCTTCCCACATGGGAATACCACGAGCAAAATGTTTTTAATTTAAACCGGTCATAAAAGCTCTATGCAAAGTTGTTTACTAACTGGTGATGCGCAAGTTAGATAAATATGAGATCAACCTTTTTTTTTTATCACCCACCTAAATTCAAACATGCACATTCTCAACCAATGTTCAAATTCTTCTTTCTAAATAAATCACTGAAAACCTCAAATTGTATCTACAAACTTAGTACGTTTCATTGCCTGAGGTTATGATAAATTAATGGAAAGTATTTTGATTCAAAGCCAATTTTGAAAAAAAATCTGAAGAATTAATGAGTCAGACAAGTACTTAATTCAATTAGCTAATTTACTAATGAGTGCTAATGAGGATTGATAGCTATGTTCTCATCTTTCCTTCCCTTGTGCTCTTGTAGAAAGATATTGGCTTGAGGTTGATGCCTGCTTTCAAAACCCCCTCCAAGATCCCCTTCTCTGATGTGAACATTGGGAAGGGAACGGCCCACCCCCCTCGCTGGACGTCTGACAGCACCCTGGCCGAGGTCACCAGTGTCCAGCTGGAGTTCAGAGAGCTCAGCCGCCTCACCCAGGACCCGCAGTACCAGGTGAGGCCAGAGAGGGGGGCTCTATGTATCGTGTCATGTGTGTTCTGAGTGTAGACTACGTTTTTTTTTATTTTTTTTTTTTTTATAAAAAATGTTCAGACAGTGATCTCTGTTATCTGTCAACGGATGACTCCCATTGAAAAACCATTGTCTCAATACGTAAATTTCGGACACCAAATCTCTGTCCAGCCGAATAGGTTGAAGTGTGAGGAGTTTACCTTGTTATTGCATAGGTTTGAATTTGAGAAGGTGTTCCGTTGCAAAACGTTTTTCTACAGTCCGCTCTAATGAATATGACCCAAGTCTTTATCAACCTGCCTGTGCATCCCTAGGAGGTGGTGAATGAGGTGATGAGGCTGGTCCATAAGCTGCCAGGGAAGCATGACGGCCTGGTGCCCATGTTCATCAACACCAACAGCGGCCAATTCACCCACAAAGGAGTCTTCACCCTGGGGGCCCGGGCTGACAGCTACTATGAGTACCTGCTCAAACAGTGGATCCAGGGAGGCAAGACGGAACCAGAGTAAGCACCTTCCTATCAATTTTGCCTTTAAGATAATGACTAAGATGGCATGGACACAGAGGACCTGATCCTAGATCAGCACACCTACTCGAGAGGCTTTATGAATACAGGCCCAGATCACATATATGATTAGATTAGAGTGCTTTGAGGAGACTGCCGGATTTCAGATAAACTAATAGAGATTGATGGGTGTGTTGTTTAGTCTGTTGGAGGACTACCTGGAGGCAATAGAGGGGGTCAAGAAGCACCTGCTGAGAACCAGTGGCCCCAGAAAGCTGACCTTCGTAGGGGAGCTCAACCACAATCGCTTTAACCCCAAGATGGTGAGAGACTACACAGAACATCCAATACCAATACACACTGTATGTACTACTTTACATGTTTACAATAAACGCTCTCTCCCCTCTCACTCACTCACTCTCTCGCTCACTCTCTCTCCCCCCTCTCGCACCCTCTCCCCCTGTCTCTCTCTACCCCTGTCCCTCTCGCTCAATCTGGCTTTCTCGCTCTCTCTCTCAGGACCACCTGGTGTGTTTCCTGCCTGGCACGCTTGCGCTGGGTGCCCACAATGGGCTGCCGGAGGATCACATGGAGCTGGCCCTGCAGCTGATGGAGACGTGCCACCAGATGTACATCCAGATGGAGACGGGCCTGAGCCCTGAGATTGCCCACTTCAACCTGCAGCCCTACGACGGGCGAGACATCGACGTCAAGGTGGGTTCTACAAGAACAATATTGAGAGCATCCCAGATGGCACGCTGCTCTTTATTTAGTGCACAACATGGGGAATAGGGTGCAACTTAGGACACTGTGTGAGATATAGATGTATTTGGCTCCTACTGTATGTCTTCCAATCCTAATTTACTATGATGCGCGTCTTATTTCTCTGTCTTCCTTCTCTAGAGATGTTTAATGGCGGAGTAACAGGAGTCAAGTGTGGCTCTACAGCGTAATAAAGCTGAAAACAGCTCTGATCTTTTTCTCCTCACTGCTGGAACTAACCCTCAATTTGCTTTCCAAATACGACTCGTCAGTTCTTAAGGTCGTTTGAAAATTCCATTTGATTTAGGTTGGAACTGCTACAGCATATACAAACATCTCCAATCAAAGCGTACAAAAATGTGTTTGCCTTCACTTTACCGTTAATGTTTATGGTTGAGCCTCAAATGGCACCCTATTCCCTAAAAGTAGTGCGCTGTATAGGGGATGGGATGCACCCCAATGTGAGTTTGCACGTCTTTTCTCCCCCCAGCCTGCAGACAGACACAACCTCCTGAGACCAGAGACCGTGGAGAGTCTGTTCTACCTGTACAGGTTCACTAAGGACGCCAAATACAGAGACTGGGGCTGGGACATTCTAGAGAGCTTCAACAAATATACCAGGGTGAGTCCCAACGTTTTACTGTACGCCAGACAGCACAGCGACTCCACCTTCACTGATCTGTTACGTCTGATAACTTGCCAGACAGTCATTGGATAGATCAATAGTTGTTTGGCAACAATGTTACTGCGCTGACTTTGTCTAATTAACCCACTAACAGTCAGAATGAATCTTAACAAAAACTATATAACCCTGTGGTAAATGTTGACATTTTCTTCCTGGGCAAGTCTTAATTACGAAATTCTACACCTAGCTAAGGAGTTTTGTGGTTGAAGAAGCGCTATTTCTGAAGTTTGAAATGTGCCTGAATATTATAGCTAGCTAGCTTGGTTGTTAGCTGAGCCAATCCCGCTGGCTGCGTTATGAAACAAGCTAAATTCTGAGAACAGCCCCGTCATTCCGGGGAGTATGACTTCCATCAGCCAGCTTGCTCCAAGTTAAAACATTGATGTCTGTAAGGTGTGTGTGCTAACTACAACAAGTTTGATCACCTGGTTGACTGGTGGTGTATGGGTTCGGCCAGCTGGTGCGTCTGCCAGCTGTTTCATAGCGTGTCAATGCCAGAACGCCGTCATTAAAAAAAAACAGGTTCTACTATCATGCAGCTGCAGAGGAATCTTTATTATTATTATAAAAAATAAAAAAAAGTTCCACAATTTGCATGACAGATAGCTCATGGCAACACGGTTGCATTAGAAAGACACCATCTGTAGGAAGACAATTGGGTGAGTACTTGAATTTCTCAATTAACATAATCATCTTGAGCTGTTATACCAAGCTGCCTTCTCAAGGGATCCAGCTTGACTCGCTGTGGTGGTGGTGCACAGTCAAAGACAGTTTTGTAGATGGGGTTTCGTTTGGGTTTCCTGTGTTACTCGCTGCTTCCCCTCATGCTCGTCTTCCTGTCCAGGTGCCAAGTGGAGGCTACACTTCCATCAGTAACGTGCGCGACCCCGTGAACCCGGGTCCGAGGGACAAGATGGAGAGCTTCTTCCTGGGGGAGACGCTCAAGTACTTCTACCTGCTGTTTTCAGACGACCTGGAGCTGCTCAGCCTGGACAAATACGTGTTCAACACAGAGGCCCACCCACTACCCATCTGGCAATTGCCCCCTGTCTGAGACAGGAAGTGATGTCATAGGGAAGTAGCCTACCACGAGATCCAGGGTTTGAACTTCCTAGCTGTTGCCTTCTCAATGGATCCAGCTTGACTCACTGTGCACAGTAGAAGACAAAGTCGTCAATGGGTTTTCAAGTGGAGAGGTTTTCCTTGGATGGGGGGGGGAGATAGAGCTGGTATAGAGCTGGTCTCTTGTACAAATCTTTTGGAGTAGACACACTTGAGAATCTTGATGGCTTGCTGTTCAGTTTAAAAGAAACAAGAAGAGTGAAGGTCTACAGAATCAGCTCAACAGAAACTAGACTGAGACTCCCCCAGGTGCCAGTTAGAAAATAATCAAACACTAAAAAGTAGTATAATCCTCTCCCTTCCCCTCCCCGACCGGCTGACGAAGGATATGTAATAAGGTGGAAGTACCAGAAGATGATTACGCTTTCCCATTGATTTGTCCTATACATTTATGTTAGAGCATTGTTTACCCTGAAGGGAGTACTGAATACATGGGTTGAATTGTTGAGAGGCTTTAATGGTAGGTGAAACACTCCTACCCCATAGGTCTTTCAGGAGTTCCTCTCCTTGATAGCCATTACCACAGAAATAGAATGAGTAGAATGGGCGTCGCCATTTATGTCGGTTAATCCATTTTGTGTGTTCATTCTATTTCTATGGGCCTTACACCACTAGTTACTACTGTCGATGTGGAGGACCAGTTGAAGTAGCCTATAGTACCGTGACTGTGAAGCTCCTGTGATGAAAAAATGCTTTGCACTTTCATCTCTAAAATGTAAGGATTTGTCTTTTTGTATATTTAAGTGATGTGGGAGTAGATTTTGAGTAGTGATGCATACAGGTGATTCTGTGTGATTTAGCTGAATAGATAAAAACCAACACTGATGGCCTATGAATGAAATGCCATGAATCATTGTTGCACATGGGACCACAGCCTACAATGACAGTTATTTTTTAAAATGTATTTATGGTCAATGTGTTTTATTTTTATTTTTTTTCATTGATTTGTTTTTGTGTTTTTCATGATGACTTATAACAAGTCTAACCCTCCTGTTTCATGGGATTGTATGAAGGGTAATTGGGAACGGAATCGAGGTAATGAAGTAATGGCACGTTTGTATACTTTTAAATGTGATTTCACCAATGCAGACATAAGTTGTGTAAATAACTCAATATTGCTGTGTTATGAGAATTTCATGCATATTTCATTTGGGACCATGTGTCTGTGTATTCGTCTCATCGTGAGGGAGTTAAGGTTTATGCAATCGACTTGTAGGCAAGTCTCTCATGACTGAACTGCGACATTTTGGGTTCTGGTTTCCTAGATTAATGGACTTGCCACAGCCTAATTAGAGTGCTGCCACTGAGAATTCTCATGTTTGGGTTCTGGGTAGAATATATTCTTGTTGCTTGAATTAAATCTGTTACAAAGCCCGACTCATTATCAGTCAGAATTAATACCAGAATGAATGAATATAGACTAGTAAGAGTCTATGAGAAGGGTTCTTGTTTTCTTAAGGTGTTTGTGATATTAGGCTGAGGGCTAGTTAAGCACACCTACAGAGCGCTCAATCACAAATGGTTGTTTCTCCCAATTTTATGCTGTGCCTGCTGAAGATGTCCAGGGTAGACACTGAGTGTACAAAACATTAGGAACACCTTCCTAATAAAGTCGTGCCCCCGTTTGCCCTCAGAACAGCCTCAGTTCGTCGGGACATGGACTCTACAAGGTGTTGAAAGCGTTCCACAGGGATGTTGGCCCATGTTGACTCCCATGCTTCCCACAGTTGGGTGGTGGACCATTCTTGATGCACATGGGAAACTGAGCGTGGAAAACCCAGCTGCGTTTCATTTACACACTCAAACTGGTGCCCCTGGGACCTACTACCATACTCTGTTCAGAGGCACTTAAATATTTTGTCTTGCCCATTCACCCGCTGAATGCCACACATACACATTACATGTCTCAATTGTCTCTTGTAATCATTTTTTTAACCTGTCTCCTTTCCTTCATCTACACTCACATTGAATTGGATTTAACAAGTGACATCAATAAGGGATCATAGCTTTCACCTGGTCAGTCTGTTTTGGAAAGAGCAGGTGTCCCTAATGTTTTGTACACAGTGTATATAGTTAATGGTTATGTCTTGTAGAGCATTTTGGCAAGGAAGGTGTCTTATAGCTTACTATTTGGGAGGTTTCAAGTAAAATGATTGCGTAACAAGTGTAAATATTTTATGGGCATTCTTTTTAAATGGTCTCCTGAATGTTGTGATTGTGTTTCCCCCTTTTGACGTGTTAAAGGCCCAGTGCAGTCAAACATGTGATTTCAGTGTTTTTGTATATATTTCCACATTATGAGTTTCGAATAATATTGTGAAAATGAGAATGCCGTTTTAGTGTAAGAGCTGCTTGAACTTGGCCTGAAATTTCAGCCTGTTTTGGTGGGTTGGAGCACTGGTCTTTCCATGGTGACCTCACCATGGGGTAAATTAGTTAGACTAATAAGATCGAGAGTTTCAAGCCTTTGCCAATATCAGACCCCTCCCAGACAGTCCTAGTGAAATTCTATTTTGCTATTTGCTAAATATTTTCGTTGACTATTTTAATTGAAAACAATCACAGTAAGGTACTTAATTGTTACCCAGAAATGATTTGCTATTGAGATAAAAACTGCTGCATTGAACCTTTTAACCAATGGTGTTGCTTATATTTAATTGTGCTTCTCCCAGTATGAATTATAGACCTCTCCAGAGAGGTGGAGAGATGTGCGTCCCTAATAGCACCCTATTCCCTATATACCAGAGCCCAGGTCAAAAGTAGTTCATTATATAGGGAATTGGGTACCATTTGAGACAGGTTGTCCTGAAGTCACACACTTTCGCTGACATCAATTGTTTCATTTCATAGCCCTTGTATTGTGCTTCTTTAAGCATTTTAACTATAATTCTTCTAGTTGATCAACTGCTTTAAAAAAAAAATACATAATTTAGCAAAGCACAACCTATCATCACTCATTACAGTAGGCTATATTTCATAGGTAGATTTCTGTAACCAAATCTTGACCTATACCATCAGGATTTGAGTAGGCAAAATTGGCCCTGCACCAGTGCTTGGCGGAACACTCCTCCACACGGTCTGTCATCCACAGCACAGCTTACCTTCCCTACCACCTGTTGTGGTGTGTTGGAAGTTATTTTAACGTTGTGCCTTCCAAGCTATAGCAACTAGCGAGTGGCAGCTTCCTCACTCCCAGAGATTGTGTGCTGTTCCTGTAATTGCTTCTCGGCTTTGGCCCCAGTCAGGCTTTAAACGCGATCAAATATTCATGATAGTCATTGGTGCATAGTTGGTGTGAGTTTTTAAAGATTGGAGGAGACTAAAGACCTGAGAAAAGGAATGTAGTCGTTTGTCACCATGGCGAACACTTCAATACACAACTCGGAGTTTCAGAGAGGTCATTTTATATTTAACACATCATGATTTTTCATATTTGAAACTATTACATGGCCATAATGAAAAGCATCCGAAGATTGAATTAACATCTCCCGGTACTTTTATTGGGTTGGAAATTAAATAGCTCCATGGGGAGAAATGAGAGGGAGGGAAAAAAAGTCAAAATAGGGGTACTTATTTGTTGTTTCTCCAACGTGACCTTTACAGTGTGTGGTAAAATGGAAATGTGTTTTTTGCACATCTGTTATTAGGGTTAATAGCCTGCTCAAGGGCAGCGACAGATTTGTTTTCCATAGTCGTCTCGGGGATTTGAACTAGCAACCTTTTCGGTTACTGACTCAACGCTCTAACTGGTAGGCTACCTGCCGCTCATTTAGAAATGTAGAAACTCACTGACATTACGTGTTTTAAAAGGCCCTACAAAATATAAAATGTTGTCCACTCAATACTGATTTATAGATTGATAATGTTGCTCTCTCATGTAGCGATCTGTTGGTGCAGATTGCAAATATGACCCTTGCGTCATAGACCAAAGACATGATTAATAGTGTTTTGTGTTCTCACAATCAATTCATTGAACTGTTTAAGGAGTAGCGTCCATTAAAGAAGGGTCAAATCTTCCCCCAAAGACTACTAAGCCTGGCAATTTCTTAATGAAGATAGTGGTCACAGGGATTGCCTTGCCGTTGAACTGCTACCTATGAAGCTTGACTTTGGAGAATCCTTTCAGCTCTCTAAGATTGTCACGCCACAGACTGTAATATTTTCCACACTGCTTTTGTAAGTCCGGCCGCAGCTTCTCTCAAACCCTGTCCATACAACAATAACCAGTTTTTCTGTCATTTGGATCGACAATAAAGATTTTAAACTAAGCCGTTAATCTTGTTTTCCTTTTTTGTGAATAGATACCCTCCAGTACATAAAGCCTCATTGATTGATGATTGTATTTCATTAACGAGTTGAGAATTTCTGTCCTTGCTAATGTAAATAATGTAAATCTATGTAAATTCCTGCCTGTTGGTACTTTTAACTGTGGACCGAGCCAAAGGTAAAATACTTCATTATGTAGAATATAGATAATTTGATTCTAGTTAATGACTCCATAGTTCATACCTTTTCTCTTCTGGCTTGTCACAGGGTACTTATGATTTATTTCACAGAGCTACAGTATCATGCAGAGTACATTATTAGTCATGTATTGAAACTGATCTGGGGGGTTAATTACAAGTTTCTCTAGTGTGCCATGTATGATTCATAGTCTCGCCTTTTTTAAAATAAACTTTTCCTTGTATTTTCTTTACCCACTGTTCCTGTTAAAGCCAATAATAGTTCTGTACTAAGTTGTAACACCAGGAGGCAGCAAAAACAGGATGTACGTGTACCTGTGGTGCATTATTTTGAAGCATGAAACTTTGCTAGAAGCATGAAGCTTTGTTTTTATAACCAAAGCGTCATAGTGATGCATACAGCATAGTAATTAAGGCAACTCTTCCTTAGCCACGAGGGAACTTTTTAACTAGCTTTATGTATAAGGCTTGCCGCTTGTTAAGCTCAGACTGCTTGATCTTGTGTGTGGGTGTGCACGTGTGTTCTCATTTTGATTGACACTTAATTAGATCTGATCAGAAAGCTGGTCTCCTCAGGTCACTGTGTGATTGGCGTGTGACAAATAACGATTATGAGTATTTGGGTTTGGGACACTGCTGTCATCTGTCATTTGTGCTTTTTCCTTCAGTCAAGTGTCAGTCAGCAAATTGGCATGGGGCTCATTTGTATCAGACAAGGTAAGACAAATGCCACCTTACTCCCTATATAGTGCACTACTTTTGACCAGGGCCCATAGTGCACTATGGAATAGGGTGGCGTTTGGGACAAAGACCCTGACTACTTTGTTTCTTGTTGGAGAAGAACATGGGTAGGAGTCCTCTATACTCTACCAGACCACTACTGCACATTCCACGCCAAACATGTATGGATATAACCTTTTGTAAATTACTACTATTCCAGGCTGGGTAGTTTGTGACTGTGTCTCATAGAGCCCTTTGCTTGTAATGTGAATCAGAACTCTGTTATCCCCTCTGTTATCCCCACTGTTATTCCCTCTGTTATTCCCCGGGGGCGAGATCATCTTCGGAATCATTTTACAATGACCGCATACACAGACTTTGTACGGTGTTGTACACACATCTGATAGTGGCCTGAGTGGAAGAAGAGAGGAAGGACATGTTGGGTGAAACGGAGAGCTTTGAGTGTGTGTGTGTGTGTGTGTGTGTCTTCTGAGAGGTGTCTGGGCACTCAGCTGTCTACCTGTAAGTGCAGAGTTAGGTTGTGTTCTGAGCAGGCTGTCTGTAGATATGACGCCACGTGGCACATCTCTGTCCCCATCTCTCTGTCTACAACAGAGGCTAACCCGACTTTGCTCTTGACAGTCAAGTGTGACAGGACCCAGCTCTGCCTTCCCTCTCTACAATATAAACGCATGTAGTGCTTTCCAGTCTGCTGACATGTACTGTTCTCCTATGATGGCCTACAGTAGTTGTTGAACATGTTAGCCCTTTGTTTACCTCTTTAAACCTTTCCAATTCAAAGCTATCACTTTGGCCATTTTCAATCTGTGCACGTTTGATATAATCCCTGTGAGATGTCAAGTTTTTACCTGATGTTGTATTTCAATTGCATCAGAGCAAAGAAGCAGCGATTGTCATGAAGCGTTAAGGCTTTGCCGCTTCTCCTGTGTCACTGCTGTTGCTACTGCTCTGGATTATGGGTACCAGGCCCAGGGGGAAGCGCCAGGGGGCTTGCTGCTGTATGTCTTGCTGTGTATTTCTCTCGGTGATACTCTAGCAGGCATAGGCTTCTGGAAGCTTCTAATTGTCGCCTGGAGAGGAATTTGAGAGTTTTCACAAGCTGTCTGTGAGCCCCTTGCCAAGAAATTAGGCTCTGAAAGATCTATGAGGACAACCACAGAAATTAGTTCACCTCCAAGCATATCCAGCTCCTTTTCCACATAACCACTGAAAAAGACAAAAACGCACTCTTGCTAAAAGTAGTGGTCTGAGTTTCAAAGTGCAAGTACAGTTCCCGACATTGTGGGAACTGTAGTAAAGAGGTACCACATGAAATGTGCTGTTTGTTAAGGATATCTGTAAGGATATTTAAGAGCTCCTGGACATTGAGAAGCTGAGTGTTTCTGTCCTGGCAAATGAAGAAGTGCTGAGACAGACAAGGCCCTGAGTCATTGATATCCCATAAGATCAGTCATAGAAATAGCTTTCTCTATGATATAAGTGCTGTACTTCCCAAAGGTAGTTAAAGTCCTGAAACTATCCTCCTCCTCCTCCTCCTGTATGGGGTGTTCCATGGGCGGTGCAGACTGGCAGAAAATGAAAATGGGCTGGTGAGATCAGTTAAATTAATTTAAGTTAAATACATCTGAGCTGAAACCTTGGCTCCAGCGCCGTTGCCCAGACTTGGTTATCTATCATGGAAATGTCAGGTGCAGCGCCAGGCTTCCTCAGATGAGAAATTAACAGAGAGGAGGTAGGAAGAAAGGAAAAGGATGGATTTGCTTCGGGTACTCTGTGTCCTGTCCAGAGTTGACACCAAAAACAAAGACAACCCGGCAGTCATGGTCGTATTCATTTGTACACACTGTAGCAACCATTTTGCAAAGGAAAACATTTTTCAATGTTTCTTATTGGAGGTTCAGGTAGTCCCTGACGTTTTCTTCCATTTGGTTTCCATTTGGTGACTATTGGCCAGTCTTGCTGACAGATTGACAATCTCCACTGTATATAGTCATATTGTTTTTTACTCCCTATACTGTATATAGCCATGTTGTTTTTCATTCCCTATACTGTAAATAGTCATGTTGTTTTTTACTCCCTATACTGTATATAGTCATGTTGTTTTTCATTCCCTATACTGTATATAGTCATATTGTTTTTTATTCCCTATACTGTATATAGTCATATTGTTTTTTACTCCCTATACTGTATATAGTCATATTGTTTTTTATTCCCTATACTGTATATAGTCATATTGTTTTTTATTTCCTATACTGTATATAGTCATATTGTTTTTTACTCCCTATACTGTATATAGTCATATTGTTTTTTACTCCCTATACTGTAAATAGTCATGTTGTTTTTTACTCCCTATACTGTATATAGTCATATTGTTTTTTACTCCCTATACTGTATATAGTCATATTGTTTTTTACTCCCTATACTGTAAATAGTCATATTGTTTTTTACTCCCTATACTGTATATAGTCATATTGTTTTTTACTCCCTATACTGTATATAGTCATATTGTTTTTTACTCCCTATACTGTATATAGTCATATTGTTTTTTACTCCCTATACTGTATATAGTCATATTGTTTTTTATTCCCTATACTGTATATAGTCATATTGTTTTTTACTCCCTATACTGTATATAGTCATATTGTTTTTTACTCCCTATACTGTGTATAGCCATGTTGTTTTTTACTCATTATTTGTATTCATTATTCACTGACACTACTTCAATTAAATGTTTTATCTAATCTTTGACTCTGCATTGTTAGTCTACACCTGTTGTCTACAAAGCATGTGACAAATAACATTTGATTTGATTTAATCCCTGGAGATTGGCAGTGCTTTCTGTCGGACAAGAAAGCTAAACAGAGGATTGAATCATGAGTCACACCTATGCCAATGGGCTTGACAGGCAGCCTATCCCTGTGGACCTTCAGTCTGCTGCTAAAAAGCTAATGACACACACCGGTCCACCACCGCCACTCTACACACCACAGTCTGGCGCGGTGCGTCACCCACCTAGGTATACCTTCATCTGGGTGACTTACAGCTTTGTGGTGATTTAAGTCCGAACCTCTGTCAGACAAATTAGGCAAAAAACAAGGCAAAATACGCTGAATACATTGAAGTGACTCACTGTATAGTAGACAGATTGATACTGGGTAAACAATGGAACATTTGCCAAAGGACTTGTTTTTGTTATTGCTCATATCACTCCACTAATGTGACGAATGCAGTTTCCTAATGATTTTTACTGGACTGTAAGTGTTTCTTCAGAAAAAGCAGATCCATTAATGTAAATTATGCATTGGAGATGCCACGTTCTATAATTGTCTTCTTCGTCATTAAGGGGTAGAGCACACAGATTCCCTTAGTACATCTTCATGTATTCCATTTCTGTTGTCTCTGGTCCCATTCTAATAGGGAAAAGTGTCAGACCAAGATGGACTTTAGCGATATTAAATGTTCATCAGTGGAGCTACCATAGACTGAGCTAATCAGCTGGAAAATTGGTCACTTTGTGTAGTGGACATTGTGGAATTATCTTTTTTTTATCACACTGATGTGTTTAGAGAAATCAAATGGATAAAAGTAGAAACTAGCCATATGCACCACACAGCCTTCTGCACACATACCTAGTATTTACCCATTATTGTTATGCTGTGAGCGTTATCGAGCACATTAGGCAAACCCAGCTGTTACATTTTCTTGCTGGCTACTGTACTTGCATTGTGTTGTGTATGTGTTAAGTGTACATGGTAATGTACTGTATGTGTACTTTAAATGTTGACAATTTGGGGGCATACAGAGTCTGTGTGTCTCAAGGCTGCTCCTGCTGCCTCATTGAACCCCTCCACTATAAAAAATGTAATACAAATAATTACAAATAAATGTATTAAGTAAATGGTTCAAAAGTATTTTTTTTAAACTCAAATTGTAGATCAAAGTTTTACATGAATGTACTAAACTCAGTAAAAAACGTCCCTTTTTCAGGACTCTGTCTTTCAAAGATAATTTATAAAAATCCAAATAACTTCACAGATCTTCATTGTAAAGGGTTTAAACGCTGTTTCCCATGCTTGTTCAATGAACCATAAACAATTAATGAACATGCACCTGTGGAACGGTCGTTAAGACACTAACAGCTTACAGACGGTAGGCAATTAAGGTCACAGTGATGAAAACTTAGGACACTAAAGAGGCCTTTCTACTGACTCTGACAAACACCAAAAGAAAGATGCCCAGGGTCCCTGCTCATCTGCGTGAACATGCTTTAGGCATGCTGCAAGGAGGCATGAGGACTGCAGATGCCTAAGACAGCGCAACAGGGAGACAGGACGGACAGTTGATCGTCCTTGCAGTGGCAGACCACGTGTAACAACACCTGCACAGGATCGGTACATCCGAACATCACACCTGCTGGACAGGTACAGGATGGCAACAACAACTGCCTGAGTTACACCAGGAACACACAATCCCTCCATCAGTGCTCAGACTGTCTGCAATAGGCTGAGAGAAACTGGACTGAGGGCTTGTAGGCCTGTTGTAAGGCAGGTCCTCACCAGACATCACCGGCAACAACGTCGCCTATGGGCACAAACCCACCGTCGCTGGACCAGACAGGACTGGCAAAAAGTGCTCTTCACTGGCGAGTCGCGGTTTTGTCTCACCAGGGGTGATGGTCGGATTCGTGTTTATCATCGAAGGAATGAGCGTTACACCGAGGCCTGTACTCTGGAGCCGGATCGATTTGGAGGTCGAGCGTCCGTCATGGTCTGGGGCGGTGTGTCACAGCATCATCGGACTGAGCTTGTTGTCATTGCAGGCAATCTCAACGCTGTGCGTTACAGGGAAGACATCCTCCTCCCTCATGTGGTACCCTTCCTGCAGGCTCATCCTGACATGACCCTCCAGCATGTCAATGCCACC